>NC_041393.1:157558771-157562676 GCF_002162155.2 Triticum dicoccoides | reverse complement strand
TTCTTCATCCATTGATTCGGTCGGATCATTTCCCTACAAGTTCAATTGAAATTATAGGGTGCATGAGTTTAATTGAAATTATAGGGTGCATGAGTTTAATTGAAAGTGTGAAAAATTACTTTCTCCATGAACCACGCAACGAAATTTTTCCTTCCATCAGCACCCTTTCGGAGAAGAGCAAGTGCCTCCGCTTCAGTAGGAGGCAGCATTCCTGTCCATTCTTCCTCAACGAATCGACTACAATAAGAAAAGCGGTATAAGAACTAGGCAAAGTGAACATAACGAATTGACTAAAAGAATGGTGCAAAGGTATTACCTCATCCACTCATCCTCAACTTCCTTGATGTTGTGCAAGATATAGAACATGACATCCTCCCACTCATCTCGTGGCATGACATAAGATGTCGAGCATCCAGCCCTGCCACCTTGCCCGGTGAATAGAGGCAACTTGGGTTTATACTTGGGTCCTTCTGTATTGTATCGAGACACCTTATTGTGCAACGTGGGAACATGGTCCGGATAGTAGGCTGTCCTGAGGTCTGCCACCTCCTCTAGGATAACTGCCTCAGCTATGGAAGCTTCAATCTTAGCTTTGTTTCCACATTTCCGTCTCAGATGCTTGTTCTGTCTCTCAGGGCCGTACTGCCAACGATACTGCACAGGGCCCCCCAACAATACCTCGTTCGCAAGGTGCAAAATGAGATGTGTCATCGGAGTAAAGAAGCCTGGCGGGAAGATCTTCTCTAGCTTGCATATCAACTCCGGCGCCTTCTTATGCATTTCTTTTATCTTCTCAGGACATACTTCTTTAGCACAAAGCGTTCGGAAGAAATGGCTTAACTCCGCAAGCACACGCCAGACACGCTCGGGAACATAGCCCCGAACCATCACCGGCATAATCCGCTCAATCCATACATGATAGTCATGACTCTTGAGCCCGGTCACTCTGCCCGTTGAAAGATTGACCCCCTTACTTATATTCGACGCATAACCATCAGTGAACTTCACGACGTGTTTCAGCCACTTGAATGCCTCCATCTTATGATCCTTTTTAAGTACGAAGTCAGCATCTGGCTTGAACCAAGATTTTCGACTGCCTGTGGGAGGTTGCATGTGAAGACGTGGTCTATCACGAATATTCTGTTGATCGACTCTAGCATTAACATTATCCTTTGTCTTATCAGGAATGTTGAGGATTGTGTTAAAAAGGGACTCTGCGACATTCTTTTCGGTGTGCATCGCGTCGATGTTGTATGGAAGTTTGAGGTCCTTAAAATAGGGAAGCTGCGTGAAGGGGGTAATGTGAGTCCAGTTGTGCGTCTCACCATATCCTTCAAAATATTTTTTCCCTTTACCTTTGCCTTTGCCTTTGCCTTTCCCTTCACAGGCAGGCTTAAGAGCTTTGAGCTGAGCAAGCACATCCTCACCAGAAAACGTTGGAATCTCATTTACTTCATGGACAACTTTGCCTTTTGTGAAGTTCTTCTTGTCTTCCCTATCAGGATGGTCTGGAGGGAGGAATTGTCGATGCTGGTCAAAGGCAACATACTTGCCACCCTTCTTCATCCAAATGAAAATCAAGGCCTGCATGCACACTGTGCAAGGCATCTTTCCACTTGTACACCATCCGCAGAACAGGGCATAGCTGGGAAAGTCATGCATGCAATACTGTAGCCAAACTTTCATCAAGAAATTTTTCTGCAGATGTCGGTCGTATGTGAACCTCGGGAAGTACCAAGAATGGTGCAAATCATCCACCAACGGCTGCATAAACACACTCAAATTCTTCCCTGGATATTCAGGCCCCGGAATTATAAGCGACAGGAACATGGTCTTGCGTTGCATTATGGCGCCGGGAGGGAGATTGAGCGGAATAACAAATATGGGCCAGCAGCTATATGGATTAGACGACATACCATATGGATTGAACCCATCACCTGTTATAGCAATTCTGACATTCCCAGCCTCGGCTGCTTCCTCCGGGTACTTTATATCGAATGACTTCCATGCTTCACCTTCTGATGTATGTACAATTTTTTTTGGATTGTACCTTTTCCCTTCCTTGTGCCACTTCATCATTTTGGCAGACTCCTCGGTGATGAAAAGGCGCTGCAGTCTTTTTATAAAATCAAGATACCGAAGAACCTTCACAGGGATTTTTAGCTGCCGCTTCTGACCATGCTTATCGACCACCTCAATATACCGAGAGGAACCGCACTTCCTACAGTAGTTGTCATCCGCATACTCATGTCTAAACAAAAGGCAATTCTTTGGACAAACATGTATTTTCTCATAGTCCATGGAGAGCGCCTTCATGATTTTCTTCGTACCGTACATGGTTTTCGGCAGTTTATGGCCCCCGGGCAGGCTGTTAGCCCATACTCCCAGAAATACTTCGAAGCAACCTCGGCTACAGCCGTACTCAGCCTTCACTGCCATCAGTTGCGAGATGGCATCCAGCACAGACAGCTTGGCACCCTCATAGAGAGGTTTCTTTGATGAGGCCAAGATTTCCTGGAAGGCCTTTGCGGTTTCCTCCGGCTCCTCCGGTTCATTCGCTGAATGTGACGGAGGTGTCGGCTGTGCAGCAAAGACATCATCTAGCATGTCTCTAACCCCATCGTCCTCATAACCAGCGATGCGTTGTCGTATCACATCCTCTCTACCACGGTCCCGCTGGGCAAAGTTTATCGGCATATTAAAGTTGGGCATAAATCCATGCGTGCGAAGGTGCTTAGTCATCTCACTCTTATCTCTACGGATACGTCTCTTACATCTGGCACACGGGCATTCTGGCACCATCCTCATTGGACTACGGAATATCTCTTTCAAAAACACATCAGTTTTCTCGACCCACTCTGTTGTTACTTGATTCCGACGGAAAAACCCACTATACATCCACTGATTATCTGCCATTTCTGCTTTATTGGAAGCCACACAACAAAATTAAGGATTCATTTTAATTACCAACATCAATATTTTATTTTTTACAAGGTTGACGAGTAATCCACCTACATCTCTAATAGGTAAAGATGGGTCCTAATCCCACCCGAGAATGTGTAGATTGAGTACGGTCCATGCTCTACCCCATTCCGAGACAAAATTTCGGCAACACCTCCCCGCTGTTCTCCAAATACACGTCTCGGCAAAATGCCGAGAGAATGTGCATCCGGAGAACAACAGGGAGGCGCCGCCGAAATCCTGTCTCGGAACGGGGTAGAGCATGAACAACGTACCCAATCTACACATCCTCGGGCTGTCCGTGGAAAGCGCTGGACAATCCGAAAGAGCTGCGGTGATAAATATGCAATTGAATGCATATTTATCGATGCAACCCTTTCGGACGGGAGACCTAGGTTACGCGGCTTGATGTGAAAATTCAATCTAGTTAAAAGAGGCTAGGAGGTGAAGGTGGATTCGTAGCTCACCCTCCGCTGTAGAAGAAGTAGTCGAGCAGCGGCAGGATCACAGACCAAACCCAGACGACGAAGGCTCCAGGGAGATGAATACCACAAAGCCTGTAAATTTTGACGGCACCACATCACATAAAGCATTGACACTTCAAACTATGAAAAAAAATCATATTGCTAATGACATCTAGTCAAGGTTTTAGATCATCATGATACTTCAAATCCTAATTTTCATCAAGTGTCAAATTTTGTTCTTCAATTTTTTTAGCAAGATCATCATGATAAAATAACTACTCATCAGATACCAATTTTGTCAACATCACAAAATGAAACTATAGCTATTTGACAACATCTCAAATATGCCAATTTTGTTCTTCAAATTTGACAACATTTGACAACATCACTAAGTTGACCAAAGCTATAACTAACCAATATACATCAATCCATCCATTCATCCATACAACATGCATCTATCATATAACAAGCAGTAAAAAA
>NC_041393.1:157557207-157558761 GCF_002162155.2 Triticum dicoccoides | reverse complement strand
CCTTGATGCTCTTGGCAGCAAACTCTGCATCGGCGCCGAGCCACCTATCCACCAAACTCGCCCATCCGTCATGCCTTCCATAGCACCAACGAGGAACAACCTATGCAAATTTTGGAAGCATGACATGTGAGCACGAAACATAGAGTTGACTGCTTGAAACAATGAAAAGTTAGTAATAGTTACCATCATGAACTGCTCCCTGTTCAAGGTAAGTCGCTGCTTCTGCGCTTGACTTTTGGTCATCTTTTGGTGCAGGTAGTAGTGGTAGTACTGCGAGACGGCAACCCAGCGCACCTCGTACTGCAACTGACGAGCTTTCTTCTTCGCAGCCGCAAGCAAGACCACGTCGGCTCTGGCCTTGTGCTCGTCAAGAACTCTATAGAGTTGCTGCATAAACCAGAAGCAAACAAGGCATGAGTTGAGTGATCCAATGATAAACTATGAACCAAACTGAAGACAAGTGATTAAGAAGAGAACTTACCCAAAATTTGGTGATCACGGCCTTAGCGGTTGTCCCGTACTCCGCGTTGCTGCAAGCCTCGTAGTGGGCCCAGCTCGTGGCCAAAACCCGCAGCTGCGGGTCCCTGTCTGGCCGCGGGCAGAATAGGCCAGGCCAAAAGTGCTTCAACAGGACAGTGATAAGGCCGTTCGGTTTACGGCCATTTCCACGAAGGATCCAGTTTCTGCAAAAGAATCAAATGATTGCCATGTGTACAATAAGAAAATGTTGTCATGTGTTGAAAATATGATTGAGAGGCACTTACTCTGTCCCCACAGGTTCAATGATCCACTTGTGCTCCTCGATAGAAGGTGGTGTAGGTAGTCCGGCATTACCACGCAGGCACCCCTGCGGAGCACCCGGTGGCAAGTCACCCCACAACTCGGGATCAACCTCCCCTCCACCCTCCTCGCCCTCCTCCTCACCCTCCTCCTCGGCCTCCTCCTCCTCACCCTCCTCCTCGGCCTCCTCCTCCTCACCCTCCTCCTCGGCCTCCTCCTCCTCGCCATCAGGAACATACTCCTCCTCCTCAGACTCAGAAGGTGCCTCTGTATGGGAGGGCATCGAAGAAGACCCTCCTATTTCGGACACGGCCCGGAGTTTTTTTGCCCCGGCTGCCTCTCCCCCCACCTCCTCCTCCTCCTCTAGGGGCTCTCCCCCCACCGCCTCCTCCTCTAGGGTCTCCTCCCCCGACCCCTCCACCTCCCTGTGAGGTGCCATCCTCGCGTAGTCGGGAGGGAACCTTGTGGGCTCGTCCACTCCGAGTAAGTCCTCCTTTGAGTTTACTGAGGAAACTGGCACCACTGGACTTGCCCATGATTAGCAAACCTGCATTGAGAAGAGAATAAACAATTAGTAAGGATATCAATTAAACAAGCATACAGGAAAAACATTAATACCAGAAGTGCATATTAAGCATACTATTGTAATGATCATTAAAAGAACTTACATTTTCTAGAACCCATATGAATCATCACTATTGTAATCTATTTGTGGAGCGGTCTCATCATCACTATCACGCATATCTTCTTCGTTGTCTGACAGAGGTGGAGGCT
>NC_041393.1:157530226-157532823 GCF_002162155.2 Triticum dicoccoides | reverse complement strand
AACACTTTGGAGCAACATCCGGGCCAAACCCACAGCTACATCCACTCCGTGTAGACCCGACGCGTCCGTTTCCCCCCTCCAGGTGCCGGCGGCGGCGGCGTCCGTGAGGGGGGGGGGCACACCCCGGAGACGCGTGCTGGGCGTTTGCAACCGCCTCAACACTTCCAGATTTGTGAGAGGCCGCCTACGCAAGATTTGACGGTATGCTAGCCCCCGGAGGCCGCCGGCCACAGTCGTAGACGTGCGAAGAGCAATCCGCGTAGAGGGAAGTGTTCAGATACTTCTCCATCACAAAAAATTATGAAAAATTACCATCAGTCCTATAGCACATGTGCCCACGTTGTGTAAAAAACTCATGATTTTATCGCGCTCCAAGTATTTAATAATATTCACGCTGCATCGTTACCGCAGAACGTCTACTACCGTTTCATTGCCGTCCGTGAGAGGGGCCACAACCCGGAGACGCGTGCCGCCTCTTCGGACATGCCACAACACCACCCCGCATGTATGAGGGCCCGGTACGACGCTCCGGTGGCATTGCTACCCCCTAGGGCCCCCGTCCCGGCTAACCCTGTAGCGTTTGACCACGGGATCTAGCCCTTTGACTTTGCACGGACGGGCTTTCACCAGTGGACCTCTCCACCCGGTTGTGTTAGGTCGGCCCAGAGGAACACTTTGGAGCAACATCCGGGCCAAACCCACAGCTACATCCACTCCGTGTAGACCCGACGCGTCCGTTTCCCCCCTCCAGGTGCCGGCGGCGGCGGCGTCCGTGAGGGGGGGGGGCACACCCGGAGACGCGTGCTGGGAGTTTGCCACTGCCTCAACACTTCTAGATTGTTGAGAGGCCGCCTACGCAAGATTTGACGGTATGCTAGCCCCCGGAGGCCGCCGGCCACAGTCGTAGACGTGCGAAGAGCAATCCGCGTAGAGGGAAGTGTTCAGATACTTCTCCATCACAAAAAATTATGAAAAATTACCATCAGTCCTATAGCACATGTGCCCACGATGTGTAAAAAACTCATGATTTTATCGCGCTCCAAGTATTTAATAATATTCACGCTACATCGTTACCGCAGAACGTCTACTACCGTTTCATTGCCGTCCGTGAGGGGGGGCCACAACCCAGAGACGCGTGCCGCCTCTTCGGACATGCCACAACACCACCCCGCATGTATGAGGGCCCGGTACGACGCTCCGGTGGCATTGCTACCCCCCCAGGGCCCCCGTCCCGGCTAACCCTGTAGCATTTGACCACGGGATCTAGCCCTTTGACTTTGCACGGACGGGCTTTGACCAGTGGACCTCTCCACCCGGTTGTGTTAGGTCGGCCCAGAGGAACACTTTGGAGCAACATCCGGGCCAAACCCACAGCTACATCCACTCCGTGTAGACCCGACGCGTCCGTTTCCCCCCTCCAGGTGCCGGCGGCGGCGGCGTCCGTGAGTGGGGGGGGGCACACCCCGGAGACGCGTGCTGGGCGTTTGCAACCGCCTCAACACTTCCAGATTTGTGAGAGGCCGCCTACGCAAGATTTGACGGTATGCTAGCCCCCGGAGGCCGCCGGCCACAGTCGTAGACGTGCGAAGAGCAATCCGCGTAGAGGGAAGTGTTCAGATACTTCTCCATCACAAAAAATTATGAAAAATTACCATCAGTCCTATTGCACATGTGCCCACGTTGTGTAAAAAACTCATGATTTTATCGCGCTCCAAGTATTTAATAATATTCACGCTGCATCGTTACCGCAGAACGTCTACTACCGTTTCATTGCCGTCCGTGAGGGGGGCCATAACCCGGAGACGCGTGCCGCCTCTTCGGACATGCCACAATACCACCCCGCATGTATGAGGGCCCGGTACGATGCTCCGGTGGCATTGCTACCCCCCAGGGCCCCCGTCCCGGCTAACCCTGTAGCGTTTGACCACGGGATCTAGCCCTTTGACTTTGCACGGACGGACTTTGACCAGTGGACCTCTCCACCCGGTTGTGTTAGGTCGGCCCAGAGGAACACTTTGGAGCAACATCCGGGCCAAACCCACAGCTACATCCACTCCGTGTAGACCCGACGCGTCCGTTTCCCCCCTCCAGGTGCCGGCGGCGGCGGCGTCCGTGAGGGGGGGGGCACACCCCGGAGATGCGTGCTGGGCGTTTGCAACCGCCTCAACACTTCCAGATTTGTGAGAGGCCGCCTACGCAAGATTTGACGGTATGCTAGCCCCCGGAGGCCGCCGACCACAGTCGTAGACGTGCGAAGAGCAATCCGCGTAGAGGGAAGTGTTCAGATACTTCTCCATCACAAAAAATTATGAAAAATTACCATCAGTCCTATAGCACATGTGCCCACGTTGTGTAAAAAACTCATGATTTTATCGCGCTCCAAGTATTTAATAATATTCACGCTGCATCGTTACCGCAGAACGTCTACTACCGTTTCATTGCCGTCCGTGAGGGGGGCCACAACCCGGAGACGCGTGCCGCCTCTTCGGACATGCCACAACACCACCCCGCATGTATGAGGGCCTGGTACGACGCTCCGGTGGCATTGCTACCCCCCAGGGCCCCCGTCCCGGCTAACCCTGTAGCGTTTGACCACG
>NC_041393.1:157527114-157529067 GCF_002162155.2 Triticum dicoccoides | reverse complement strand
TTGACTTTCCACGAACAGGCTTTGAACAGTGGACCTCTCCACCCGGTTGTGTTAGGTCAGCTCAGAGGGACACCTGGGAGCAACATCCGGGCCAAACCGACAGCTACATCCCCTCCGTGTAGACCCGATGCGTCCGTTTCCCCCCTCCAGGTGCCGACGGCGCCGTCCGTAAGGGGGGGCACACCCGGACACGCGTGCCGGGCGTTTGCAACCACCACAACACTTCCAAACACATGAGAGGCTGCCTACGCAAGATTTTGCGGCATGCTAGCCCCCGGAGGCCGCCGGCCACAGCCATAGACGCGCGAAGGGCAATCCGCGTAGAGGGGATTTTTCGGATACTTCTCCATCACCAAAAATTATGAAAAAAATATTATCGTTCCTATAGCACATGTGCACACGTCGTGCAAAAAAACTCATGATTTTATCGCGCTCCGAGTATTTAATAATATTCACGCCGCATCGTTACCGCAGAATGTCTACTACCGTGTCATCGCCGTCCGTTAGGGGGGCCACGTCCGGAGACGCGTGCCGCCTCTTCGGACATGCCACCACACCACCCCGCATGTATGAGGGCCCGGTGCGACGCTCCGGTGGCATTGCTACCCGCAGGGCCCCCGACCCGCCTAACCCTGTAGCGTTTGACCACGGGATCTAGCCCTTTGACTTTGCACGGACGGGATTTGACCAGTGGACCTCTCCACCCGGTTGTGTTAGGTTAGCCCATAGGAACACTTTGGAGCAACATCCGGGCAAGACCCACAGCAAGATACCCTCCGTGTAGACCCGACGCGTCCGTTTCCCCCCTCCAAGTGCCGGCGGTGGCGCCGTCCGTGAGGGGGGCCAAACCCCGGAGACGCGTGCCGCCTCTTCGGACATGCCACCACACCACCCCGCATGTATGAGGGCCCGGTGCGATGCTCCGGTGGCATTGCTACCCCCCAGGGCCCCTGTCCTCCCTAACCCTAGAGCGGTTGACCACGAGATCTTGCCCTTTGACTTTCCACGAACAGGCTTTGAACAGTGGACCTCTCCACCCGGTTGTGTTAGGTCAGCTCAGAGGGACACCTGGGAGCAACATCCGGGCCAAACCGACAGCTACATCCCCTCCGTGTAGACCCGATGCGTCCGTTTCCCCCCTCCAGGTGCCGGCGGCGGCGCCGTCCGTGAGGGGGAGCACACCCGGACACGCGTGCCGGGCGTTTGCAACCACCACAACACTTCCAAACACATGAGAGGCTGCCTACGCAAGATTTTGCGGCATGCTAGCCCCCGGAGGCCGCCGGCCACAGCCGTAGACGCGCGAAGGGCAATCCGCGTAGAGGGGATTTTTCGGATACTTCTCCATCACCAAAAATTATGAAAAAAATATTATCGTTCCTATAGCACATGTGCACACGTCGTGCAAAAAAACTCATGATTTTATCGCGCTCCGAGTATTTAATAATATTCACGCCGCATCGTTACCGCAGAATGGCTACTACCGTGTCATCGCCGTCCGTTAGGGGGGGCCACGCCCGGAGACGCGTGCCGCCTCTTCGGACATGCCACCACACCACCCCGCATGTATGAGGGCCCGGTGCGACGCTCCGGTGGCATTGCTACCCTCCCAGGGCCCCCAACCCGCCTAACCCTGCAGCGTTTGACCACGGGATCTAGGCCTTTGACTTTGCACGGACGGGATTTAACCAGTGGACCTCTCCACCCGGTTGTGTTAGGTTAGCCCATAGGAACACTCTGGAGCAACATCCGGGCCAGACCCACAGCAAGATCCCCTCCGTGTAGACCCGACGCGTCCGTTTCCCCCCTCCAGGTGCCGGCGGTGGCGCCGTCCGTGAGGGGGGCCAAACCCCGGAGACGCGTGCCGCCTCTTCGGACATGCCATCACACCACCCCGCATGTATGAGGGCCCGGTGCGACGCTCCGGTGGCATTGCTACCCCCAGGGCCCCCG
>NC_041393.1:157523270-157524627 GCF_002162155.2 Triticum dicoccoides | reverse complement strand
AGCTACATCCACTCCGTGTAGACCCGACGCGTCCGTTTCCCCCCTCCAGGTGCCGGCGGCGACGGCGTCCGTGAGGGGGGGGGGCACACCCCGGAGATGCGTGCTGGGCGTTTGCAACCGCCTCAACACTTCCAGATTTGTGAGAGGCCGCCTACGCAAGATTTGACGGTATGCTAGCCCCCGGAGGCCGCCGGCCACAGTCGTAGACGTGCGAAGAGCAATCCGCGTAGAGGGAAGTGTTCAGATACTTCTCCATCACAAAAAATTATGAAAAATTACCATCAGTCCTATAGCACATGTGCCCACGTTGTGTAAAAAACTCATGATTTTATCGCGCTCCAAGTATTTAATAATATTCACGCTGCATCGTTACCGCAGAACGTCTACTACCGTTTCATTGCCGTCCGTGAGGGGAGCCACAACCCGGAGACGCGTGCCGCCTCTTCGGACATGCCACAACACCACCCCGCATGTATGAGGGCCTCGTACGACGCTCCGGTGGCATTGCTACCCCCTAGGGCCCCCGTCCCGGCTAACCCTGTAGCGTTTGACCACGCGATCTAGCCCTTTGACTTTGCACGGACGGGCTTTGACCAGTGCACCTCTCCACCCGGTTGTGTTAGGTCGGCCCAGAGGAACACTTTGGAGCAACATCCGGGCCAAACCCACAGCTACATCCACTCCGTGTAGACCCGACGCGTCCGTTTCCCCCCTTCAGGTGCCGGCGGCGGCGGCGTCCGTGAGGGGGGGGGCACACCCCGGAGACGCGTGCTGGGCGTTTGCAACCGCCTCAACACTTCCAGATTTGTGAGAGGCCGCCTACGCAAGATTTGACGGTATGCTAGCCCCCGGAGGCCGCCGGCCACAGTCGTAGACGTGCGAAGAGCAATCCGCGTAGAGGGAAGTGTTCAGATACTTCTCCATCACAAAAAATTATGAAAAATTACCATCAGTCCTATAGCACATGTGCCCACGTTGTGTAAAAAACTCATGATTTTATCGCGCTCCAAGTATTTAATAATATTCACGCTGCATCGTTACCGCAGAACGTCTACTACCGTTTCATTGCCGTCCGTTAGAGGGGCCACAACCCGGAGACGCGTGCCGCTTCTTCGGACATGCCACAACACCACCCCGCATGTATGAGGGCCCGGTACGACGCTCCGGTGGCATTGCTACCCCCCAGGGCCCCCGTCCCGGCTAACCCTGTAGCGTTTGACCATGGGATCTAGCCCTTTGACTTTGCACGGACGGGCTTTGACCAGTGGACCTCTCCACCCGGTTGTGTTAGGTCGGCCCAGAGGAACACTTTGGAGCAACATCCGGGCCAAACCCACAGCTACATCCACTCCGTGTA
>NC_041393.1:157476014-157523214 GCF_002162155.2 Triticum dicoccoides | reverse complement strand
TTGTGAGAGGCCGCCTACGCAAGATTTGACGGTATGCTAGCCCCCGGAGGCCGCCGGCCACAGTCGTAGACGTGCAAAGAGCAATCCGCGTAGAGGGAAGTGTTCAGATACTTCTCCATCACAAAAAATTATGAAAAATTACCATCAGTCCTATAGCACATGTGCCCACGTTGTGTAAAAAACTCATGATTTTATCGCGCTCCAAGTATTTAATAATATTCACGCTGCATCGTTACCGCAGAACGTCTACTACCGTTTCATTGCCGTCCGTGAGGGGGGGCCACAACCCGGAGACGCGTGCCGCCTCTTCGGACATGCCACAACACCACCCCGCATGTATGAGGGCCCGGTACGACGCTCCGGTGGCATTGCTACCCCCCAGGGCCCCCGTCCCGGCTAACCCTGTAGCGTTTGACCACGGGATCTAACCCTTTGACTTTGCACGGACGGGCTTTGACCAGTGGACCTCTCCACCCGGTTGTGTTAGGTCGGCCCAGAGGAACACTTTGGAGCAACATCCGGGCCAAACCCACAGCTACATCCACTCCGTGTAGACCCGACGCGTCCGTTTCCCCCCTCCAGGTGCCGGCGGCGGCGGCGGCCGTGAGGGGGGGGGCACACCCGGAGAGGTGTGCTGGGCGTTTGCAACCGCCTCAACACTTCCAGATTTGTGAAAGGCCGCCTACGCAAGATTTGACGGTATGCTAGCCCCCGGAGGCCGCCGGCCACAGTCGTAGACGTGCGAAGAGCAATCCGCGTAGAGGGAAGTGTTCAGATACTTCTCCATCACAAAAAATTATGAAAAATTACCATCAGTCCTATAGCACATGTGCCCACGTTGTGTAAAAAACTCATGATTTTATCGCGCTTCAAGTATTTAATAATATTCACGCTGCATCGTTACCGCAGAACGTCTACTACCGTTTCATTGCCGTCCGTGAGGGGGGCCACAACCCGAAGACGCGTGCCGCCTCTTCGGACATGCCACAACACCACCCCGCATGTATGAGGGCCCGGTACGACGCTCCGGTGGCATTGCTACCCCCAGGGCCCCCGTCCCGGCTAACCCTGTAGCGTTTGACCACGGGATCTAGCCCTTTGACTTTGCACGGACGGGCTTTGACCAGTGGACCTCTCCACCCGGTTGTGTTAGGTCGGCCCAGAGGAACACTTTGAAGCAACATCCGGGCCAAACCCACAGCTACATCCACTCCGTGTAGACCCGACGCGTCCGTTTCCCCCCTCCAGGTGCCGGCGGCGGCGACGTCCGTGAGGGGGGGGGGGCACACCCCGGAGACGCGTGCTGGGCGTTTGCAACCGCCTCAACACTTCCAGATTTGTGAGAGGCCGCCTACGCAAGATTTGACGGTATGCTAGCCCCCGGAGGCCGCCGGCCACAGTCGTAGACGTGCGAAGAGCAATCCACGTAGAGGGAAGTGTTCAGATACTTCTCCATCACAAAAAATTATGAAAAATTACCATCAGTCCTATAGCACATGTGCCCACGTTGTGTAAAAAACTCATGATTTTATCGCGCTCCAAGTATTTAATAATATTCACGCTGCATCGTTACCGCAGAACGTCTACTACCGTTTCATTGCCGTCCGTGAGGGGGGCCACAACCCGGAGACGCGTGCCGCCTCTTCGGACATGCCACAACACCACCCCGCATGTATGAGGGCCTGGTACGACGCTCCGGTGGCATTGCTACCCCCCAGGGCCCCCGTCCCGGCTAACCCTGTAGCGTTTGACCACGGGATCTAGCCCTTTGACTTTGCACGGACGGGCTTTGACCAGTGGACCTCTCCACCCGGTTGTGTTAGGTCGGCCCAGAGGAACACTTTGGAGCAACATCCAGGCCAAACCCACAGCTACATCCACTCCGTGTAGACCCGACGCGTCCGTTTCCCCCCTCCAGGTGCCGGCGGCGGCGGCGTCCGTGAGGGGGGGGCACAACCCGGAGACGCGTGCTGGGAGTTTGCAACCGCCTCAACACTTCTAGATTTGTGAGAGGCCGCCTACGCAAGATTTGACGGTATGCTAGCCCCCGGAGGCCGCCGGCCACAGTCGTAGACGTGCGAAGAGCAATCCGCGTAGAGGGAAGTGTTCAGATACTTCTCCATCACAAAAAATTATGAAAAATTACCATCAGTCCTATAGCACATGTGCCCACGTTGTGTAAAAAACTCATGATTTTATCGCGCTCCAAGTATTTAATAATATTCACGCTGCATCGTTACCGCAGAACGTCTACTACCGTTTCATTGCCGTCCGTGAGGGGGGGCCACAACCCGGAGACGCGTGCCGCCTCTTCGGACATGCCACAACACCACCCCGCATGTATGAGGGCCCGGTACGACGCTCCGGTGGCATTGCTACCCCCCCAGGGCCCCCGTCCCGCCTAACCCTGTAGCGTTTGACCACGGGATCTAGCCCTTTGACTTTGCACGGACGGGCTTTGACCAGTGGACCTCTCCACCCGGTTGTGTTAGGTCGGCCCAGAGGAACACTTTGGAGCAACATCCGGGCCAAACCCACAGCTACATCCACTCCGTGTAGACCCGACGCGTCCGTTTCCCCCCTCCAGGTGCCGGCGGCGGCGGCGTCCGTGAGGGGGGGGGGGCACGCCCCGGAGACGCGTGCTGGGCGTTTGCAACCGCCTCAACACTTCCAAATTTGTGAGAGGCCGCCTACGCAAGATTTGACGGTATGCTAGCCCCCGGAGGCCGCCGGGCACAGTCGTAGACGTGCGAAGAGCAATCCGCGTAGAGGGAAGTGTTCAGATACTTCTCCATCACAAAAAATTATGAAAAATTACCATCAGTCCTATAGCACATGTGCCCACGTTGTGTAAAAAACTCATGATTTTATCGCGCTCCAAGTATTTAATAATATTCACGCTGCATCGTTACCGCAGAACGTCTACTACCGTTTCATTGCCGTCCGTGAGGGGGGCCACAACCCGGAGACGCGTGCCGCCTCTTCGGACATGCCACAACACCACCCCGCATGTATGAGGGCCCGGTACGACGCTCCGGTGGCATTGCTACCCCCCAGGGCCCCCGTCCCGGCTAACCTTGTAGCGTTTGACCACGGGATCTAGCCCTTTGACTTTGCACGGACGGGCTTTGACCAGTGGACCTCTCCACCCGGTTGTGTTAGGTCGGCCCAGAGGAACACTTTGGAGCAACATCCGGGCCAAACCCACAGCTACATCCACTCCGTGTAGACCCGACGCGTCCGTTTCCCCCCTCCAGGTGCCGGCGGCGGCGGCGTCCGTGAGGGGGGGGGGGCACGCCCCGGAGACGCGTGCTGGGCGTTTGCAACCGCCTCAACACTTCCAAATTTGTGAGAGGCCGCCTACGCAAGATTTGACGGTATGCTAGCCCCCGGAGGCCGCCGGCCACAGTCGTAGACGTGCGAAGAGCAATCCACGTAGAGGGAAGTGTTCAGATACTTCTCCATCACAAAAAATTATGAAAAATTACCATCAGTCCTATAGCACATGTGCCCACGTTGTGTAAAAAACTCATGATTTTATCGCGCTCCAAGTATTTAATAATATTCACGCTGCATCGTTACCGCAGAACGTCTACTACCGTTTCATTGCCGTCCGTGAGGGGGGCCACAACCCGGAGACGCGTGCCGCCTCTTCGGACATGCCACAACACCACCCCGCATGTATGAGGGCCCGGTACGACGCTCCGGTGGCATTGCTACCCCCAGGGCCCCCGTCCCGGCTAACCCTGTAGCGTTTGACCACGGGATCTAGGCCTTTGACTTTGCACGGACGGGCTTTGACCAGTGGACCTCTCCACCCGGTTGTGTTAGGTCGGCCCAGAGGAACACTTTGGAGCAACATCCGGGCCAAACCCACAGCTACATCCACTCCGTGTAGACCCGACGCGTCCGTTTCCCCCCTCCAGGTGCCGGCGGCGGCGGCGTCCGTGAGGGGGGGGGGGCACACCCCGGAGACGCGTGCTGGGCGTTTGCAACCGCCTCAACACTTCCAGATTTGTGAGAGGCCGCCTACGCAAGATTTGACGGTATGCTAGCCCCCGGAGGCCGCCGGCCACAGTCGTAGACGTGCGAAGAGCAATCCGCGTAGAGGGAAGTGTTCAGATACTTCTCCATCACAAAAAATTATGAAAAATTACCATCAGTCCTATAGCACATGTGCCCACGTTATGTAAAAAACTCATGATTTTATCGCGCTCCAAGTATTTAATAATATTCACGCTGCATCGTTACCGCAGAACGTCTACTACTGTTTCATTGCCGTCCGTGAGGGGGGGCCACAACCCGGAGACGCGTGCCGCCTCTTCGGACATGCCACAACACCACCCCGCATGTATGAGGGCCCGCTACGACGCTCCGGTGGCATTGCTACCCCCCAGGGCCCCCGTCCCGCCTAACCCTGGAGCGGTTGACCACGAGATCTAGCCTTCTGACTTCCCACGGACGGGCTTTGACCAGTGGACCTCTCCACCCGGTTGTGTTAGGTCGGCCCAGAGGGACACCCGGGAGCAACATCCGGGCAAAAACCACAGCTACATCCACTCCGTGTAGACCCGACGCGTCCGTTTCCCCCCTCCAGGTGCCGGCAGCGGCGCCGTCCATGAGGGGGGCACACCGCGGATGTGAGGGGGGTCACTCTGTGGAGACGGGTGTCGGGCGTTTGCAACTGCCACAAAACTTCTGTCGGCATAGCTGTTTTTGATTTTAATAAAATATAAGGATCTATATTTAAAAGAACATGACCGCACATTATTAACGTGCTCGAAAAAATACAAACTATATATATATATATATATATATATATATATTCATAATAATATGAAAAAAAATACAAACTACATATATATTCATATGTATGTTTATATTTAACATGCTACATGTTAGTTGATATAATAATACACAAAAAAGCATTAAAAAATATGTACGGAAAAAATCTAACTATGCCGACGGCCTAGCCGTCGGCATAGATCCGACCAGCGTGCCGCGGATCACTGACGTGGCAGATATGCCGACGGCAGCCGTCGGCATAGCCTCTGCATGGTGCGGCCTGGATCAATGACGTGGCCTGCGGACCTATGCCGACGGCCCCCCGTCTAGGCCGTCGGCATAGCTCTGACGCCGTTTGCCAGGGGGTGGCCGGGCCCCACGTGTATGCCGACGGCCTTCGTAAGCCGACGGTAGCTGTCGGCGTATATGTAGCTAGGCCGACGGCCGTTCTATGCCGACGGGTGCCGTCGGCTTATCTCTGCGTAGCCCGACGGCCTTTGTACGCTGACGGCCAGAACCAGGCTGTCGGCATATCTCCGGAGAAGCCGACGGGGGCCGTCGGCATTGTTCTGGCCGTCGGGGTATGGCCCTGTTCCGGTAGTGTAAATCGCGCGTACAGGCTGCGCTAGCATCTCGGGCCGCTGCTCCGGTGGCTTTTTTGGGCATCTCACATTCAGTTGGGCCTGCTAGCTTAATGGGCCTGTACTAGGATCCTGTCGAACGCGAAACCCTAAAACAAGCACGGCCATGGCCCTGGTCTGTTTCGCTCGCAGCGTCGCGTCGCGCCGCCTCACCATGGTTGACCACAGTAGTCTCGAATTGCAACAGCGGCTGCGCTGGATTTGCACCAACGCGGCGGACAACGCCTTCCTGGTCCGTTCGGATGCAAGGACATCGTTCGGTTGCACGGACGGCGAGCGGGTGCGGCCGGATGAGGAACGGAAGCAAGCGGCAACGTGGAGCAGTAACAGATCATGGCTACGGGCTACGCAGGCACCGTCATCCTGTCTTCCGTGAGCGGATTCAGCGGACACGCGATGCGGATTCAGCAGGCACCGTCACCGCTGCTATGCTCCACGACGTGCCTCGCCTGGCCCCTGCTCCCTATAGCGCCTGCCTCCCTGACGGGTGCGTCTGTGGAGGTGGCCGCACATCCCCACCCTCCACGCGCAGCAGCCTACTCCAGGCGGGTTCGGTCTGCCTCTACCCCAGTGACCACTTCTTGTCGCAGCGCTCGGCTAGGCCGGTGGGCAGTCTGGCTCCGTCCATCCCCGAGGGGGCTGAGATCCGGGTGGCAGCCCGGAACCTCGAGAAAGGTACTCCAGTGATCCCTGCCAGTTCTTCGAATTGTTCGTTCTTGGCTTTCGAGCCGGCTCCGCTTGGTCACCTTGCTAAGGTCGCAGCGGATTCGGTGATTGTGTTCGGAGGGGAGGTAGGCCCTCCTTTGGCTCAAATTGAGGCAATCCGCGCTCGCGAAATACTCAATCGGAAGCTAGTGGAGTCTCGCGCTCGTCTTCTTAGGGCGGACACCCCTGCTCCGGCCACCATCGAGACTCCAAACACTGCGGCCCCAACGGCGGTGGTGGAGATCCGCGGACGCACCCTCTCTCGCACTGCTGCCATGCGTGCACAAAGTGCCTCCCTAGTCCTAGGGTCAAGCAGCCCCCCGATGGAGGCCTTGATGCAGACACTCTTCTAGAACATCTGCGGTTTCTGCCAAGATGACCGGCGCCGCCAACCTGTTGAGTACATGCGCGATGAGAGGATCAACATCGTAGCCATTCAAGAAACCATGTGTTTGGACTTCACCCTTTCGAAGCTCGAACGGTTGAGCTCCCACCTGTTTGCCTCGCATTGGCTCCCTTCTAGTGGGACTAGAGGCCATTCGGGTGGCATCCTTTTAGGCGTGAAGGATGCCACCTTTGAGGTGGGTAGCATGGACAGGGGCGAGTTCTTCATCAGCATGGAGGTTTTCGAGCGAGCCCTAAACTTTAAATGGGAGATCATCATAGTATACGGCCCCACCGACCAGCGCGCGGACGGTGAAGCCACCTTCCTCGAACTCGAGCGTTCAGCACGACAGCTTGGAGGCCGGCGGAGACCTGCGGCGTGTTGCCCGTGATGGTAGCAACCAGCGCGCGGGAGAGAACCTTCTCGACTTCTTCCATATCAATGAAGTGCGCCATGATGACCCGCGCTGGTTCAGCGGCAGCCACCTATGCAGCCAGAGCTAGCAGCGAAGGCGGTAGCGGGGGAGGAGTGGTGACATGTGGAAGGGCAGCACCAGGGCCGGCTGGACTGGCACAATTGGGAGCGGCCGGATCTCCGATGGAAATCGACACAACCGCGTGAGTCGTGGACAGAGATGAGGCAGCGCCGGCACCAGATATCACTGGTGCAGTCACGTAAGCGATGGCGGTGGTCCAGGCATCAGAAGCTGAGTCCGACGACCTCCTCCGAGGATGGACTGCGCGGGCGCTGCTGGGTTATGCTCGGCGCAGGCGCGCTTCAGGGGCAGCAGCGGTTCCTGCGATGTGGATGCTGGAACCCGTCAGCATCCACCACGACGCCCCACAAGATGCGATGCACCTCGGAGCGGGGACCAATGCGGGCCGAGGCAGGCAGCCGCGTGGTCGCCGCCACGGGACCAGGCGCAGGAGGCGGCGCGGGAGCAGCGCTCCGGGGAGCCGGCGGTGAGCGGGTGGCCTCGCTATAGGAGCGCGCGGAGGACTCACCATCCGAGTCGAACCAACGTCCATCCCCGGAGGATACGCGGTCGCCGGAGAGGGAGTACGAGCCGGGTGTCGCCATAGGAGGGGGAGGGGGAGGGGATAGGGAGGAGGCTACCAGCGGGGAGTCGACGACAGCGAGGTTGGTGGAGGGGCTGGGTCAGGCTAGGCGAGCGGAGCGGGAGTGGAGCCATCTTCCGTTTGTGGAGGACTCCATATTTTCTAAAGATGACCGTGTTGCTTGGATTGAGGCCTTGATCTTGGCGACGGGTGTCTATTCGCTCAGGTCACTCGGTGGAAGAATAACTTCTGTACAGAGTGTTTTTTCAGTTTCGATTGCAAGGCTTCGAAATCAAATGCACCAGGAGGGTTTAAACAGTAGTCGTGTACAAGACAGAACAGATTATGCTTTCAGAGCTTTCAAGCTACCGGAAGTAACATAATCTGTGCTAGGTAAGAATGGTTACATATGTTAATTAGCAGGGCATATTCCTTGAGACCCTGTATAATTCTAAGAGAAAATGATTATATGAAATTGATAGTAGCTGAAACTGCTTGTGATTAAAACTCAATAGTGGAACACAGCATATACTTATCGCTCATATGTTACTGCTTATCAGCAGATCTCGTGTGAAACCCTTTTTTTTTAAATTTTCGTGTGAAACCTTTTAACTTTGTAAAGGTTAATCTCCTTGAAAAATTGAAACGTTACAATGCTCTTTTTGGTCTGATCACAGTGTTCGAAATATTCTGTCTGACCATTCTAAATATAATATTAGCCAGGAGTATACGAATTTATCAGCCCAAGTATATATGCTTCAAACTGAGTTCTCATCTCCATAACTAAAACAAAGTTTTCTAATTGGATGAAAATTAGATGCTATTGAGATGAGATAAAATAATAGCATGGTTCTCATCTTCAACTGCGTGGGAAGCTCTATTCAGCTACTCGGAACGAAAGGGTCCACGGCAACGTTCCCCCAATGTTTCCAACAAAATTTAACACTTGTTGGGAAGGTAAACATCTTGGGCAAGGACATCAGAAATTATGATATGCCTTATATTTTGCGATATTTCTGTATATCTGAGGTTTACTTACAGCCACCTTGCAAAAAGTAAGTACTCCCTCTGTAAACTAATATAAGAGCATTTAGATCACTAGTTTAGTATTCTAAACGCTCTTATATTAGTTTACGGAGGGAGTACTTGTTATCTGGTGCAATTGCGCTAAAAAAAGAGAGACTGTTTTGTATGACGCTATGACTTCATGAGGCCAGATCTTCAAGTGAGTCTCCTGGTTGATGCAGTTGAGAACTATCCAAAGGGCAAGGGAGAAACTCGGTACTGTTACGGGAGACTTTCGAGCAGAGGCTTGTGGATTACTTCCAAGAACATCATGAGGATCAGGTCATCCGGATGTAGATCGTCCAATCACTACATGTTCATCTGCTATAGTTGATACACATTTCCAGCCTTAAATACCATGTATTGATGCTATGTTTCATCTATGTGTAATAATGGTGACCAAAACACCCCAATCTCCACTACTGCTAAGTTCGAGCTTTAGCTGTTCAGCTCAGTTATGTATCAATTTAGCATTTAACTCTTCTCCTTGCTGATATTTAAGCCTGTGGTTACCAGTTCAAACACAATTAGCACATACCTCTATGCTATAGTGGGTTTTTGCATCAAGCTATAGTGGTTTTTTTGTGCCATTGGCACAGCGGGTCCTCTAGTTACTTCTAATAGAGTTTGATGAGTGACTGAAAATCGGATCAATTTCCTGGTACATTGTTAACGTTGAATATTCTGGAAACATGCCATACTAGAAATGAGGATTAAACTTAGAGAAGATTAAGTACCAGACATACTCTGAAATTTTGCAGGGCAGCTGCAGCTTCAAGGATAAATATGGTCCATCTCAGATCACACTCAGGAAAGATACCAAAAAGCCCCACATTGGTCAGGTTTCTGAATGTAAAAGTGAGCTGCTTCGGATGTTCCATCTGAATCCACATCTGCAACAAGAAGAGGAACACAGATAGACAGATGAAATTGCTGGAGAAGAAACACATACGATATTCAGATGCAGACAAAAACTCATGTGGCACATCGAAATTAACTCACCATTTGGCTGCCAAAATCGAGATACAAATTAGAGAAGTTCCTGGAACTCCATGGTAGACACCCACTCAGTGCGAGTGGCGCCGAAAAGCCTATGATACGAGAAATGAGGAACAAGCAGCGAAGCTCCGGAACGTAGCCGAACCGCACCGGAGGGTTTTCGAAGCGCGAAGATTGGCACCGCACTTCTGTAAGTTTGGGTACATCGATCAACTCGATCCATCTGCAACGAAAGCCGATGAAGCAGAGCTCGTGGAGCCCGGAGCGTGGCGTGTCGATCTTGAGCACAGAGTGCCGATCAACCAGTCCGCAGGAACTCAGGGTGAGGTGTCTGAGCCTATCGCAAGCTCTAATGAGATCGGTGACGTCAGAATGGCCAAACACAAGGTCGTTGAATTTAAGCATCGTGAGCCACCGGAAGGTAACTGGACAGGCACGGGAGAAGGACATGAACAGCTGCCCCAGCTCAGCACGCAGCCCTTCAGTGTTGAAACCAGTCCGTAAACTGTATGGCGAGCACGTGTGAAATTCAAGGCATTCAATCTCACCGCGGGCGACAGCGTCCTCGACGGCGCGGCCTATGGAGCTCAGGTCCGACATAGGGAAGAAGCGGAGGCTGAGGGTCTTGATAGCGCACTTGCACTGGGCCGGAGGAGGACATGCAGACAGTAAACTGCACAGCGCGCCCGTGAACGCCTCCATGACGTCGGCCACGGGAGAATTCCCAGTGATCAAGACCGCCGAATTGTCTCCGACGAAGTGGCGGACGTCGAGATGCAGGCGCGGGAGCAGGTGGGGGAGGTGCCGCCACCGCGTGGAGACTGCGCGGGCGCGGACCACCTCGCGCAGGTCGAGGCGCTCCAGGATTCCTCGGAGGACGTCGTCGGGGAGCGCGCTGAATCTGTCCTCATCTCGGCCGATGTTGGACGGCGGCGGCCGGATTCGGAGGTTGGTTGAAACCCTAGCTAGAAGTGGAAGCAATCGCTCGTATGCGGCCCGGAGCCAGAGGGGCAGCCTCCTGCGCCTAGGCCGCGGCTCCTCCGGCGCTCCGCTCCCCGCCTCCGATGTGGAACCCGTCGGTCTGGACGGAACGGCGGAAGCCCGCCCAGTTTCGTGGCCAGGTCCATGGATCCGACTCCCCCCTACTCCTCCTCGACTCCCCTCCTGCGGGCTGTTTCGATTTGGTGCTTGCATTTCTGCCGGCAGTGGGAAACTGATTGGGGACAGACGCGATCTTTCCTTCTTATTTCTCGCTGCTGGTGCTCTCACTTTTGACTACTCTTTTTTTTTTCGGTTCAAAATTGACTACTCTTTTTTTTTGCCGTTCAAAATTGACCACCCTAAGTTCGCTGGGATTTGATTATAACTACAAAGTTGATGTTTTACATTAAGCAGGGACTAGAGCGTGAGAGATGATTAGTGTACTACTGTACTGTACCAGAAGAAGATGCTCACTTACACAGGTCGTACAGAGATCGATCGCTAGGGAGAGAAAAACAAACCTAAATGATAAGAGCATCTACAGCTGGACACCTCAAACAATCTCTCGTACGCCCGCGGACGCGCCCGGTCAGTGATCGAACAGAAAAGAGAAGGAAAAATGTGATCTAACCGGACTCCTCATATCATCCCTATATGCTTGGGCTGTCCGCGAACCCTCATATTAATCTTAAATATAGAGAGGACATGAGAGCTCGCGGACGCGCCCGGGCATTCCGTCACGTAGGACGCAACCCCATCCCGGACCACCTTTTCTTTTTCTTTATTCATTCTTTTATTTCTTTCTTTTCATCACCATCAATCACGTGCAAGTGACCGGACATATGAGAAAGAAAATAAGGATTGTGGCTCCAGGGATGGACAAATAGGGGCTCAAAACGGACACACTAGGTCACTGACCAAACGCGTCCGCGGGCATTTAAAAAGGGCAACCTGGTGCATGTAGCTCCCGCTTGCGCAGGGTCCAGGGAAGGGTCCGACCACTTTGGGTCTATAGTATGCAGCCTTTCCCTACATTTCTGTAAGAGGCTGTTTCCAGGACTTGAACCCATGACCTCATGGTCACAAGGCAATAGCTTTACCACTGCGCCAAGGCTCCCCTTCGTCCGCGGGCATTTGAGAAATCAAATTAGGTGTACATGGTTGAAGATGCTCTAAGTGCCACACGTGTGCAAGGAAGCAATTTGGCCCTTTGTCGTTTATTTTTTGCACGGATCTTAAAGTCGTTGAGGAGGACACGTCAAACTTAAGGATCGTTCGCTGCTAAACACATACGCCGGAACGAATCATTTCTACTCTCTTCTCTCGTCACCTACCCCCAACCCACCACGCACAGTAGTCATTCATGGGCGTATCGCTGTCACGACTCCGCTCTGCTCGCGCCACTACGAGCTGTCGGGCCGCCACCGAACGGCACCCGCGACCATCTCTCTTCAACACGACCTCCCCACTCGGGGCGCCTCCACGGCGTCTCATCTGCAAACTCCGCCGATCTGCATCTCGCGGCGGCTCCAATGGCCATGGAATCGTAGCTCGCGCTCCCAGCCTCTCTGTCTCCAAGTACTCATCGGCCTCTGTTCATCTTCTGCTCGCCCGCTCCCAAGTGACGCCACCGTGCTCATCTTCTTCAGCGTGACCTCCCTGCTCGCAGGCACCAGAGTCGGTTGCATCGTCTATAGGGATGAGCCGGGGTGGGTGATGTCTACTACGCAACCTTCTTCTTGTAGACTCATGTTGGGCCTCCAAGCGCAGAGTTTTATAGGATAGTGGCAAATTTCCCTTAAGTGGATGACCTAAGATTTATCAATTTGTGGGAGGTGTAGGATGAAGATGGTCTCTCTCAAACAACCCCGCAACCAAATAACAAAGAGTCTCTTGTGTCCCCAACACGCTCAATACAATGATAAATTGTATAGATGCACTAGTTCGGCGAAGAGATGGTGATACAAGTGTAATATGGATGGTAGATATAGGTTTTTGTAATCTAAAAATATAAAAACAACAAGGTAACTAGTAGTAAAAGTGAGCGAAAACGGTATTGCAATGCTTGGAGGCAAGGCATAGGGTTCATATTTTCACTAGTGCAAGTTCTCTCAACAATGATAACATAATTAGATCTATAACAACCCCTCAACGTGCAACAAAGAGTCACTCCAAAGTTCCTATCATGGAGAATATAAGATAAAATTGTTTGTAGGGTACGAAACCACCTCAAAGTTATTCTTTCCGATCAATCCATTGAGTTATTCCTATAAGTGTCACAAACAACCCTAGAGTTCGTAGTAAAATAACACCATATGATACATATCAATCAACCCTAATGTCACATAGATACTCCATTGTCACCACAAGTATCTATGGGTCAATTATATGATATGCACCAAACAACTTCAGATTCATAATATTCAATGCAACACAAAGAACCTCAAAGAGTGCCCCAAGATTTCTACCGTAGAAACAAGGATGAAAACATGCATCAACCCCTATGCGTAGATTACCCCAATGTCGCATCAGGAATCCGCGAGTTGAGTGCCAAAACATACATCAAGTGAATCAATAGAACACCTGAAAGGATTGGTATAGTTGACTAGAGGGGAGGTGAATAGGCAACTAACAATTTTTAGCTTTTTTTTACCGAATTAAACTTTGCATCAAAGTAGGTTGTCTAAATATGCAACTAGGTGAACAACCTATATGATGCAACAACAATAAGTGCACAAGCAAGCAAGGGATACAATACAAAAAGCTTGCACAAGTAAAGGCATGAGATAACCAAGAGTGGAGCCGATGGAGACGAGGATGTGTTACCGAAGTTCCTTCCTTTTAAGGGGAAGTATGTCTCCGTTAGAGCGATGTGGAGGCACAATGCTCCCCAAGAAGTCACTAGGGCCACTGTATTCTCCTCACGCCCTCACACAATGCGAGATGCCGTGATTCCACTATTGGTGCCTAAGGGAGTCCTGGACTAGGGGGTGTCCGGATAGCCAAACTATTATCATCGGCCGGAGATTATGAAGATACAAGCTTGAAGACTTCGTCCCGTGTCCGGATGGGACTTTCCTTGGCGTGGAAGGCAAGCTTGGCAATACGAATATGTAGATCTCCTACCATTGTAACCGACTCTGTGTAACCCTAGCCCTCTCCGGTGTCTATATAAACTGGATGGTTTTAGTCCGTAGGACGAACAACAATCATACCATAGGCTAGCTTCTAGGGTTTAGCCTCCTTGATCTCGTGGTAGATCTACTCTTGTAATACCCACATCATCAATATCAATCAAGCAGGACGTAGGGTTTTACCTCCATCAAGAGGGCCCGAACCTGGGTAAAACATCGTGTCCCTTGTCTCCTGTTACCATCCGCCTAGACGCACAGTTCGGGACCCCCTACCCGAGATCCGCCGGTTTTGACGCCGACATTGGTGCTTTCATTGAGAGTTCCTCTGTGTCGTCACTAATAGGCTCGATGGCTTCTTCGATCATCAACAACGACGCAGTCCAGGGTGAGACTTTTCTCCTCGGACAGATCTTCGTATTCAGCGGCTTTGCACTGCGGGCCAATTCGCTTGGCCATCTGGAGCAGATCGAAAGCTACGCCCCTGGCCGTCAGGTCAGATTTGGAGGTTTGAACTTCACGGTTGACATCCACGGAGACTTGATCTTCGATGGATTCGAGCCACAGCCGAGCACGCCGCACTGTCACGATGAGTATGATTTAGCTCTGCAGCCGGACAGTGCCCTAGAGGCCGCACACGAGCCCGCTCCGACCCTCGATTCGGAGCCGGCTGCGCAGATCGAGGACGAGTGGCTAGACACCGCCTCGGGGGCTGCAACCTCTACGGTGATGGAGCCGATTACTGGCCTTGTCCCTTGTGAAGCTCGTGGCTCCGAGGTGCCGGACTCCTCGCCGGACTCCGAACCTCCCACGACCCCTCCAATTGAATCCGATTGGGCGCCGATCATGGAGTTCACCGCCGCGGACATGTTTCAACACGCACCTTTCGGCGACATCTTGAGTTCGCTAAAGTACCTCTCGTTATCAGGAGAGCCCTGGCCGGACTGCGGTCAGGACGGTTGGGATGCGGACGACGAAGAAATTCAAGGCCCACCCACCACCCACTTAGTAGCCAATGTCGACGATCTAACCGACATGCTAGACTTCGACTCCGAAGACATCGACGGTATGGACGATGATGCCGGAGACGACCAAGAACCAGCGCCTACTGGGCACTGGAAAGCCACCTCATCATATGACATATACATGGTGGATATCCCAAAGGATGGGAATGGTGAAGGAACAGCGGAGGATGACCCCTCCAAGAAATAGCCCAAGCGCCGGCGTCAGCGGCGCCGCTCTAAATCCCGCCACAGCAAGAATGGAGAATCTGGCACCGGAGATAATAATACCCCAGACAGTGCCGAAGAAAACCCCCTCCAGCAAGATTCAGCACAGGAGGACGGAGAAGCCAGCCCTCACGAGAGAGCGGCAGGCGAAGAGGTAGAGGATGATAATTACATGCCTCCCTCCGGAGACGAGGCAAGCCTCGACGACGACGAATTTGTCGTGCCTGAGGATTCCGTCGAACAAGAGCGTTTTAAACGCAGGCTTATGGCCACGGCAAACAGCCTCAAGAAAAAGCAGCAACAGCTTAGAGCTGATCAAGACCTGCTAGCCGACAGATGGACTGAAGTCCTTTTGGCCGAAGAGCATGAGCTCGAACGCCCCTCCAAAAGCTACCCCAAACATAAGCTGCTCCCCCGATTAGAGGAGGAGGCATATAAACCTGCATCACCAGTGCACAATACGGCTGACCGACCACCCCATGGCCGCGACAGAGAGGCCTCTAGGCCCTCCACTAGAACCGTACCCCGGCATCGCTCGAAAAGCACAAGGCCATAGGGGAACGCTTTGGACTTGCGAGATATATTGGAGGATAAGGCAAGACAATCAAGATCGATCTACGGATCGCGTGGGCGCCCCATGATACGTGACGACAACTGTCGCGCCGGACACAGCAAGTCCGGCCGGGCCGAACACAGTAGACAAAGCTCTTTTGAGCTTCGTCGTGATATAGCCCAATACAGAGGCGCCGCACACCCACTATGCTTCACAGATGAAGTAATGGATCATCAAATCCCTGAAGGGTTTAAACCCATTAATATTGAATCTTATGATGGCACAACAGACCCCGCGGTTTGGATCAAAGACTATCTCCTTCATATCCACATGGCCCGCGGTGATGATCTTCACGCCATCAAATACCTCCCACTCAAGCTTAAAGGACCAGCTCGACATTGGCTTAACAGCTTGCCAGCAGAATCAATTGGGTGTTGGGAGGACCAGGAAGCCGCATTCCTTGATAACTTTCAGGGCACGTATGTGCAACTACCAGACGCTAACGACCTAAGCCATATAATTCAGCAGCCAGATGAATCGGCCAGACAATTCTGGACACGGTTCTTAACTAAGAAAAATCAAATCGTCGACTGTCCGGATGCGGAGGCCCTCGCGGCCTTCAAACATAACATCCGCGACGAGTGGCTTGCCCGGCACCTGGGACAGGAAAAGCCGAAATGCATGACAGCCCTCACATCACTCATGACCCGCTTCTGCGCGGGAGAGGACAGCTGGCTAGCCCGCAGCAACAACCTCAGCAAAAATTCTGGCAGTCCGGATATCAAGGACCGCAATGGTAGGTCGCGTCGCAACAAGAACAAACCCCGCATTAACGGCGAAAACAATGAGGATACGGCAGTCAATGCCGGATTCAGAGGCTCCAAACCCGGTCAGCGGAAAAAGCCATTCAAAAGAACTACTCCGGGTCCGTCCAATTTGGACCGAATACTCGATCGCTCGTGCCAGATACATGGCACCCCCGAAAGGCCAGCTAACCACACCAACAGGGACTGTTGGGTATTCAAGCAGGCAGGCAAACTAATTGCCGAAAACAACGACAAGGGGCTGCATAGCGATGACGAGGAAGAGACCAGACCGCCGAACAATAGAGGACAGAAGGGTTTCCCCCCACAAGTGCGGACGGTGAACATGATATATGCAACCCACATACCCAAAAGGGAGCGGAAGCGTGTACTCAGGGATGTATACGCGATGGAGCCAGTCGCCCCGAAGTTCAACCCATGGTCCTCCTGCCCGATCACTTTTGATCGAAGGGACCACCCCACCAGCATCCGCCACGGCGGATTTGCCACATTGGTTTTAGACCCAATCGTCGATGGATTTCACCTCACCAGAGTCCTGATGGACGGCGGCAGCAGCCTGAACCTGCTTTATCAGGATACAGTGCGCAAAGTGGGCATAGACCCCTCAAGGATTAAACCCACAAAGACGACCTTTAAAGGCGTCATACCAGGTGTAGAGGCCAATTGTACAGGCTCAGTTACACTGAAAGTGGTCTTCGGATCCCCGGATAACTTCCAAAGTGAGGAGTTAATCTTCGACATAGTTCCGTTCCGCAGCGGCTATCATGCTCTGCTCGGACGTACCGCGTTTGCAAACTTCAACGCGGTGCCGCACTACGCATACCTCAAGCTCAAGATGCCAGGCCCTCGAGGAGTCATCACGGTCAACAGAAACACTGAACGCTCTCTCCGAACGGAAGAGCATACAGCGGCTCTCACGACAAAAGTACAGTGCAGCCTCTTAAGGAAATTCTCGAGTCCGGCCATTAAGCGACCGGACACGGCTAAACGCGCCCGGAGTAACCTACAACAAGACCACCTGGCACGTTCCGAGCACGCGTAGCAATGCGGCCCCAACCCCAGCCCCTGCAAAATTGCAAGACTGGTCCTTCGCGCACATCATTACGCTCTGGAGATACCATAGGCATAGGGGGAGGGGCACGACCACGATAGGCCCAGAATGCGGCTTAACCACACCAGGGGCTCTCAAGTGTGTCGTTCTTTTTTCTCTTTTTATTTTTTTTACCCACAGGACTCCATTCATCGAAGGCCCTGTCCGGCAGTAGACCTGCCGAACTCACGATGCAACAGCCAGGGAAGGAGAAAGGCTACGACGAATATCCAGGTGGTCTCCATTACGAGCATTAAATCTGTTTTATACACCATTCTGCAGCCTACCCCTGGAGGGGGACATGTTTAATAGTCCCATCCCTTGCTTATCACACTATTTGTATCGGTCTGCATTCACGGCAGTATTTCTTGAATAAACAATGCAACACCTTTTTGCTTATAATTGCATTTCTTTTTTATACATATGTTCATTTATGACATGTTGCATCCGTACACTTTGGTACGGCTAAATACACCAGGGGCTTATGTTTCCCGCATCATGGTGTGATAAGTCCAAACACTTTCACAAGTGCGGCACCCTGAACTTATAGCATTATATGCATCGGCTCCAAATCATGTCTTGGGTCAATAGTTGGGTTTGCCCGGCTCCCATGTTTTGGTACCTTACATTTCGTTGTATCGGCTAAGGTAGCACTGGGAGAACCACTGTGATTGCGCCCCAGTTGAGCTGGGCGAGCGCCTCAGTGGAGAAAGCTAAAACTGACCGTCATGATGAGGCGAGAGCCGGTCGCTGTTCGAGAGGTTTTTTTCGAGTCCCTAAAGACTTATGCCGCTTAGAGCGAGGAACCGGCTTTGTCCGGCCCAGGCGTGGATAGCGCCCCAAATTCGGCCTTCCGAACACTAGGGGCTTCGCCAAAATTTAAAATTATAGAATTCTATGGTTAAGTGAGAGTGTTCAAGCATTATAAGTCCGGTTGCCTCGTTCGTTGTGTTGAGCGCCTCCCTAGATGGACCCAAAAATGGGAACAAGAGTGCTCAAATTTATCCCGAACACCCCAGCACTCGTGGCATGGGGGCTGAAGCCGACGACTTGCCATCTCTCAGATTTGATAAACGGCCGCACAGAAGGTAATATTTTAAATTAACAAGCGTTGCTTAGCGCATATGAACAAAGTTTTCAGCGCACAGGATAACAAAATGCGAGTCTACTCAAATATTACATCTTTGGAACACTCACCCGCAATAATGCGGGCACCCTTCAGGACACTCTTATAATGCATCTCGGGCGTGCGATACTCCTTGCCCGGCGGTGGCGCGTCCATCACAAGCTTCTCAGCATCCATCTTGCCCCATTGCACCTTTGCGCGGGCAAGGGCCCGACGGGCACCTTCAATACAGGCGGAGTGCTTGATGACTTCAACCCATGGACATGCATCCACCAGCCGCCGCACCAGGCCAAAGTAGCTCCCAGGCATGGCCTCCTTGGGCCACAGCCGAACTATGAGGCCCTTCATGACCTGTTCGGCCACCTTGTGGAGCTCGACCAGCTACTTTAGCTGGTCGCTAAGGGGCACCGGATGTCCGGCCTCAGCATACTGAGACCAGAAGACCTTCTCCGCCGAGCTCCCCTCCTCGGCCCTATAGAAAGCGGCAGCATCAGACACGCTGCGGGGCAGATCTGCGAACACTCCTGGAGAGCTCCGAATTCGGGTAAGTGATAGGTAATTCACACTCACATGCTTGCTTTGCATGAAAAATGCCTTACCCGCCGCTATTTTCTTCAATGCCTCGATTTCCTGGAGGGCCTTGTAGGCTTCGGCCTTAGCGGCTTTGGCACTCTCAAGAGCCGATGCAAGCTCGGACACTCGAGTCTTCGAGTCGCGCTCCAAACTCTCATGTTTTTCCACGAGAGCCTGGAGCTCTTGCTGTACCTCTGCCACCCGCGCCTCCTGCTTCTCTCGCTCGGTGCGCTCCGCGGCTGCATTACGTTCGGCCGCGGACACCGCCTCCTTCAGGATCACCACCTCGTTCATGGCCCCTGCAATACCCACGTTATCCTTGTCATTCTTCTTGCAACCAAATCCTTTTCTGTAAGGTACAATTTTAATAAGGTGTTACTCACCTTCCTTGTCCTCGAGCTGCTTCTTGGCACGTCCGAGCTCGTTCTTGGACCGCTCGAGGCTTTGCTTCAAAGTATTGACCTCCGCAGTCAGTGCGGCAGAGGTCAGCAGCACAGCCTGCAATCCCATATTGACATATTTTTTATGACTCCTGCGTATATCTTTTTAGATCCTCAGTCCGACTTTTCTTTCCGAACACCGAACCGAACATCAGGGGCTACTGTCTATGCGGTACTATTTTACATATATCAAAATTCTTACCTCAAAGCCTGTTAAAAGGCTGCTGCAGGCTTCGGTCAGCCCGCTCTTGGCGAGCTGAACCTTCTGAATCACCGCACTCATGACGGTGCGGTGTTCCTCTTCGATGGAAGCGCCGTTGAGCGCCTCCAGCAAGCTATCCGGCGCCTCCGGTTGGACGGAGGCCGCCGGCGTCACGGTCTTGCCCTTCTTACGAAGGGGCCGCCCGCCAGACTCCGAAGCCACTACAGGTTCTGGTGCGGAGTCTGGTGCAAAGTCCAAGAGGTTGCCCTGCGGCACCTCCGAGGCCTTCTCCTCCTGGCGGGTCCCTTCCTGGGATCCCACCTCGGCATCGTCCGCATCACGGGGGGTGGAGGCGGTCGGAAGGGAATCCATATCCGACGCACCCAAGGACCCGCTCGACGAAGCGGGAAGATCATCCTTGGGCGGACTGCAGGGTTGTATGCGGCATTAGAAAGGCACCATGTGGCGAAAAGAAAAATCATGAAGTTATTCGGGAGTCCGGATACTTACGATCTCGCCAGGGGCTTGGGCCTTGAAGGCCAATCCTCGTCATCGTCGCCGGCATTGGCAGAGCAGTCCGAGGGAAGAGTCCTTCCCTTCTTGGACCCTTCGGCCTCCCTCGTTGGGGAGGCCTTCCTTTTCTTCCCTCCCCCTGCTGGGGGAGAGGCCTCTTTCTTCTCCTCCTCGCCTTCGTGGGAGGAGTCCGCCTCGGAGTCACCGGACGATAAGTCCGATGACACCTGAAAACGGGAACTCTTTCGAGTGCCCGTGGCCTTCTTCTCCGGCACCACGTGGGGTGCCGGAACCAGCAGCCCCGTTAAGCGGGCGTCCGCTAGGTCTTCTGGCAAAGGGGCCGGACAGTTAGTCTGCTCGGCCTTCTTCAGCCAGTCTTGTCAAAGGAGAGAGAGAGTTTAGATCCCACATAGAGTCAAACTATGGAAAACAAGTGTCCCGTAAAGGGTAAAATCGCTTACCTCGCTAGCCGGACACTGCGAGCTGAATCCGCGATCTTCGGTAGCGGATGCGGGAGCCTCGCGCCCTTAAACAACACCCTCCAGGCCTCTTCGTACGTAGTGTCGAAGAGCCTGCTCAAAGTCTGGTGCTGCGCCGAATCGAACTCCCACATATTAAAGTCCCGTTGTTGGCACGGGAGAATCCGGCGGATGAGCATGACCTGGACTACGTTGACAAGCTTGAGCTTCTTGTTCACTAGCTTTTGGATGCAGGCTTGGAGTCCGGTCAGCTCCTCCGAATCACCCCATGTCCGGCCACTCTCTTTCCAGGAGGTGAGCCGTAGGGGGATGCCAGATCTGAATTCGGGGGTCGCTGCCCATTCAGGATCACGCGGCTCGGTGATGTAGAACCACCCCGATTGCCACCCCTTAATGGTTTCCACAAAGGTGCCCTCGAGCCAAGTAACGTTGGGCATCTTGCCCACCATGGCGCCTCCGCACTCCGCTTGGCTGCCCTTCACAACCTTCGGCTTGACACTGAAGGTCTTGAGCCACAAGCCAAAGTGGGGCTGGATGCAGAGGAAGGCCTCACACACGACGATAAACGCAGAGATATTGAGGATGAAATTCGGGGCCAGATCATGGAAATCCAGGTCGTAGTAGAACATGAGCCCCCGGACAAAGGGATGGAGTGGGAAGCCCAGTCCGCGGAGGAAATGGGAAAGGAATACTACCCTCTCATGGGGCCTGGGGGTGGGGATGAGCTCCCCCTCATCGGGGAGCCGGTGCGTGATGTTGCTGGACAGATATCCGGCGCTGCGCAGCTTCTTGATGTGCCCCTCCGTAACGGAGGAGGCCATCCACTTGCCTCCCGCTCCGGACATAGTTGGAGAAGGTTGAGGTGAGATGTGCGGACTTGGGCGCTGGAGCTCGAGTTCGCGGAGATGGATAAGCAAAGGAGGAAGAAGGCGTAGGTAAAAGTGTGGATCTTTATCCCCTTATATGGGCGGACAAAACCATGCGTCCCCACCGGCCTGATAAAACTCGCTTATCTCCCAAGTGCCGCAATCAATGGCGCGGTTGGGATACCCACGTCCGTATTGATGGGAATCCCGGAATAAGGGGAACACAATCTCTGCTTCGACAAGACGTGCCAAGGAAACCGCTTCGCTAAACACGCCGAGGTGGTACAATAAAAACAATTCGAGTAATGGCTTGGTGGTGGTGTGACGTCATGCCACAAAATACGTCAGCAGATTGAACTTGTGTAAATATTATTCTCTCTATGGTGGTATGTGGAATTTATTTTGCAGAGCCGGACACTATCCTGGTGTTCACAATCTTCTATAAATTATTCGGAGAAGGAACCCGCCTTGCAATGCCGAAGACAATATGCGCGCTGAACTCGTCGTCATTGAAGCCTGGTTCAGGGGCTACTGAGGGAGTCCTGGACTAGGGGGTGTCCGGATAGCCGAACTATCATCATCGGCCGGACTCCAAGACTATGAAGATACAAGATTGAAGACTTTGTCCCATGTCCGGATGGGACTTTCCTTGGCGTGGAAGGCAAGCTTGGCGATACGGATATGTAGATCTCCTACCATTGTAACCGACTCTGTGTAACCCTAGCCCTCTCCGGTGTCTATATAAACCGGATGGTTTTAGTCCGTAGGACGAACAACAATCATACCATAGGCTAGCTTCTAGGGTTTAGCCTGCTTGATCTCGTGGTAGATCTACTCTTGTAATACCCACATCATCAATATCGATCAAGTAGGACGTAGGGTTTTACCTCCATCAAGAGGGCCCGAACCTGGGTAAAACATCATGTCCCTTGTCTCCTGTTACCATCCGCCTAGACGCACAGTTCGGGACCCCCTACCCGAGATCCGCCGGTTTTGACACCGACAGTGCCCTTGAAGGCGGCAACCGAACCTTTACAAACAAGGTTGGGGCTATCTCCACAACTTAATTGGAGGCTCCCAACGACACCACGAAGCTTCACCATAATGGACCATGGCTCTGAGGTGACCTCAACCGTCTAGGGTGCTCAAACACCCAAGAGTAACAAGATCCGCTAGGGATTAGTGGGGGGATCAAATTTCTCTTGGTGGAAGTGTAGATCGGGGCCTTCTCAACCTATCCCGAGCAAATCAACAAGTTTGATTGGCTAGGAAGAGAGATCGGGTGAAAATGGAGCTTGGAGCAATAATGGAGCTTTTGGGGGAAGAGGTAGGTCAACTTTGGGGAAGAAGACCCCTTTATATAGTGGGGGAACAATCCAACCGTTACCCCCCAAGCAGTCCCGCAGAGAGCGGTACCACCGCTTGGGTGGGCGGTACTACCGCTGAGCCAGCGGTACTACCGTGCCAACTAGCGGTACTACCGCGCACATGAGGGGAGCAAGGTCCTGGACCCAGAGCGGTACTACCGCGGTGGTAAGGGCGGTACTACCGCTGGGGAGCGATACTACCGCCACTACTGCCGCAGCTAGTGCTGCAGAACCCGACACAAGAAAACGAGGCCTCGAGTCGAGGCGGTAGTATCCTGGAGCCTCAGCGGCACTACGACGGAAGACAGCAAGCGGTACTACCGCTGAGGAGCGGTACTACCGCTTGTTGTGCTTCGGCGGTACTACCGCTGTGGCCCGCGGTACTACCGCTGGGACCAGACAGAGAGACAGAGAGGGGAAGGAGAGCTCCATTAAAGCGAGAAGGATCAGTGGGTGCAATAAGGATGTGTACATGTTGATTCCACCCTAGCCTTACCAAAGAGGATCCCCTCTTGATAGTACGGTGACTGATACGTCTCCGTCGTATCTATAATTTTTTATTGTTCCATGCCAATATTCTACAACTTCCATATACTTTTTGGCAACTTTTTATATTATTTTTGGGACTAACATATTGATCCAGTGCCCAGTGCCAGTTCCTGTCTGTTGCATGTTTTTCGTTTCGCAGAAACCCAATATCAAATGGAGTCCAAACGGGATAAAAACGGACGGAGATTTTTTTGGAATATTTATGATTTTTGGGAAGTGAAATCAACGCGAAACAGTGTCCGGGGTGGTCACGAGGTAGGGGGGCGCGCCCTACCCCCCCAGGCGCGCCCCTAACCCTCATGGTCCACCCATAAGGCCGTTGACGCTCTTCTTTTGGCGCAACAAAGCTAATTTTATGAGAAAGATCTGGGCAAAAGATTCACCCCAATCAAAGTTACGGATCTCCAGATATAAAGGAAACAGTGAAGGGGTAGATCAGAGAACGTAGAAACAGAGAGATAGATCCAATCTCGGAGGGGCTCTCGTCCCTCCCACGCCATGGGAGCCAAGGAACAGAGGGGAAACCCTTCTCCCATCTAGGGAGGAGGTCAAGGAAGAAGAAGAAGAAGAAGGGGGCCCCTCTCCCCCTTGCTTCCGGTGGCGCTGGAGCGCTGCCGGGGGCCATCATCATCACCGCGATCTTCACCAACACCGCCGCCATCTTCACGAACATCTCCACCAACTCTTCCTCCCTCTATGAAGCGGTATAACCTCTCTCTTACCCGCTGTAATCTCTACTTAAACATGGTGCTCAACGCTATATATTATTCCCTAATGATGTATGGCTATCTTATGATGTTTGAGTAGATCCATTTTGTCCTATGGGTTAATTGATGATCGTGATTGGTTTGAGTTGCATGTTTTGTTATTGGTGCTGTCCTATGGTGCTCTCCGTGTCGCGCAAGCATGAGGGGTTCCCGCTGTAGGGTTTGCAATATGTTTATGATTTGCTTATGGTGGGTTGCGTGAGTGACTGAAACACAAACCCGAGTAAGTAGGTTGTTTGCGTATGGGATAAAAGGGGACTTGATACTTTAATGCTATGGTTGGGTTTTACCTTAATGAATCTTTAGTAGTTGCGGACGCTTGCTAGAGTTCCAATCATAAGTGCATATGATCCAAGTAGAGAAAGTATGTTAGCTTATGCCTCTCCCTCAAATAGAATTGCAACAATGATTACCGGTCTAGTTATCGATTGCCTTGGACAAATAACTTTCTCGTGACAAAAAGCTCTTTACTTTTACTAATTTAGTTGTGTCTTTATTTAAACAACCCCTAGTTTATGTTTACATGCTCTTTATTGTCTTGCAAACCTAGCCTTTCACACCTACAAAGTACTTCTAGTTTCATACTTGTTCTAGGTAAAGCAAACGTCAAGCGTGCGTACAGTTGTATCGGTGGTCGATAGAACTTGAGGGAATATTTATTCTACCTTTAGCTCCTTGTCGGTGTCAAAACCGGCGGATCTCGAGTTGGGGGTCCTGAACTGTGTGTCTAGGCGGATGGTAACAGGAGACAAGGGACATGATGTTTTACCCAGGTTCGGGCCCTCTTGATGGAGGTAAAACCCTACGTCCTGCTTGATTAATATTGATGGTGTGTGTTACAAGAGTGGATCTACCACGAGATCAAGGAGGCTAAACCCTAGAAGCTAGCCTATGGTATGATTGTTGTTCGTCCTACGGACTAAAGCCATTCGGTTTATATAGACACCGGAGAGGGCTAGGGTTACACAGAGTCGGTTACAATGGTAGGAGATCTACATATCCGTATCACCAAGCTTGCCTTCCACGCCAAGGAAAGTCCCATCCCGACACGGGACAAAGTCTTCAATCTTGTATCTTCATAGTCTTGGAGTTCGGCCGATGATGATAGTTCGGCTATCCGGGCACCCCCTAATCCAGGACTCCCTCAGTAGCCCCTAAACCAGGCTTCAATGACGACGAGTCCGGCGCACATGTTGTCTTCGGCATTGCAAGGCGGGTTCTTCCTCCGAATAATTTATAGAAGATTGTGAACACCAGGATAGTGTCCGGCTCTGCAAAAATAAATTCCACGCACCACCGTAGAGAGAATAATATTACACAAGTTCAATCTGCTGACGTATTTTGCGGCGTGACATCACACCACTACCAAGCCTTTACTAGAATTGTTTTTATTGTACCACCTCAGCGCGTTTAGCGAAGCGGTTTCCTTGGCACGTCTTGTCGAAGCAGAGATCGTGTTCCCCTTATTCCGGGATTCCCATCAATATGGACGTGGGTAACCCAACCGCGCCATTGATTGCGGCGCTTGGGAGATAAGCGAGTTTTACCAGGCCGGTGGGGACACATGTTTTTGTCCGCCCATATAAGGGGATAAAGATCCAACCCTTTTACCCGCGCCTTCTTCCTCCTTGGCTTATCCATCTCCGCGAACTCGAGCTCCAGCGCCCAAGTCCGCACTTCTCACCTCAACCTTCTCCAACTATGTCCGGGAGGCAAGTGGATGGCCTCCTCCGTCACGGAGGGGCAGATCCAGAAGCTGCGCAACGCCGGGTATTTGTCCAGCGACATCGCGCACCTGCTCCCCGACAAGGGAGAGCTCATCCCCACCCCCAGGCCCCATGAGAGGGTAGTATTTCTTCCCCATTTCCTCCGCAGACTGGGCTTCCCACTCCATCCCTTTGTCCGGGGGCTCATGTTCTACTACGGCCTGGATTTCCATGATCTGGCCCCGAATTTCATCCTCAACATCTCGGCATTCATCGTCGTGTGTGAGGCCTTCCTCTGCATCCAGCCCCACTTCGGCTTGTGGCTCAAGACCTTCAGTGTCAAGCCGAAGGTTTTGAAGGGCAGCCAAGCAGAGTGCGGAGGCGCCATGGTGGGCAGGATGCCCCATGTTACTTGGCTGGAGGGCACTTTCATGGAAACCATTAAGGGGTGGCAATCGGGGTGGTTCTACATCACCGAGCCGCGTGACCCTGAATGGGCAGCGGCCCCCGAATTCAGATCCGGCATCCCTACACGGCTCACCTCCTGGAAAGAGAGTGGCTGGATCTAGGGTGATTCGGAGGAGCTGACCGGACTCCAAGCCTGTATCCAAAAGCTGGTGGACAAGAAGCTCAAGCTTGTCAACGTAGTCCAGGTCATGCTCATCCGCCGGATTCTCCCATGCCAACGACGGGGTTTCAACATGTGGGAGTTTGATCCGGCGTAGCACCAGACTCTGAGCGGGCTCTTCGACACTACGTATGAAGATGTCTGGAAGGTGCTGTTCAAGGGCGCCGAGGCTCCCGCATCCGCTACCGAAGATCGCGGATTTAGCTCGCAGCGTCCGGCTGACGAGGTAAGTGATTTTGTCCTTTACGAAACGCTTGTTTTCCATAGTTTGACTCTATGCGGGATCTAAACTCCCTTTACCTTTGACAGGACTGGCTGGCGAAGGCCGAACAGACTATCTGTCCGGCCCCATTGCCAGAGGACCCAGCGGACGCCTGCCTAACGGGGCTGCTGGCTCCGGCACCCCACGTGGTGCCGGAGAAGAAGGCCAAGAAGAAGGCCACGGGGACTCGGAAGAGTTCCCGTTTTCAGGTGCTATCGGATGACGACTCCGAGGCCGACTCCTCTCACCAAGGTGAGGAGGAGAAGAAGAGAGCCTCTCCCCAGTGGGGGGAGAGAAGAAAAAAGCCTCTCCCCCAGTGGGGGGAGAGAAGAAAAGGAAGGCCTCCCCAACGAGGGAGGCCGAAGGGTCCAAGAAGGGAAAAACTCTTCCCCCGGACTGCTCTGCCAATGCCAGTGACGACGACGAGGACTGGCCCCCAAGGGCCAAGCCCCTGGCGAGATCGTGAGTATCCGGACTCCCGAATAACTTTATGGTTTTTCTTTTTTGCCGCACAATGTATTTCTAATGCCGCATATAACCCTGCAGTCCGCCCAAGGACGACCTTCCCGCTTCGTCCAGCGGGTCCTTAGGTGTGTCGGATGTGGATTCTCTTCCGACCGCCTCCACCCCCCGTGACACGAATGATGCCGAGGTGGGATCCCGGGAAGGGACCCGCCAAGAGGAGGAGGCCCCGGAGGTGTCGCAGGACAACCTCTCGGACTTTGCACCGGACTCGGCTCCGGATCCCATAGTGGCTCCGGAGTCCGGCGGGCGGCCCCTTCGTAAGAAGGGCAAGACCGTGACGCCGGCAGCCTCCGTCCAACCGGAGGCGACGGATAGCTTGCTGCAGGCGCTCAATGGCGCCTCCATCAAAGAGGAACACCGCACTGTTATGAGTGCGGTGATTCAGAAGGTGCAGCTCGCCAAGAGCGGGCTGACCGAAGCTTGCAGCAGCCTTCTAACAGGCTTTGAGGTAAGAATTTTGATATATGTAAAATAGTACCGCATAGACAGTAGCCCCTGATGCTCGGTTCGGTGTTCGGAAAGAAAAGCCGGACTGAGGATCTAAGAAGATATACGCAGGAGTCATAAAAAATATGTCAATATGGGATTGCAGGCTGCGCTGCTGACCTCTGCCGCACTGACTGCGGAGGTCAATACTTTGAAGGAAAGCCTCGAGTGGTCCGAGAACGAGCTCGGCCGTGCCAAGAAGCAGCTCGAGGACAAGGAAGGTGAGTAACACCTTATTAAAATTGTACCTTACAGAAAAGGATTTTGGTTGCAAAAAGAATGACAAGGATAACGTGGGTATTGCAGGGGCCACTAACGAGGTGGCGACCCTGAAAGAGGCGGTGGCCGCGGCCGAACGCAATGCGGCCGCGGAGCGCACTGAGCGAGAGAAGCAGGAGGCGCGGGTGGCGGAGGTACAACAAGAGCTCCAGGTTCTCGTGAAAAAACATGAGAGCCTGGAGCGTGACTCGAAGACTAGAGAGTCTGAGCTTGCAACAGCTCTTGAGAGTGCCAAAGCCGCTAAGGCCGAAGCCTACAAGGCCCTCTAGGAGATCGAGGCGGTGAAGAAAATAGTAGCGGGTAAGGCATTTTTCATGCAAAGTAAGCATGTGAGTGTTAATTACCCGTTGCTTACCCGAATTCGGAGCTCTCCAGGAGCGTTCACAGATCTTCCTTGCAGCGTGTCCGATGCTGCCGCGTTCTACCGGGCCGAGGAGGGGAGCTCGACGGAGAAGGTCTTCTGGTCTCAATATGCTGAGGCCGGACATCCGGTGCCCCTTAGCGACCAGCTGAAGCAGCTGGTCGAGCTCCACAACGCGACCGAACAGGCCATGAAGGGCCTCATAGTTCGGCTGTGGCCTAAGGAGGCCTTGCCTGGGAGCTACTTCGGCCTGGTGCGGCGGCTGGTGGATGCGTGCCCGTGGGTTGAAGTCATCAAGCACTCCGCCTGTATTGAAGGTGCCTGTCGGGCCCTCGCCCGCGCAAAGGTGCACTGGGGCAAGATGGATGCCCAGAAGCTCGTGACGGACCCGCCACCAGAGGGCAAGGAGCATCGCATGCCCGAGATGTATTATAAGAGTGTGCTGAAGGGCGCCCGCACTATTGCGGGTGAGTGCTCCAAAGATGTAATATTTGAGTAGACTCGCATTTTGTTATCCTGTGCGCTGAAAACTTAGTTCATTTGCGCTAAGCAAAGCATTTTAGTTTAAAATATTACCTTCTGTGCGGCTTTTTATCAAATATGAGAGATGGCAAGTCGCCGGCTTCAGCCCCCATGCCACGAGTGATGGGGTGTTCGGGATAAATTTGAGCACTCTTGTTCCCATATTTGGGTCCATCTAGGGAGGCGCTCAACACAACGAACAAGGCAACTGGACTTATAATGCTTGAACACTCTCACTTAGCCATAGAATTCTATAATTTTAAATTTCGGCGAAGCCCCTAGTCTTTGGAAGGCCGAATTTGGGGCGCTATCCACGCCTGGGCCGGACTAAGTCGGCTCCTCGCTCTAAGCGGCATAAGTCTTTAAGGACTCGCAAAAAACCTCTCGAACAACGACCAGCTCTCGCCTCATCATGACGGTCAGTTTTAGCTCTCTCCACTGAGGCGTTAACCCAGCTCAACTGGGGCGCAATCGCAGTGGTTCTCCCAGTGCTACCTTAGCCGATACAACGGAACATAAGGTACCAAAACATGGGAGCCGGGCAAACCCAACTATTGACCCAAGACATGATTCGGAGCTGATGCATATAATGCTATAAGTTCGGGGTGCCGCACTTGTGAAAGTGTTCGGACTTATCACACCATGATGCGGGAAATATAAGCCCCTGGTGTATTTAGCCGTACCAAAACGTACGGATGCAACATGTCACAAATGAACATATGTATAAGAGAGAAATGCAATTGGAAGCAAAAAGGTGCTGCATTACTTATTAAAGAAAAACTGATGTAAGTGCAGAACGATACAAATGGTGCGATAAGCAAGGGATGGGACTGTTAAACATGTCCCCCTCCAGGGGTAGGCTGTCGAATGGTGCGTAAAACAGATTTAATGCTCGTAATGGAGACCACCTGGATATTCGTTGTAGCCTTTATCCTTCCCTGGCTGTTGCATCGTGAGTTCGGCAGGTCTGCTGCCGGACAGGGCCTCTAACGAACGGAGTCCTATGGGTAAAAAATAAAAAGGAAAAGGAAAAAAGAAAAAAAGAATGACACACTTGAGAGCCCCTGGTGTGGTTGAGCCGTAGTCTGGGCCTATCGTGGTCGTGCCCCTCTCCCCATGCCCATGGTATCTTCAGAGCGTAATGGTGTACGGGAAGGACCTGTCTTGACGTTTTACAGGGGCTGGGGTTGGGGCCGCACTGCTACGCGTGCTCGGAACGTGCCAGGTGGTCTTGTTGTATGTTACTCCGGGCGCGCTTAGCTGTGTCCGGCCGCTTAACGGCCGGACTCGAGAATTGCCTTAAGAGGCTACATTGTACTTCTGTTGCGAGAGCTGCTGTATGTTCCTCTGTGCGGAGAGAACGTTCAGTGTTTCCGTTGACCGTGATGACTCCTCGAGGGCCTGGCATCTTGAGCTTGAGGTATGCGTAGTGCGGCACCGCGTTGAACTTTGCAAACATGGTACGTCCGATCAGGGCATGATAGCCGCTGCGGAACGGAACTATGTCGAAGATTAACTCCTCGCTTCGGAAGTTATCCGGGGATCCGAAGACCACTTCCAGTGTAACTGAGCCTGTACAATTGGCTTCTACACCTGGTATGACGCCTTTAAAGGTCGTCTTGGTAGGTTTAATCCTTGAGGGGTCTATGCCCATTTTGCACACTGTATCCTGATAAAGCAGGTTCAGGCTGTTGCCACCGTCCATCAGGACTCTGGTGAGGTGAAATCCATCGACGATTGGGTCTAAGACCAATGCGGCGAATCCGCCGTGGTGGATGCTGGTGGGGTGGTCCCTTCGGTCAAAAGTGATCGAGCAGGAGGACCATGGATTGAACTTCGGGGCAACTGGCTCCATCGCGTATACATCCCTGAGTGCACGCTTCCGCTCCCTTTTGGGTATGTGCGTTGCGTATATCATGTTCACCGTCCGCACCTGTGGGGGGAAACCCTTCTGTCCTCTATTGTTCGACGGTCGGGTCTCTTCCTCGTCATCGCTATGCAGCCCCTTGTCATTGTTTTCGGCAATTAACTTGCCTGCCTGCTTGAATACCCGATAGTCCCTGTTGGTGTGGTTGGCTGGCTTTTCGGGGGTGCCGTGTATCTAGCACAAGCGGTCGAGTATTCGGTCCAAATTGGACGGACCTGGAGTAGTTCTTTTGAATGGCTTTTTCCGCTGACCGGGTTTAGAGCCTCTGAATCCGGCATTGACTGCCGTATCCTCACTATTGTCGCCGTTAATGCGGCGTTTGTTTTTGTTATGACGTGACCTGCCATTACGGTCCTTGATATCCGGACTGCCAGAATTTTTGCTGAGGTTGTTGCTGCGTGCTAGCCAGCTGTCCTCACCCACGCAGAAGCGGGTCATGAGTGATGTGAGGGCTGCCATGGATTTCGGCTTTTCCTGTCCCAGGTGCCGGGCAAGCCACTCGTCGCGGATATTATGCTTGAAGGCTGCAAGAGCCTCTGCATCCGGACAGTCGACGATTTGGTTTTTCTTGGTTAAGAACCGTGTCCAGAATTGTCTGGCCGATTCGTCTGGCTGCTGAATTATGTGGCTTAGGTCATCAGCGTCTGGTGGTCGCACATACATGCCTTGGAAGTTATCGAGGAATGCGGCTTCCAGGTCTTCCCAACTCCCAATTGACTCTGCTGGCAAGCTGTTAAGCCAATGCCGGGCTGGTCCTTTAAGCTTGAGGGGGAGATATTTGATGGCGTGAAGATCGTCACCGCGGGCCATGTGGATGTGAAGGAGATAGTCTTCGATCCAAACCGCGGGGTCTGTTGTGCCATCGTAAGATTCAATATTCACGGGTTTAAACCCTTCGGGGATTTGATGATCCATTACTTCATCTGTGAAGCATAGTGGGTGTGCGGCGCCTCTGTACTGGGCGATATCACGACGGAGCTCAAAAGAGCTTTGTTTGTTTTGTTCGGCCCGGCCGGACTTACTGTGTCCGGCGCGATGGTTGTCGTCACGTATCATAGGGCGCCCACGCGATCCATAGATCGATCTTGACTGTCTTGCCTTATCCTCCAATATATCTCGCAAGTCCGAAGCGTTCCCCTGTGGCTTTGTGCTCTTCGAGCGATGCCGGGGTACGGGTCTAGTGAAGGGCCTAGAGGCCTCTCTGTCGCGACCACGGGGTGGTCGGTCAGCCATATTGTCTCCTAGTGATGCGGGTTCATACACCTCCTCCTCTAATTGAGGGAGCAGCTTGCATTTAGGGTAGCTTTTGGAGGGGCGTTCGAGCTCATGCTCTTCGGCCGCGAGGACTTCAGTCCATCTGTCGGCTAGCAGGTCTTGATCAGCTCTAAGCTGTTGCTGCTTTTTCTTGAGGTTGTTCGCCGTGGCCATAAGCCTGCGTTTAAAACGCTCTTGTTCGACGGGATCCTCAGGCATGACGAATTTATCGTCGTCGAGGCTTGCCTCGTCTTCGGAGGGAGGCATATAATCCTCTACCTCTTCTTCTGCCGCTCTCTCATGAGGGCTGGCGTCTCCATCCTCCTGCGCTGGATCTTGCTGGAGTGGGTTGTCTTTGGCACTGTCCGGTGTATTATTATCTCCGGTGCCGGAATCTTCATTCTTGCTGTGGCGGGATTTAGAGCGGCGCCGCTGACGCCGGCGCTTGGGCTGTTTCTTGGAGGGGTCATCCTCTGCTGTTCCTTCGCCATTCCCATCCTTTGGGATATCCACCATGTATATGTCATATGATGAGGTGGCTTTCCAGTGCCCGGTGGGCGCTGGTTCTTGGTCATCTCCGGCATCGTCATCCATACCATCGATGCCTTCAGAGTCGTAGTCTAGCATGTCGGTTAGATCATCGACAGTGGCTACCAAGTGGGTGGTGGGTGGGCTTTGAATTTCTTAGTCGTCCGCATCCCAACCGTCCTGACCGCAGTCCGGCCAGGGCTCTCCTGATAATGAGAGATACTTTAGCGAACTCAAGATGTCGCCGAAAGGTGAGTGTTGAAAGATGTCCGCTGTGGTGAACTCCACGATCGGCGCCCAATCAGATCCGATCGGAGGGGGCGCGGGAGGTTCGGAGTCCGGCAAGGAGTCCGGCACCTCGGAGTCACGAGCTTCATGAGGGACAAGGTCAGTGTTCGGCTCTATCGCCTTAGAGGTTGCAGCCCCGAAGGCGGTGTCTAGCCATCCGTCCTCGACCTGCGCAGCCGGCTCCGAATTGAAGATCAGAGCGGGTTCGAGTGCGGCCTCCAGGGTACTGTCCGGCTGCGGAGCTAAATCATGCTCGCCGTGACAGTGCGGCACGCTTGGCTGTGGCTCGAATCCATCGAGGATCAAGTCCCCGCGGATGTCAGTCGTGAAGTTCAAACTTCCAAATCTGACCTGACGACCAGGGGCGTAGCTTTCGATCTGCTCCAGTTGGCCAAGCGAATTGGCCCGCAGTGCGAAGCCGCCGAATACGAAGATCTGTCCGGGGAGGAAGGTCTCACCCTGGACTGCGTCGTTGATGATGATCGAAGAAGCCATCGAGCCTATCGGTGACGACACAGAGGAACTCTCAATGAAAGCACCAATGTCGGTGTCAAAACCGGCGGATCTCGGGTAGGGGGTCCCGAACTGTGCGTCTAGGCAGATGGTAATAGGAGATAAGGGACACGATGTTTTACCCAGGTTCGGGCCCTCTTGATGGAGGTAAAAACCCTACGTCCTGCTTGATTAATATTGATGGTGTGTGTTACAAGAGTGGATCTACCACGAGATCAAGGAGGCTAAACCCTAGAAGCTAGCCTATGGTATGATTGTTGTTCGTCCTACGGACTAAAGCCGTCCGGTTTATATAGACACCGGAGAGGGCTAGGGTTACACAGAGTCGGTTACAATGGTAGGAGATCTACATATCCGTATGATGATAGTTCGGCTATCCGGACACCCCCTAATCTAGGACTCCCTCACTCCTTGTTGGGTTCAACACTCTTACTTATCGAAAACTGTTGCGATCCCCTATACTTATGGGTTATCAGTGACTCCTACGCAACTAGTCCACCAACAGAGACACGAAAGAGCTGTACTGTCTTGAATAAAACACCGAGGGGAGGGAAACGTCTCGTGCCAAAGGATGAATCTCTGAAAATCTCAACGCACACGATTAGTCCAAAAAGCATTGTCATCAATCACCAAAACACCTTGGGAAAAATATGACCTTACAATCTCCTCCTTTTTGGTGGACTGATGACAATACGCGATTTGCACAAACGGAAAAAGCCATAGGACATGCGCAAACCCCACAACTCTAAAATGTAGATGGGCTCCCTCTAGATGTGTGCTATCTAGATAAGTGCTTTGGACTGCACGGCACACATAATAGGATCAACGCTCCCCCTACATTTTAAAGACCAACAACCTAAGCAAGATATATGAGAGCAAAGTATATAACAGGATAAGCATGCACCTCATAAGATACCGAAGGACTAGATAGACATAGATAATGATAATATAAAGATAAGGTAGCATATGTGTCACACCATATGTCTGGAACTTAGGTCTCACCGGCACAAAACCAAGCAAAGCAAACGGCAAAAAAACACACCAACAAAGAATACACACTCGCAAAATAGACAACGACAACGACACAAATCCCTAAATTCTCTCCCCCTTTGGCATCGAGACAACAAAAAGAGAGGGAGTGTTGCTACAGCTCCAGGTGATAGCACGCGAGGGTCTCAAACATCATATACCAGCGGGATCGTCTGCACCGCCGTCGTCGGTCGGGAACTGCTCGGCATCAGAATCTGTCCACGGGCAGTGCTGCTGAATCCACCCCTCCTCCTCAGTAAGCTGGTCCTCAGATCCACTGTAAACGATGGCACCCAACTGACGCATGAGCTCCTTGTGACGTCCACTGGCCTTCTTCTCAGCCACATGAGTCATGTACTGACCGTGAGACTCCATGCAGAACATCTTCTTCACCTTGAGCTTGAGCTTCTTTGCCCAAGAGGGCTCTGCCCCAGAAGGCTCATAGTCATCATCATCAGCAGCATCAGCCTCCTCCTCGATCTCCATGGCAGCAGCAGAAGATGTAGCCCCAGATCTAGGGACCTGGGTGCCCCAGTTATCCTTCTACCTCAGATGCTTGATCTCATGAGACACCAACTCTCCGGTCTCTAGCATAACCTTGGGATAGACCTTATCCCAGGCCTTCTCAATGAGCAACATGATGAATGGACCATAGATCGGGCACTTGCGCTCAGAGATAGAAGATAAGATCTCAGACCACGTAACATGAGAAATGTCCAAGGACTCGCCAGTGTTTGCTTCCTTCTCACGTTGGCAGAAGAGAAGCATGTCCACAAGATAGGAGTGAACCATATCCAGATTCCCGATACGAGGGAAGAGAGTCTCCCGGAAGACACGGTGAAGAATGTCCAGAAAGGCAGGCAGCTCATATGTTACCTTCTTAGTGTCAGGGTTGATCTTCTGAGTGCAGTAGGGCCAGAGAGCTTGTTTGTGAGTGGAGGTTGTATTACTGTGAGGGTGAAAGCCGACACGAGTCTCAAGCCTGTGATCTTCCACCCCAAGTAACTCCATGAATGCCTTCCACTTGACAGAGAGCAACTTGCCATTGGTCATCCAAGTCAGAGTCCTGTCCTCATCAGTCCCTAGATGGACAGTGGCATAGAATTGAGCCACAATATCTGCATCATAGTCCTTGTTGAACTGCATGATTTTGAGAATGTTCAGCTGAGAGAAAATCTAAAGAGCTTCACCAAAGTACTCAGGATCCTTCTCCATATAGTCCGTGTCAATGGAGCGCACATCCACATAGAGATTCTTCTTGGCCTTGAGCACATCAAAGAAAATGGCAAACTGAAAGCGGTTCCAGAACGGACGGTTGACCAAAGTGGGTTCTTGGTCTTCCACATAGGGGTTGCGGCGACGCCTTGTCCAGAACTCCTTGGCATTCATTTGAGGCACAGTTTTCCCTTTGGCATTGGCTTGACAGCAGACTTCTTCTGGAGTTGAGGTGGAGGTGGAGCACTAGAGGAACCTCCTGCTGACTCAGATGTGCGGTAGCGCTTCGACATGGCACGACCAGGGTTGACACGACGAGCTTGATGCTCAGGATGTTCATCACCTGGAACCAAACACAAGAACACGCAAAACAACCAGAAAGAACGAGCATAAGCCACCAAATACAACAAAAAAGGATCACTGAATGGTAGGAACACGATGGAACTTGGCAGGCAGCGGTAGTACCGCAACCTGGAGGCGGCAGTACCGCTCCAAGCGGTAGTACCGCTCCAATGAGAGCAGTAGTACCGCTCGAAGCAGGGAAACAACGGTTTCCTACTGCCATGGTCAGATCCAGCACTACCGGCCTACCAAATTCAAAAATACTCCTACCAAGCGCTAATCCAAGACGTCTAGTTGCCTTCTCCACCCTACTCAAGCCTAGATTTAGCCAAAAATCTAGAGATGCAACCACTATTGCCCCTAAGACGCTAGATCTAGAATCTAGACAAAAAGAGAGAGGGAACGGGGGCAATACCGACATCCATGGCAAGAGGACGAGGTGGGGATCGACTCCACCGAAGGAAATGGAGAGGGACGCCCCGGGGAAGAAGATCCGCCGGAGCCCTCCCGCGGCGAGAAGTTGCTGGAGAGACGAAGAGGAGCGAGGGGGCGAAGCGAATGGGTATGGGGGAGAAGAAACCTCCCCCTGCACCGATATAACCCCCTAATCCCACCCCGCAGCGGTAGTACCGCGCTGGTGGGCGGTAGTACCGCCCAGCACGCCACGGCAACTAGACAAAATGACTAAGCTAAAAAATGGAAAAACCAACGGCAAAACGACTAGGCAACAAACACACTAGCAAGGGGCCAAGACACACCTCTTCAAGAGAGGCCAGTGGCTGAGGCCACCTATGTTTGAGTCAAGAGGTATGGCGCCGTGAAGATTGTAACCTTGGGCCCATGACCAAAACTCGTCCTTGAAGCACAAGTACCATCGAAGATGGTTAAAGTGAAAGACTTGATCAATTTATGCATAATGGGGGGAGGAGAGTTCATTGAGAGAACAACACCCCCCTATGTCCATGCCTACACCTAAACTAGACAACATGTTGCATGTGGTGGGATGTGCATGGGTTCAAGATACATTGCTCGAATCAATGATATTTAGTTCATGCCTTAACTCGCGAAATCTTGCTTCATCCAAAGGCTTCGTGAAAATATCTGCAAGGTTATCATGAGCGTTGACATACTTGAGCTCGATCTCCCCTCGCCTAATGTGATCCCGGATGAAGTGATACCGAATCTCAATATGCTTCGTCTTGAAATATTGCACTGGGTTGAGAGAAATCTTGATGGCACTTTCATTATCACACCAAAGAGGCACTTTGTCACAAATGACATCGTACTCCTTTAAAGTTTGACTCATCCATAAGAGTTGTGCACAACAACTACCGGCCACCACATATTCTGCTTCGGTGGACGAGAGAGACACACAACTTTGCTTCTTGGAAGACCAACTCACCAAAGAGCAACCAAGAAATTGGCACCCTCCAGAAGTGGACTTCCTATCCACTTTGTCTCCCGCCCAATCGGAATCCATATATCCTTCAAGCTTTAAGTTTGCTCCTCTTGGGTACCATAAGCCAAAGTTTGGGGGTATGAGCCAAATATCGAAAGATTCGCTTGACCGCCACATAGTGGCTTTCCTTTGGTGCGGCTTGAAATCATGCACACATTCCCACACTCAACATGATATCCGGTCTAGATGCACAAAGGTAAAGCAAGGAGCCAATCATGGAACGATATACCTTTTGATCGACCGCTTTACCATTGGGATCAATGTCAAGTTGGCACTTGGTAGGCATTGGAGTAGAAGCCGGGTTGACATCACTTAGCTTGAATCTTTTTAGCATGTCTTGAGTGTATTTGGCTTGGTTGATGAAGGTACCTTCTCTTCTTTTCTTGATATCGAAACCAAGGAAGAACTTCAACTCTCCCATCGAAGACATCTTGAACTTAGAGGTCATGAGAGCGGCAAATTCCTCATTGAAAGCTTTGTTAGGGGAACCAAAGATAATATCATCAACATATAGTTGGCATACAAACAACTCCCCTTTGACCTTCTTAGTAAAAAGAGTGGGATCGATTTGCCCAACCTCAAATCCATGATCTTGTAACAACTCGATAAGGTGGTCATACCACACACGTGGGGCTTGTTTAAGGCCATAGAGTGCCTTATCAAGTTGATACACATGATCCGGGAAGTAGGGATCCTCGAACCCGGGGGGTTGCTTGACATAAACCAACTCATTAATAGGACCATTATGAAAAGCACTTTTCACATCCATTTGTTGTAACTTAAAGTTGTGATGGGAAGCATAAGCAATCAACAAATGAATGGATTCAAGGCGGGCAACGGGAGCAAAGGTTTCACCGTAGTCGATAGCCTCGACTTGGGAGTAGCCTTGTGCTACCAATCTTGCCTTGTTGCGAATGATGTTCCCATGATCATCTTGCTTGTTCTTGAAAATCCACTTGGTTCCAATGACGTTGTGGTTCCCCGACGGCCTTGGCACCAATCTCCACACCTTTTTGTACTCAAAGTTGTTGAGTTCTTCATGCATGTCATTGAGCCAATCCGAATCTTCGAGCGCCTCATAGACCTTTTGGGGTTCAACACAAGAGACAAACATGTGATGTTCACAATAGTTTGCTAATTGTCTACGAGTGCTTACCCCCTTTATTAGGCTTCCAACCACATTCTCCATGAGATGACCTTTGGTGGTGATCTTGGAAGCGATCTTCGCGGCACGACGCTCTAATTCCTCCTCGGATGTGGAGGGAGGAGGATTAACTTGATTATCTTGAGCGCCGTCTTGAGCTTGTTCTAGATCTTGAGCTTGCTCTTGATCTTGAACTTGCTCGAGGGGAAGAACTTGACCTTGGGTATCATTTGGTGGTTCACCACCATCTTGAGGTTGATCTTGCCCTTGGTCTTGTTCACGAGGTTGAGGGCCTTCACTATGTTCTTCGGAAGCGTGTGGGTCTTGGGTTGGTGATGGCTCCACTTGAGTGGAGCATTTTCCTTCTCCTTCGGCCACAAGGGGTTCCTCAATGGGTAGGATATGACCCACACCCATTCTTCTTATGGCTTGGGGAGGAATTTCATCACCTACATCACAAGTACCACTTTGCTCCACTTGGGAGCCGCTATTTTCGTCAAACTCCACGTTACACATGTCCTCAATGAGCCCGGTGGACTTGTTGAGGACACGTTAAGCATGAGAGTTTGTAGAATAACCAACAAATATGCCCTCATAAGCTCTAGCCTCAAATTTAGAAAAATGAACACCTTTCTTGAGAATGAAACACTTACACCCGAACACCCAGAAGTACTTCAGGTTGGGCTTGTTACCGGTAAGTATTTCAGAAGGAGTCTTGTTCAAGCCTTTGTGGAGATAGAGCCGATTGGATGCATGGCATGCTGTGTTGATGGCCTCAGCCCAAAAGTTGTATGGAGACTTGAACTCTGCCATCATGGTCCTTGCGGCATCCATCAACGTCCGGTTCTTCCTCTCCGCGACACCATTATGGTGCAGCATATTGATACTTGATCCCCTCATCACTAAGAAACTCATCCGAGGTGTAGTTCTTGAACTCAGTGCCGTTGTCACTTCTTATTGTCAAGATCTTTGCATCATGTTGGTGTTGAGCTTCATTTGCAAAGTCGATGACGGTTTGTTGAGTTTCACTCTTCCTCTTGAAGAAATATACCCAAGTGTATCTTGAATAATCATCCACAATCACCAAGAAATACTTTCTTCCCCCAAGATAGGATGGAGGCCCAAAGAGGTCCATGTGAAGGAGCTCCAAGGGTCTCTTCGAGTAGATGATAGTCGTGGGAGGGTGAGCCTTCTCATGAAGCTTCCCTTCGATACAAGCACTGCAAGCACAATCTTTGGCAAAACTAACATTTGTTAGTCCACGGACATGGTCCCCCTTGAGAAGACTTTGCAAAGATCTCATATTGACGTGGGCTAAACGGCGATGCCAAAGCCATCCCACATCAACTTTAGCCATTAGGCATGTCGCGGTCTTAGTGGGTCGCTCTGAAAAGTTAATCACATAGAGACTGTTCTCGACATGCCCAACAAAGGCTACTTTAAGAGTCTTGCTCCACAAGAGGGCCACGGTATCAATATCAAAGAAAGTGGCAAAGCCCATGAGTGCAAGTTGACGAACGGAAAGTAAATTGTACGCAAGGGACTCAACAAGCATGACTTTATCGATCGTTAGATCATGAGAAATGACAACCTTGCCAAGACCCAATACCTTAGAAGATGAGGCATCACCCCACTCGACATTGGTGGGCATAGATGGGATCTTTTGCACGTCTACCACCAAGTCCTTGCTCCCGGTCATATGATTTGTTGCTCCACTATCGAGGAACCATGATCCCCCACCGGAAGCAAACACCTACAAGAGATCAATGCTTGGTTTTAGGTACCCATTTAGTAATGGGTCCTTTGATGTTAGTAACAAGGGTCTTAGGAACCCAAATAGACCATTCAATGTACTCATAAGGAGAACCAACAAATTTAGCATAAACATGCCCATCACTAGCATGACACAACATATAAGAAGGGTTAAAGTCGTCGGCTTTGTTGGAGGAGGTGGTTTTGCCCTTTTTGACATCAACACCCTTCACATTGTTCTTCTTCTCCTTAGGACCACCCTCTCCCTCTTTCACAAAGGTTTGCTTGAGAGGAGGGGGTCGTTTGGTCTTGTCGTTCTTCTTCTTGTTCTTGGGCTTGGGTGCGAACCCAATTCCCTCCTTGGCCACAACTTCCTTTTGATTGCTCAAAAGGTCGTTGAGGTTCTTCTCACCTTGAATGCATCTCACAAGCCCTTTCTCAAGTTGATCCTTCAATTTGGCATTCTCCTCCACAAGATGCACATGCTCACAACATGGGTTAGTGGCATATGCATTATCAATTAATACCATATGAGGAAAGGTGGCCTTTTCCTTGGTTAGCTTAACTTGGAGTTGAGCATGAGACTCCTTGAGGTTTGCATGAGCACCCTTTAAGACCTTGTGAGCCTTGTCAAGTACATCAAACTCCTCCTTGAGTCTAGCATGATCAACCCCAAGTTTAGCCTTCTCGGAAGTTAGCACACGAGACACAACAAGAGCATGATCAAGATCTTTCTTTAACTTGGCATGGTCATTGTTGTGTGACTCCTCAAGAGCCAAACGATGCCCACGCTCTTCCTCAAGAGCATTAGAGAGATCCGATATCTCATCGGCATAGTCACGACTATGACCTTCCATCTTAGAGATGGTTTCTTCGTAAGTCTCGATCATGTCATTGGCTTCACCAAGTTGTTCCAAGAGAGCAACAAAGTGCTTCTTGGATTTGCCCTTGAGCTTACTCATAAAAGACTCAAATTCATTTACTTCCTCATTAGACCCTTCACTTTCATCAATGCCATCCGTCAAAGAGGGATTAGTAATGATGGTGGTTTTGATGTTGGGGGTTACCTTGTTGGTGGCTTTAGCCATGAGGCACTTGGTGGTGATGTTCTCGTTGGGTGAATCGAAGAGAGACATCCGGGGAGTTGTCGCAATGGCAACGGATGCCATGGCCATTGCTTCAGTATCTTCATCATCATCGTCATCCTCACGGTATTCCTCTTGAACCACCAACCCTCGAGTAGGAGTCTTCTTGGTGAAGTTGTTATTGTTGGGGAAGGACTTGGCTTTGTCTTTTCGGATGAGCTTGCCACCATTGTCTTCCCGCTTCTCGTAAGGACAATCCGCAACGAAATGGCTCGCATTGCCACGGTTGTAACAAGTTCTTACTCGTTGCTTGCCCTTGAAGCCACTTGAGTTGTTCTTGTTGAAATTGGGTCTTGAGTTCTTCTTTCTCCAAAATTGCCTTGAAGCAAGAGCCATGTGCTCATGATAATCATATTTTGTATCTTTGGGGTTGCTCTCCTCATCTTCCTCTTCTTCCTCTTCTTCCACAATAATCTTGGCCTTCAAGGCAAGGTTGGGCTTCTTTGCCCTTTGAGAGCGGAGCACCGCGTTGTCGGCGGTCTTGTCCAAGATGCTCATTGCAACAAACTCATCCAACACTTCACTTGAGGTCATGGAGTGGAAGTCCGGTCTTTGACAAATGACGGAGGACATGGCCTTGTTGTAGAGCATCATGGCCTTGAGGAACTTGCGCTTGATCCAATTGTCATCCGTGTCCTTGCTCCCATGATCTCGGAGTGAGACCGCGAGTTTGGTTACTCTCCGAAAGAGCTCACGAGGTTCTTCATCTTCTTTCATTGCAAACTCATCGGCTTCATTTTGCACCACTTCATAGTTGGAGCGTTGAATGCTTGCGCTTCCCTGATAGAGAGACACAACGCATTGCCACACGTCTTTGGCCATGGCATGGGGTCGGAGATGAGGGAGATCTTCGGGGAGGATAGCATCTTGGATGATGAAGAGAGCATTCTCATTGAATTGATTATCCACTACTTCTCTAGGGGTGAAGTTGCTTCGATCATGTGGATAGAAACATTCTTCAATGATTCTCCAAAGATTAGTATTCACATGATTTAAATGACACTTGAAGCGATACACCCAAGAATCAAAATCCTCATTTTTCACAATCTTAGGAGGAGGGCCGACATGATTTAAATGAGTAGAGGGAATTGGTCCTCCATAAGTTGGAGGTTCCACATGGGCAAAGATGTCGGTGCCATTTCTACCACTAGTAGAAGGACCCTTCTCACTATTAGCTTCCCCCTTGTCAGAGTTAGCATCCGTCATCTTGTTAGTGGGATCACCTACTTTTAACGGCGAGGTAGGTAGTTTAAGTCCTTCTAAGAATTTATTAAACATGCTTTCAACCGTGGTTGTCATGGAGGTTTTCAATGTGTCCAAGGCCACATTGAATTCCTCACGGGACACCGTGGTTTCCCCATCACCCGTAGACGAGATCAGATTCACACCGGAGTGCTCCTCCTCCTCACCGTCTACGGTGTCAACCATACTCTTCAAACGGCAAAGTCCTTAATAAAGAGATGAGGCTCTGATACCAATTGAAAGGATCGTATAGTTGATTAGAGGGGGGGGGGGTGAATAGGCAACTAACAATTTTTAGCTTTTTTTTACCGAATTAAACTTTGCATCAAAGTAGGTTGTCTAAATATGCAACTAGGTGAACAACCTATATGATGCAACAAAAATAAGTGCACAAGCAAGCAAGGGATAAAATACAAAAAGCTTGCACAAGTAAAGGCACGAGATAACCAAGAGTGGAGCCGATGGAGACGAGGATGTGTTACTGAAGTTCCTTCCTTTTGAGGGGAAGTACGTATCCGTTAGAGCGGTGTGGAGGCACAATGCTCCCCAAGAAGCCACTAGGGCCACCGTATTCTCCTCACGCCCTCACACAATGCGAGATGCCGTGATTCCACTATTGGTGCCCTTGAAGGCGGCGACCGAACCTTTACAAACAAGGTTGGGGCTATCTCCACAACTTAATTGGAGGCTCCCAACGACACCACGAAGCTTCACCACAATGGACTATGGCTCCGAGGTGACCTCAACCGTCTAGGGTTCTCAAACACCCAAGAGTAACAAGATCCGCTAGGGATTAGTGGGGGAATCAAATTTCTCTTGGTGGAAGTGTAGATCGGGGCCTTCTCAACCTATCCCGAGCAAATCAACAAGTTCGATTGGCTAGGGAGAGAGATCAGGCGAAAATGGAGCTTGGAGCAGCAATGGAGCTTTTGGGGGAAGAGGTAGGTCAACTTTGGGGAAGAAGACCCCTTTATATAGTGCGGGGAACAATACAACTATTACCCCCCAAGTAGCCCCGCAGAGAGCGGTACTACCACTTGGGTGGGCGGTACTACCGCTGAGCCAGCGGTACCACCGTGCCAACTAGCGGTACTGCCGCGCACATGAGGGGAGCAAGGTCCTGGACCCAGAGCGGTACTACCGTGGTGGTAAGGGCGGTACTACTGCTCGGGAGCGGTACTACTACCACTACTGCCGCAGCTAGTGCCGCAGAACCCGACACGAGAAAAGAGGCCTCGAGTCGAGGCGGTAGTAGCCTGGAGCCTCAGCGGCACTACGGCGGAAGACAGCAAGCGGTACTACCACTGAGGAGTAGTACTACCGCTTGTTGTGCTTCAGCGGTTCTACCGCTGTGGCCCGTGGTACTACCGCTGGGACCAGACAGAGAAAACAGAGAGGGGAAGGAGAGGTCCATTGAAGCGGGAAGGATCAGTGGGTGCAATAAGGATGTGTACGTGTTGATTCCACCCTAGCCTTATCAAAGCGGATCCCCTCTTGATAGTACGGTGACTCCTACGCAACTAGTCCACCAACAGAGACACGAAAGAGCTGCACCGTCTTGAATAAAATACCGAGGGGAGGGAATCGTCTCGTGCCAAAGGATAAATCTCTGGAAATCTCAACGCACACGATTAGTCCGCGAAAGCATTGTCATCAATCACCAAAACACCTTGGAAAAAATATGCCCTTACAACACCCCATTGTCACCATGGGTATCCCACGCAAGACATACATCAAGTGTTCTCAAATTCATAATAGTATTCAATCCGATAATAGTGAAACCTCAAAGGTAAAACTCAATTCATCACAAGAAGATAGAGGGGAAGAAACACCATATGATCCAACTATAGTAACAAAGCTCGCGGTACATCAAGATCGTGTCAAATCAAGAACACGAGAGAGAGATCAAACACATAGCTACTGGTACATACACTCAGCCCCGAGGGCGAACTACTCCCTCCTCGTCATGGAGACCGTCGGGATGATGAAGATGGCCTCCGGTGATGGTTTCCCCCTTCGACAGGGTGCCCGAACATGCTCTCAATTGGTTTTTCGTGGCTATAGAGGCTTGCGGCGGCGGAACTTCCGATCTAGGTTTCTTTTTGGAGGTTTCTATATTTATAAGAATTTTTGGCGTCGGTCTCACATCAAGGGGGTGCCCGAGGGGGCCACAAGCCGGGAGCATCCTCCCGGGGTGGTAGGGCCTGTCCCTAGGCTTGTGGACTCCTCATCCACTTCCTGGGCCATCTCTTGTGCTTTAGGGGTCTCTTTTGGTCCATCAAAAATCACCGTAAATTTTCAGCTTATTCCGGGAATTTTTATTTCTGCACAAAAAACAATACCACGGTAGTTCTGCTGAAAACAGCGTCAGTCCGGGTTAGTTCTAATCAAATCATACCAAAACCATATAAAATTATTTTAAGCATGGCATGAATACTTCATAAATTATAGATACGTTGGAGACGTATCAGTGGGCTGAAGTGGTCGCAAAGGGGGGGTGTGGGGAGTAGAGTGGTGGTGCAGGAGGTGTCATCCCCTACGCTCGTCGGCATGGCCCTATGCCGCCATGGGTCAATGGCTCGGCGGGCGCATCTAGAGTGCCGACGTGCTCCTCGGATGGTTTGAGGTGTCGTCGCGCTTCTCGTTCTTCAGTGCGTCCGTGGGATGCGACAGTGGTGGGGTGCCTCTGCTAGTAGTGGTGCTCGGGATCGAGCAGTGGCGACAGAGAGCTCTTGACTCCCGTTCTCAGGCCCTTCTCGGCGGCAAGGAGAGTCGCTCTGGCGCACTGGTGGAGGCACGATCGATCTGCTGGCCGGCATTTGTCTTTTTTTCACATGCAGGGGTTGCTCCTCACTTCCCCCTCCATATTTCTCGTGGTTTTTACACTGTGTTCAAATCCCCCATGGCATGTACTCGTTTTCTATGTGCAGGACTTTGCCGGGAAAAAAATGTTCGCCGTGCATATGATGATAGTGCTTGCATAATAGTTTTGTTTCATTTTTTAGTTCATTTCTTCTCAATTTTGCCATGCAATGTCCCAAGCAATATGCACAACCGTTAAATTGGTATGAGTAGTTGCCATGGAAATTTTCTATAGTGGTTGTGATGGAAAAATTTCTATAGTGGTTGACATGGCAACATTCTGCATTAGTTGCCATGGCAAATTTCTGTAAATAGTTGGCATGGGCAGAATTGCTACGAGTAGTTGCCATGGTAAATTTTTCCGTAGAAGTTGCCATGGGCAGAATCCTTACAAGTAGTTGACATGGCAAATTTGTTTGGGAGAATGGCAAACTTTTTTTACCATGGCAGAAATGGTTAGTGAAATTAACATGGCAAATTCACTTGATGTCCCACGACAAATTCACCTTATTGCACATGGCAAGTTTCTTTTTTAAGATAATGTCAAAAAAAATACAAACCATGGCAAATTTATTTTACAAACCATGTCAAATCTAGTTAAATGGAATATATTTGCCATACTACATGGCACTTTTCCCCTCGAACATGGCAATTCTATTTTTTAGCAAGCATGGCAAATTTAGTTAAATGGATTCTTTTTGTTGAGCACAAAATTGTCGTAGCTCATGCAATTGATTTGCCATACTACATGGAGTAGTTGCCATGTCAATTTTCTATAGTAGTGGATGTGGGCATAATTGCTATCAGTAGTTGCGATGACAAATTTTCTATAGTAGTTGCCATGGTAACATTCTGCATTAGTTGCCATCGGCAGATTTTCTGCAAGTAGTTGTCGTGGTAAATTTTTCCGTAGTAGTTGCCATAGGCAGAGTCCCTAGAAGTAGTGCCATGTTAAATTTGTTTGGGACAATGGCAAACTTTTTTTTACCATGGAAAAAATGGTTAGTGAAATTTCCATGGCAAATTCACTTGATGTCCCATGGCAAATTCACTTTATTGCACATGGCAAGTTTCCATTTTTTTAAGATAATGTCAAACTTTTTTTTACAAACCATGGAAAAATTTATTTTACAAACCATGTCAAATCTAGTTAAATGGAATAGATTTGCCATACTACATGGCACTTTTCCTCCCTCGGAACATGGCAATTCAATTTTTTACCAAGCATGACAAATTTAGTTAAATGGATTCTTTTTGTTGAGTACAAAATTATCACAAGCATGCAATTTTTCTCCCTCCAACATGGCAAGTTTATTTTAAAGAATCATGGCAAATTTAGTTAATTGAAATAGATTTTCCATGGCAAATTTAGTTTATTGAAATAGATTTGCCATGGCAAATTT
>NC_041393.1:157474606-157475553 GCF_002162155.2 Triticum dicoccoides | reverse complement strand
GGTAAAATGGAATATATTTGCCATGTTTTATGGCATTTTCCCCCAAACCATGGGAAATTGAGTTAAATGAATCATGGCAAATATGTTGCATTATTTTTGCCATGGATATTATGTGTCCAGCAAATGTCATAGCGCATGCAATAGTTTTGCCTTGTCATTTTTTTACTCCTTTATTTTCACCATGGCAAACTTACATTTTTATTGCCATGGCAAATTTTACATTCATCTCCATCACAATTTTATTTTCACATGCACTTCAATTTTACCTCCATCGCTCACGACAAATGTACATTTATGTAGCATGACAAGTTTACTTTTATTTTGACACATCGAAAAAACATTACATCCATAGCTATTTTATGGTTTTTTTTATTTTTCATTGGATTTTTTACTCCGTACATTATGGCACATTTACTTTTTACAAAACATGGCAAATTATTGCTAACAATAGATGTTGCACTTTTTTTTGTGTTCGACACGATGGCAAGTTTTCATGCACACTCTTGATGTACTTATAGTAAAAATGTCATATATTTTTAATCTACATTTTCTTGCGACCATGTTCAGGTGCAAATTGCCTTGAATCTTTATTTTTGTTCGTGCCATTTGCATTAAAAATTACTCCCTCTGTAAACTAATACAATAGCATTTAGATAGTGATCTAAATGCTCTTATATTAGTTATCAAAGGGAGTATCTTTTTCCAATTGTTGGGATTTTTTGGTAATATTTTTATTTTTCTCTATGTATCACAAACAATTTTAGTTTTGGACTATTGCAAAAAAATTGTAGCATGGCAAAATCTGGCTTTATTAGTCACAACCAAAAGTGGGATTTTATAGTCGCTCTAAAATTAGGCTAAACTGGGCTTTGGTTTTTCTTTTACATTTTTTACAGCAAACAGGCCTGTAGGTCCGGTGTTTGGTCGTGGGCTCCTGTCGTCCGAAC
>NC_041393.1:157473827-157474492 GCF_002162155.2 Triticum dicoccoides | reverse complement strand
GGCCCGGCACACCCCCTGATGTTCTGGGCCGGCCCATTTTCTCTCTTTTTGTATGTTCAAACCGAAGCAAAAATGTATGTGCTAGGGCGTGGTTCGAACTCGTGATCTCCAGCCAGCAGGTGTGTTTATATATTTCTTTTGTTTTATTTATTCTTTGCCAAGGTCGCGGTTCTTTCTTTGGAATGGTTTTTTATTTAACCATTTTGTGTTTCCTTTCTTTTCCATTTTGTGTTTCTTTTCTCTTTACTAAATGCGCAATTTTTTTACAAATCATGATTTTTTAAAATTAATGAACTTTTTATATAAATTATTGATTTTTTCGACATCTATGAACTTATTTTAAAATCGATGAACTTTTTCAAAGTCATTGAACTTTTTTAAAATCGATGCACTACTTTTCAAAATCAATGAATTTTTTTAAAGTCGATAAACATTTTTCTAAAAACGATTTACCTTTTTGAAAATTGATGAATTATTTTAAAAAATGATGAACTTTTTTCAAAATTTGATGAACTATTTTAAAAATCAACGAACTTTTATTAAATTATCTTCAATTAATTCAAAAATCAAAGCGCTATAGTAAATAAAACGTGTGCAACAAATTGCGCGGCTGCGAATGTTCTTAAAGAGTTCGCCCTGCAATTCATCACCGCAACGTTGTAGGT
>NC_041393.1:157439760-157473680 GCF_002162155.2 Triticum dicoccoides | reverse complement strand
ACTGTAGTTATCGGGGTCCAAAACAAAAGAAAAAACTACCCCTAAAAAAAACTCATGGTGAAGAAAGTGGAAGTAAAATTCCTTTTTTTAGGCGCTACGATTTCTCTTTTTTTTATGATTGACGTGCCACAAGATTGAACTGAGATCTTTTAGATCAGTTCGTCCAGTTCGGCTATACTCTCTACTAGACCATGATGGCGCGCGTTGCTGCGCCCGTCTATTGTTCACTAAAATGGATGGTTTTTTGTAAATACATAAACAAAAATTAAGAAAGCTAACTTAAATAAAGTAACATGCATGTTCAATGGCATTCAAAAGCATGATGGCGCGAATTGCCGCACCCATTCATTTTTACAATAGAATGGCAGAAATTTCAATAAATATGTAGAGGCATGAAACATGTGAGTCATGTAAACAAATATATTTTTTGCATTCGTGTCCACCACCGCATGTGAGAAAAAAGCAAAATGAACAAAACTGCATTTTTAGCATAACGATAGGTACAACTAATATATATACATATGTGTTAGATTTCTATATCTGATCTGAATATTCATCCATTAACAAAATGGCCAGGTTATTGTCAAACTCTAAAAACGCTTTGGTACTTCTACGGAAAACACCAACTAAAGGAAACCCTAGGGTGTCGGTGTAGTCTAAGGCACGCGATGGTGTATTGGTGAGGAGTAGAAGACCAGGGATGGCACGAGTGTTGGTCAAAGAAGCCATCATTAGCCTTTCACCATCACCTCTCATCAGCTCATTCACGCAAGTTGCCATCTGGGGTATGCCGCCGCTTATGCGAGTGGCAATCCTCATGGCTCCAAACATGCAAGCAGAAAAGGAACGGCGGACAAGAATAGTAGCACAAGTAAGCTCATGAATAAATGAGAAGGAATTCTCAAAATAAATAAATGAAAAGGAGCTGACACGGACGGACTTGCTCCAAGTTCATGTCCGTCTTGTGTTCCCTACAGACAACATGAGATAGGGAGTGGAATATTTAGAGAACGAATTGGGTTAAAATACTCATAAATTGGAGATTGATCATGCTGATTCCAGAGAGAATAAGTAGATAACCGTCATGCCAAGCTTGATGGATGTATCGAAACCAGTTATTTATAGGTGGAGATTGATCATGATAAATTTAGGGAGATTGAGAGATAACCATCATACTGAGCAAGATGGATGAATCAAAACCAGCTATTTATGGCTGGAGATTGATTATGCTAAATTCACGGGACTGAACAGGTAACCATCACGTCGAGCTAGATGGATGATAAACAAGTTATTTATAGCCAACTACTAACATTGTGATGAGAATATACCAATACATGTATATGATGTTCTGGAATCAACTATGAAGTGTAATTCTCGTGTATATCCTCTTTTATTATTGTAGCGTATTAGAGCAAGTTAGGTAACATGGTTCTTCAGATCCGTGTTGCTTGGCCCCCTATGTCATGTCTTATTATCAAACAAAGCAAAGATGGTCTCATGAGAAGGTGAAGTTTAATTGTGACCATCGAGGATTAAAAATGGACTGGATATATTCACGAGGGATAACTTCATACCCATCAGCACCATTGGATTTTCATCAAACAACTTTAGTGCCAACTCCAAAAAGCTAAGGTAGTGAAGGCCATAGTTGTAGTTGTGCTTGATTTATTGTTGGACCGAGCGAGTATCAGCCCATGGTGTAGCGTGGAGGTGAGCATGGAGAATTGGGCATTGCTATCACTAACACCTATTGGAGTATGATGACGAGGAGGACAAGAGCGAGGAGACATTACTTGGAAGGATGTTGCGGCTCTGAAATGTATCCACACGGCGAGAGGCGCACCTACAGGTGGCACCACCGAGCAGCTTGGTCAGCTCAGCATCATTGCGCATGGTGAGCAGGATGTGGCGGGGCCTGACATGATACATGTCTTGTTGTTGTGCCTGGCAGTGTTGCCGGCCAGTTCCAGGACCTGCGTCAATGGGGAAGAATGACAAGATTAGCACAAGTATTCAGGCATTAGCTACCAATCGACCGTACGGTCAAAAAAAAATCTAAGAATATAGCCTGATTAATGGGAACCCAGGAACGAACCGGCTTGAGGAATAGAAGATCAAAGAATAAGGGCAAGGATGAGATCAGGGAGAAACGCACCTCAGCGGCGAGGTACTCATGTGCCGAAGAACTTGTGTATTTGACGACCTTGAGGAATCTGGCGATCCTGCCGAGGAAAAACTATAGCCCGGCCTCGGAGCTCCTCGACGTCGCCTTTGGACGCGCCGGCATCGACTGCCTTCCCGCGACCGGCCATCTCAGCAACCGAGGAGGAGGAAAACGCCAAAGACGGAACACTATTCGCGGCCACACACCATCCCGTCGCGCCTTGCAACCAAACGGAACTCGTGTCGTTGCCCTACGAGGCGCTTTCCAAACCAGCGAGGTCGCCACTCACCATGGGAATCCGTCGCTCCGAAATCGGTCGCCGTCACTCCCCGAAGGAAAGAGCCGCCGCCATGCGAAGGCTGCGGGGAGTGCGACCTAGCAGAGGACACGATCGATGGCTTCAGAACGTGTAGGCTGCTAGAGACCCATAAGCGACTCTGTTGCAGCCCATGCGGCCCAATTTAACCCGGGACAGCAGAAAAAGCGACGAGAGCAGCGGCCCATAACGGTTCGCCTTTGTTAATAGCGAACGAAGGCTGTTTAGGTGTGATTCATAGTTAATCCGACGGCCGAAAATGATTAAAATTAGCGATCAGACGGACGGGAGTGCTGATGCCTTGAGAGGGCTGAAAAAATGCTCAGTTTTAATGTATCTAAATACCACACCGTGAATACGAGCCCGGCAATGCCGAGTGGTGGTGGCAAGCACACACAAAATCGGTCACATTTGCGAGTAATCCGCGAACCAACCTGTGGTTGAGTTGGTTAGGTGGACGGTGGTATCCCCAACCCACCAGGGTTCAAATCTTGGTGCTCGCATTATTTCTGGATTTATTTCAGGATTTCCGGCGATGCGCTTTCAGTGGGAGGAGACGTTTCCGTCGACGACGAGGCGCCTACGGTGGCTTCGTAAATTTCAAGATGATATGCCAGCTCAGTCTCTCGGAAGTGCTCATAGGGGTAGGGTATGCGTGCGTGCGTTCATAGAGGTGAGTGTGTGCGTGTATATATGAGCGCTTGTATCTGTACTGATGCTCAAAAAAAATTGCGAGTAATCTAGTGGTCGGCCTATGGGCCGGCCGATCGCTACTGTCTATGTGGGCATATTCTTCTTTTTCCCTAGCACTAATAATACCTCACAATCAAGTCCCCAGTCATTTTTTGTCAAGAAAAAAAATTAACTTCATATTTATAATCAAAACTCCAACAAACTTAATAACAAATAGTCAATTTCCTCGAGTACAAATATTTTAAAACAATAATAATAAGTAACGAAAACACTACAGCTCATCCGATTGATCTTTTCTCGCGTGTCCACCGCCTTCGTTGCCGTCAGATATGTTTTAATCAGACGGCTCCAGAGCAACCTTCACTACGTTCCAGGTTTGCATCTTGGCCTTTCTTGAGATCCTTTTGACCGCAACAAAGGTTATGTTGCAAAAACCGCAACGACGACCGCCTGGTGAGAGTAACAACATTGACGATTGGATTCCCACAACGGTGATCGACAGCGGGCCCAAGGCCCGCAGCTCTAGGATCTGGCGCGAGGGGTCGTTGTCGCCTTAGATCCGAGGAAGAGGAAGACAGGGTGGCGCGTGGAGGGCAGGGGCGCACCGATCGGCGGCGGAAGAAGCGGACGACGGGGCAGATTGTGCGCGGCGCATAGCGGGGGCTACGGCGGGCAGGACTATGGTAGTGGCGAACCGTGGTTGTGCAAAGAAGGTGGGCGACTGGCGGTGGGCAGCGCTCGCGAGAGGTGGGATGTGAGGGTTGGGATGGCGGGCCGGAGAAGACCCAACGACGGATACACTCATGAGTGGAGACGTTTCTTTTTTCAACAAAGGGCAAGTTGCAAAAGAGTCACGTTACAACATCGAGAAAAAAGAGCGGACTCGCAAAAATAGTCATATGTGCAATTTGCAAAAAAGGATATATTGCAGTTGCAACAAGACTCTTGTTGTTTCCCCGCAAAAAAAACAAGATTCTTGTTGTAAAAGAGTCATGTTACGAGAGCCTAAAAGGAACAAGCAGCCTCGCAGGAAAAGTCATAGTGCAATTTGTGACAAGACTCTTATTGCAGATGGTACGCGTTATAGACCAGACGACTTGCAAGCCGGCCGATCTAAAAAGATCTGCCAATGGACAGAAAATATTTTCATGTAGAAGGTAGTGCATGAAAGGTTTGCTATTACAAATCCATAATTTTGTACAGATCCAAATATTTGTCTTTTCATGTAGCTCACATGTTAAATATCTTTGAATAAAATTTGACACATTTTTTTGAACATAGTACAGATGCAAGCGTTCATATACACGCGCATGCACTCATCCTTATGGACACACAAACGCTCACCCTATCCCTATGAGCACCTCCGAAAGACTGAGCCGACATATCATCTTGAAATTTATGAAGTCGCCGTAGGCACCTCGTCGTCGACGGAAACGTCTCTTCCCACTGAATGTGCATAGCCGAAAATCCTGAAATAAATTCAAAAATAAATGCGAGCACCAGGACATTTTGAAATGTATTTTATATGCATGTGAAATTATTTTTAGGTTCTCTCTAGAATTTTAAATATGATTTTTATTTTACAGTTTTTGAAGAATTGGAGTCTGAGCTTCGAGTCTTCTCACTACAAAGTGTATCATTATATGTCTTTGCCTCACAAATAATTCACCCCCCACGATAACAGGATTTGCCTTTGCTTTGCACTGTCCCACCTGCCTCCACGTCACCACCGTGGCGTTGTTTGATCAGGAATACTTGACCTCTCACTTCCATCGGGACTTGACGTCTCACAAAATTGTCATGCATGCATTGTCCCAACTGCTAAAATTGTCTTCTCACTTCAATCACGACTTGACCTTTCACTTTTGATCAGGACTTTGTTGGAAATATGAGCAAATTACGACGAGATTTAAACCGAATAAATAAAAGATAAATCATGATATCAATAGCAGAGATTAAACTAATCATGCGAACTAGCATAGTAGATGAACAGATCACATCTAAGGCACATACTAGAAACATGAATACTATCACGATCTCGAACGGGAAGGATAGAATCACATACGGTGCAGCGGGAACAGCACCGCCGGCGTTGACGTTGTCGCCCATGTCGTCGAGGATGAGGTTGCCGAGGTCGGGGAAGAAGTCATCGTTTGCGAAGTCGTCGCTGCCAGCAGTCGCACGAGTGCGCTCCCCAAAAACCTGATTGCCCCTCTCCCGTACAGGATTACGAGAGGCGGGGTTCCGGAGGCCTGCTGTCCCTTCTCCCGGTGCATGCCGAAAGGAGGGATGGAGAAGACTTGCTTGACAACGTAATGATTTGAAACAGTGGGGAGAAACCATACAAAGCGGCGACGGCTAGGGTAGACGTCTGCCTGACTATATAGTGCGGGCCGGGTAGGTCATGGGAGTAAACCCCACGTCCGAGTCATCACGATCCAAAAGAATCGGAAACGGTTCGGTAATTAACGTGTCCGTTAATTATTAATTAATGATTCATTAATTTTTCCCGAGCAGCAAAATTATAGACAACGTGCATAGCTCTGTCCTCGGCTCAATCCCGCAACTCGTGGCGCGTCATGACGAGGCGTGGCGTGGCGTGGCATGGAGAGGCGAGCGAGGAGGAGAAGCGCGTATGTAGGTCTCCTTTTCTCATGCTCATACAAGTGGTAGAAGATCTCACCTTATAAAGAGGTGCAACTCTCTCTCAACTTCCGTGGTGAGACTAAACTTTAGTTTCACTCACTCCACTCACATGTGTGCATGAATGGGCCAAGAGAATTTCAGAATTTTAGTTGGGTTTTGGGCCAAAGGCCTACTAGCAAATTCCAACAATCCCCCACAAAGTCTCATTGACACATCTCATCATTTAGTTCCAAAACATTGTTTATATAGCGGTGCTTAGTGGAGACTGTGAAGTTGAACTTCCACTTAGAGTTTTATGCTACACTAGATCACAACTTGAATAGCGGACTATGCCTTGAACTACAAGTTTTCCACGAGACTAGTTTCACACAAATTCTTGACCGATACTGAGCTGCCGCAAGGCTTCCCCGCGGGTGGAGCGTATACGTCATACTCCAGGGCCTTTCATGAATTAACTAGAGAACACTCACTTCTCACAGACTGCGACGTTAACAGTCAAATTCATATTGGTGTGTTCCTCAGGAGGTGTTCTACAGGGCAACATCTCTGCTTACTCAAATAAGCCACTTGAAACACATTAAGATAAATATCAACCTGCCATGCAGATCAGGAGAGTATTGCATCTTCACGGAGTGGGATACTTAATATAGGGATACTCTCCTCCCAGTTAACCAACAACTTGTCTCCCACTTCTACTTCACGGGATCTCCTATCACATAGAGTGGGTCACCACTATGGACAATTCATGCGGTGGGTCTCAAACCCACCTCCATCGATGCACTATCTATCACATTACGTGATAGACCCTTTGTGAATGGATTTGCCAAGTTTTTCGACGTTTGGATATAATCCAACGTAATTACTCCGAAGTTCCTCAATTTTCTGACAGATTGATAGAGGCGGAGGTGTCCCAATCTTTTGATGAGATGATAACTATCGATTTGGTGGAGACGACTTTGACGATCCGACTACAAACGTGCACCACGTTGCGCCTTAGCAATCGCTAAACCAACTCCGAGAGGTTATTGACCACGCCGGAGCACGATCAACCTGACCACGAAGGTCTATTCCTGCAAGCAATAGAAGAACAAGCAAGAATATGATTAAGCAATCTGAATATTGCAAATATGGATGAAGTATTGATAGAAGTGGGGTCTCATAAACGGTCTTGGTCTGGTCGTTGGACACAAATGAAATACACGAAGTTGCAGCGATGGCTAACTTTTAACTAAATAAAACCCAAGAAAAAAGCTACTAGATGGATCTACTTATATAGGACCAAGGGGTGGCGGCCAAGGAGGTGGGAGGACGTCCCAAGGCATCCTAAAACTAACCCTAGGTCGTACAAGGCTCATGGGCCCAAGTGGAGGTGATGCAACACCTTTGGACTTGTAGTTTGACTCGGATTCTGCTGCAGCGTCAGATTGTTTCGTCGATATCTCAACGCTCCGGACGAATTTGAAGGTGAATCCAATTGGGTTGGAAAGAGCACGAAATCTAGCTTCCAACAAAAAAAAAGAATCACCCAATTCGGAGTCCGTATGTAAAAGTTGCTATTGTTTTGAGTCAGGTATGTCTGTGCAGTGCGAATCTGAATCCAGAACATGAGAGACTTGGACTCTATCTTCTCTTGGCCCAAAAGTGACGTGAGAGGACTTTTTGAACATAATCTAAACTTCTCCTTTTCCCTTATCTTCATATGTGGATTGTACAAATGTCCTATGCACATGCAATTAGACAAACCACAAAAGTGTGTGAAGTATTTTTGTTCTGGATAACATAAGTAGATTATTGAATAGTTTGCACTAGAAATCACCTGACAAATATGCATGTATGTAATATTTTCGGTCGTATCCAAGGTAGTCATGTCCTCATCATCCTCCTCTTCTTGAAAACAAAGCCGTCCTCGGCGTTGCTTAATCTGACATGTGGCTAACAAAAGAGACAAGGTGTACATGTTGTATATGTATATGTCATCCATTTTTACTTTCCTTGATTTTTGCACATATGCCACATGTATACATAAGTAACTTTCATATATCATAACATATAAAGCCAAAATATTATCATAAGTAGAAGGCATGAAAATATTGCAACTCAGTTTGCACATATAAGTGAAGCTCTTATTCATATCAAAAGACTGACAATATTCATTATTAAACCATCGCAACATTGGTGAATAAACCTTATTTGCATTAAATTTACATGCTACAACATGCTTAAATAAGCAAACATGCAATAAGTCATTCGACACAGAATCATCACCAAGATTAGAGGTCATATCAAAATGATTAAACATTGATTCTTTTGCATCAAAAGTTAATTCAATGGGTGCACTCAAAATTGTTGGTATTTCAGTTGTTTGATCACATGACGCATTCATGACAGTATCAAGATTCTCTAAAATAGGTGTTGTGCTCAAATCACCAGGTAACTCAACACATGATGCATTCAAGTTAACTAGGGATGCATCATTCTCATGTGAAGTTATATCATCAATACCTTTACTGTTACCTTGTCGCAAAGACGTAGCTGATGTAGGTACGGACGTTGACAATGCACCATACTCTTGTGATGATGTCGCGCTCACAATCTGAGGTGGGGCTGCTCTAGTAGGTGCAACGGTGGAGGAACCAACCGGCGGGTGATGAGCATGAACTAGAATAGTAGTTGTTGTAGTCACCCAATGCATCCTTCTGTATCTGTCTCTCAAAGGTACAAGCACGAACATACATACCACTAATGCAACGAGGAATATAGTGAAATCTTGCACGGATATTATGGTTCAAACCACCCAAAAATCTATTCATTTATCATCCTCAGATTCTTCTATGTCATAATGATGCATATAAGATTTGAACTCTTGGTAGTAAGCATGAACAGTGTTGTTACCTTGTTTAAATTGTTCAAATTTGCGAAGCAATTCACGACAATAGTAAGTAGGGAAAATTTGTTGTCTCATTACATGTTTCAAATCTTTCCAAGTTGTGGGTTGGTTATCAATGTTTTTCTTACAATACACACTCCACCAAAAAAAAGCAAAACCAGTAAATGTTGTAGTGGCAACTCGTACTCGCTCAAGTTCAGAAAAGTCATGGTGACTAAAAACTTGTTCTACTTCAAGCTCCCAAGCTAGATAAATAGAAGGATTAAATCTACCCTCAAATGACGGTAAAGAGATAACCTGACCATGTGCTTGTGTGTGTTGTCCCAACTCTCATGATGGTGAAGATGTGTTCGTCGTCCAAGAACTTCTATCTCCGGAACCTGTCATGATTAGTAGAAACAAGAAACAAAATTCGAGAATAATGTTCCTATGAACTACTAGGATGTGGTTGTAAAGTGCTCAAAGTAAAGCAAATATCAATATCTTACAAGTTCTTACCATGCAACAGGTGGTGACAGGCAACCAGCGGTGTCAAATAACTTTGAAGATTGTGTAAAACGATTGCCAGAGGAACGTACGTATACACGGTGTAGAAATATGTGGAGCTGGGTTGACTATATATGGTAGCAAAAAATTAGCAATAATCAATTCAAAGATGCAATATTGAATAAACGCTGAACGACGGTACTGTGCTGGTTCTAGGCTAGACCGGACTAGAGACGCGAGCCTAGAACACTAATGAGGTCACGACATAGCACAACTACCATCAATGAAGGATAAGTAGCTCTAGACAACAAGATATAAGTGAAGATCACAACGGCAGTAAAGATAATGATGAATAACAACTGCCAAGCAGGATATATAACAACTCTCTCTCCAACTTTCCTCTTGAAAAGTTTGCTACTAACTCAAGCTTTCCAATACAAAAAGAATCACTCAATTCTGAATTGATATGAGGAGTCAAAGAATTCTAAAACTGGCCTAAAAAACTGGAACAAACTGTATGCGCGAACTTCGGAGGGCAAAAAGACCTATTTAAAAGCCGATTTTGAGATGCTAAATATGGAACTAGCTTCTGCAACTATTTAGATGCGACTCGTTGCTAGATTTCATTTGAGTACTCGCGGAGCCAAAACGGACTTTGTATGAGAAAGTTATGCCTGTTTTACTGAACAGTGCACAAAACAGATTTCAATCCGAATTCAACTACGAGATTGAGTCTAGATAGATCCGAATTTCGTTTTTTTCTCTTTTCTCTTTTTTTCTCACACTTTTTTATTTTTCTTTCTCTTTTTTCTGACTTTTTTTACTTTTTTCTCTCTTTTTTTCCGTCTTTTTTTGTCTCTCTCTTTCCAAAACAAACTAGATAAGATGCAGATTGGATCAAGCGAAGATGTGAACGATCTCAACTATGATTATGACAATGAACGGTGGGTAGCACATGGTGGAATTTGATGGATGGGTGGTGGACAGTGAAAGAGATAACGATGCAGCGGCGGCTTGACTAATGTGAACAGAACTCAAAACTCTAAACGAACTAGACACTAAGACCAGCAACTCGACACGACGATGTAACTAATAATTCAATATTGCAAACAATGAAAAGAAAATTGCATAGCTCGGACTGGCTTGGACAAAGGATGAATAGATCTAACTTTTTTTTTGTGGTTTTTTCTTGGACAATAGGTAAGAAAATAAATCTAATCTAGGGAAAACTGGAAATTCTCACCGAGCAACCTGAAAACTGATACCACTTGATAGAGGCGGAGGTGTCCCGATCTTTCGTTGAGATGATAACTATCGATTTGGTGGAGACGACTTTGACGATCCGACTACAAACGTGCACCAAGTTGCGCCTTAGCAATCGCTAAACCAACTCCAAGAGGTTATTGACCACGCCGAAGCACGATCAACCTGACCACGAAGGTCTATTCCTGCAAGCAATCGAAGAACAAGCAAGAATATGATTAAGCAATCTGAATATTGCGAATATGGATGAAGTATTGATAGAAGTGGGGTTTCATAAACGGTCTTGGTCTGGTCGTTGGACACAAACGAAGTACACGAAGTTGCAGTGATGGCTAACTTTTAACTAAATAAAACCCAAGGAAAGAGGAAAAAGCTACTAAATGGATCTACTTATATAGGACCAAGGGGTGGCGGCCAAGGAGGTGGGAGGATGTCCCAAGGCAGCCTAAAACTAACCCTAGGTCGTACAAGGCTCATGGGCCCAAGTGGAGGTGATGCAACACCTTTGGACTTGTAGTTTGACTCGGATTCTACTGCAGCGTTAGATTGTTTCGTCGATATCTCAACGCTCCGGACGTATTTGAAGGTGAATCCAATTGGCTTGGAAAGAGCACGAAATATAGCTTCCAACAAAAAAAGGATCACCCAATTCGGAGTCCGTATGTAAAAGTTGATGTTGTTTTGAGTCAGGTATGTCTGTGAAGTCCGAATCTGAATCCAGAACGTGAGAGACTTGGACTCTATCTTCTCTTGGACCAAAAGTGACGTGAGAGGACTTTCTGAAAATAACCTAAACTTGTCATTTTCCCTTATCTTCATATGTGGATTGTTCAAATGTCCTATGCACCTGCAATTAGACAAACCACAAAAGTGTGTGAAGTATTTTTGTTCTGGATAACATAAATAGATTATTGAATAGTTTGCACTAGAAATCACCTGACAAATATGCATGTATGCAATATTTTCGGTCGTATCCAAGGTAGTCATGTCCTCATCACAGATTTTAGTCTCCTCTTCACATGCCTTAAGGACTTCATATTGTCCTCAGAACTGTTTATCTTGACGATCACAGTTTGATTATCACAGTTCATCAGGATAGGGGGTATTGGTTTTTCAACCATAGGTAAGTGTGACACCCGGATAATCAAGCTACAGTAATCCCTGTTAATGGTGCCACGTCATCACATTACTGTTGCTAATCCTCACTTGATCCAAATCATAATTCAAATTCAATTCAAATTAAAGACCAAAATTCAAAATTATTAAACACACAAAATAAAATGTTCAAAGTGTGGAAAATATTCCATAACCAATTATGGTGGTTACCTAACATTCTTGAAAAGTATTTTAATGCTCTTTTGTGAATAAAACAGTGTCGAAATAGCAATATTTATCCCATTTATAATTAATACAAATACAAATGAAATCATCTTGCCATCAAACCTTTTTCTGACAGTGCTAAGTTTTGCATGTAATTTAATGAGCCAAGTCTCATATTTTACAAATGTGAATGGGTGGTCTAACAATTTGCAAATCAAAGTAGAAATAAAAGAATCAGCGAAGAAAACGTAGGGCAAGACCTAAACCTATTGGGCCACTTGGCCCCTTTAGCCAACAAGGTTCGGCCCAACCGAACCGGCCTAGCCACCCCCACTACACCTACCCCCACTTCCCAGGAACCCTAGCGACCAACCCCACTCCCCCACGTTTCCCTCGCTCCTCCCCCTCTCCCCCCGATCGGATCTGGATCGGGGCAGTTGCCCCGGCCCCATCGAACGCCGACCGCCGCCCAAAGAACTCCTCCCTCGCCGGACGCCTCGCCTTCCTCCAATCCTCCCCCTCTCTCTGCTGGATCCGGGCGATCCACATCGCCCGTGATACCGCCTCCCCGACCCCACCGCGACGGACCTCGCCTCTGCCCTGATGGTAGCTGGTGCCCCCGTCGCTCGACGTCGTTCGCCGTCGCCGTCGCCACAACAACCGACGTTGCCTGTCCCTACCTCGTCGTTGCCGACCACTTCGTCGCTGGACCTCCTCGCGCCTCTCCATCGCCGGAGCCACGTCGCCACGCCGATCGTCGCCGCTGCCTGGACATCGCCGGATCTGCCCCGCCGTCGTCCCCGTCCTCCTCCTCAACCCCCGTCGTCGTTTCCCTACAACCCCACGGTGAGGCCCTCGGCCACCTCCCCCCTCCGTCGCGACTTTGCCGCGCAGCTCCCTGCTCCGGTCGTTGCTGCACCACCCGCCCTCGCCTACGTCCGGGGCCGCGCCTCCCCGGTGCCCCTCTGCCCCCTTCGGCCCCCGGCCCACACCCACGCGCGTCGCTCCCTCGCCACGCCGCCCTGCTCCGGCCACGGCCGCGGCCGCCGGCGTCGCGTCGCGCGCCTCCCCCCTCTGCTCGCTGGCCGCAGCGCCCGCTTGGGTGCCCAACCGGGCTCCGCCCATTAACCCGGCGCCGAGCGCCCACACCCATTTGCCCACGCACCCGCTAAGGCCCCCTGGGCCAATGATAGGGGGCCCCCAGCCCCGTGAACGTTTAAAAAAATGGAATAAAAAATTAGTAATTAAATTAATTAATTAATTAACTTAATTAATCCTGCCTAATTAAACTAATTAAACTTAATTAACCTAAATATCTAATTAAACTAACTAATCTATTAGTTAGGGCAATGTGTCAATGACAAACGGGACCCACACGTCTGTTGACCCAGTAAACAAGCGGTTGACTGCTGACATCATGCTGACGTCATAATTAATTTTCCTAATTAAATTAATTCTGTTATTCCTAAAAATGAAATAAAACTTTAAAAATTAATATAAAATAAACCGTAGCTCGGATGAAAAAGTTTTCTACATGAAAGTTGCTCAGAATTTCGAGACGAATACGGATACGCGTTTCGTTCGTCTGCCACACGTCCCTAGCACAGCGAACCTACAAACTTTCTCCTCCGGTTCATCTGTCTGACAGACGTCCGGGACCGGGAAAACTTTCCCGGATGTTTCCCCCTTCGCCAGTATCGCCTAGCGCTGCGTTAGAACACTTCTAGCCCCGCTTCTTGTCTTGTTATGCATATGTTTGCGTGTATTTACGGTTTCTTCCCCCTTCTTCTCTCCGGTAGACCCCGAGACCGCTGCTGATGCCCCTATGATCGACTACATCGATGACGACCCTCCTTCTTGTCTGAGCAACCAGGCAAGCCCCCCCTTTGATCATCCCGATATCGCCCTTTCTATACTCTCATTCTTACATTAGATTTTGCTACTGTTATTGATTGCTCCTATATTGATGCATAGCCTGCTTTTGTACCTGCTGTTGTACCTTACCTGCTTATCCTAAATTGTTTAGTATAGGTTGGTTAGTGATCCATCAGTGACCCCCACTTATCCTAGTTGCCCCTGCTTCATCTTCGATGACTCGATCAACATGATCGATGACCAGAGCCCGACACCTCACATCACATCACGCCCCTTTAGTTGCTCTACTCTTCAGAGTTACTATCGAGTGCCGAGGGTGATCGCTCATAACGCACTCCTGATGATAATTCTGTAGTGTAGCTATTCGGTCATGGTCATCAAGGGTGATTTCATCTTTCACCATTCCTGATGCGGCTCTGTCGTTCAACACCTCAAGTGTGAACCTCGAGGGTGGTCCCTCTTACGTTCTCCTTGATGGTTACATCGAGTGGAATCCTCCGTGGGTGATTCCTCGGGTTTTCCCCTTGATGTTTAGACACACGGTTACAATTGACTTTACTTGAGACCTTGGTGAAAGTCGAGCGGGCCCGGAGAGCACCCGCAAGACGGTTACGTGGCACGGCTGGGCATTCTAGGCCCTTGTCGTAAGTCCACGAGACGGGGCGACGGGGTCACTTTCGATCGTGAGTCTCTGCTCGTCTCCACAAGCTAATAATACACTATGGTTTGGGTATTTGTTCTGAGTTGGCCTTTGGCCTTTACGCACCAACCACCACGTGAGAATAGTTATGGGCCTCGACGTCGTGGTATCAGCCGAAGCTTTGTCAGACATCCAGTTCAGCAGTGCGGCACGGCTGGGCCGGCACCATCCTGTAGTGGTGGAGCCTGGTCCGCCCTGCTCGCAACGACCCGGAATGCAACGGGCGATGGGCCCAAACCCCGGAGTGCTTAGGAGGTAGACCGGCGGGGACCTCTCTGCTGAGCCTAGGTAGGGCTGCGACGTGTTGATCTTTCGAGGCCGGGCATTGACCCCAGAAAGGTGTGTCCGGCCAGAGTAATCAAGCGTGCTGGAAAACGTGGTGCACCCCTGCAGGGAAGTTTATCTATTAATAGCCCTGTCCACGGTAACGGACGTTCAGACTTATATCCTGATCTTATACAACTACAAATGGATACTTAAGATATGTGGCTCCGGGATTGCTTTCTCGCAGGGAGTCGAGGAAGGATCTCTGGGCGTTAATGTTACAACATGCTTGTTAATTATAAACTGCTATTCTTTACTCTTCTACATGCTGCAAGATGCTCGGAGCTGCTTGAAGATGCTAGTCTTCGATAGGCTAGGCCTTCCCCCTCTATTCTGGCATTCTGCAGTTCAGTCCACAGATACAAACCTCCCATTTGATACCAGTGCATACTTAGTATAGATCTGATGCTTGCGAGTACTTTGGATGAGTACTCACGGTTGCTTTGCTACCCCTTTTCCCCCTTCTTTCTTCTTTCCGGTTGTCGCAACCAGGTGGTGGATCCTTGGAGCCAGATGCCACCATCGACGGATACTACTACATGAAGATCGCCGACGACCAGGAGTAGTTAGGAGGTCCCAGGCAGGAGGCCTTGCCTCTTCGACCGTGTTGCTTTTGTGCTAGCCTTCTTAAGGCAGTCTTGTTTAACTTATGTCTGTACTTAGATATTGCTGCTTCCGCTGACTCTTAGTATCGAGCTTGTATTCGAGCCCTCGAGGCCCCTGGCTTGTAATATAAAGCTTATATTATTTTGATTTGTGTCTAGAGTTGTGTTGTGATATCTTCCCGTGAGTCCCTGATCTTGATCATACACATTTGTGTGTATGATTAGTGTACAATTGAATCGAGGGCGTCACAAGTTGGTATCAGAGTCGACTGCCTTTTGGATCTCGCTTTCCAACTCCTTGGTCGAAGTTGAGTCTAGTCTTTGAAAATCCGTTTTACTAAAATGGCTGTGTGGCTTATGGGCCCACGTCGCCATTGGGTGGTATTAGGATCTTTTACTCCTTGACCTTTACTCTAGGACTCTAATCTCTCTTCTATTCGGGTTAAATGATATTAACTCTAACTTTAGGATCTCGTAAATACTTTCTCCCGGAGAGCCCCCCACTCCAGATGAATGCTTGGTGCACTAGAAGTTTCTGAAGATACTCTCCGAAGTTTTCTCGAGACCCTTGTGCCCTTCGTCGTTGCAATCCCTAACACCGATAAATCCTTATGCATAACTACCTACATTGTCGTTCATACCTTCATCCCCAGTTGCTCTTGTTATTACAAGATGTCCTGAAATACTCTTCGGTATTCTGAGGGTCCTTTATGCTTACTGCCCTGCGGTCCTTGCTGCATGAATACCCCTACAGATAATTACTCGCTTTTATCGAGTATCCATTCATCCCCAGTTATTCTTATGCTTCATAAGATACTTTTTAATACAATCCGAGCTTTCGATGACCTCTATCGCCTATTGCTCTAGAAAGTCTTACTTGCCTACACTCTGGTTAATTCCATATGCCTAGCAGTATCCATTGACGTCCTTTATCATTATCATCTTGAGTCTTTCGATTTGATATGTCTGTGTCGCAATCATCAGTTGATCCTTATAGATTATCTTTCCGCCTTCCCAAACATGAGCTAGTTCTCGTCCAATCAGATTGCCATCGATTGTGCCCTAAGTCTATTCAACTTAACCATCCTTGGTCAGAGCGTTTGCTTCTGACCCCTTGATTTTGGAAATCGTAATTCCTTTGCATTGAACTCCGAACTAGTCAGTTGCTTCTATAATCTGATATCCTTGCATTCTTTCTACTTCTGGTTGAGTATTGATGCTCACATCAGATCCCTTGTGAACCACTAGATCCTTTGTGGGGTTCTATCCAACAACGTCCTTCATATACAGTAACCTTGTGAGCTTTTCCTCGGATACATAATGCCTTTGGTAAATTGTATCTTCTGCTTCCTCAACCATGCTCTACTCTCGGGATTGAGTTATTTAATCGTGAAGTTTGTGGTATATGTTCCTAAGATGCCCAGTGGTTTGAATCTATGTCTTCCCTAAATCCTTGTGGACACGAAAGTTATGCGGGTTATACTCTACTGGCTTTTTGTCAGGTAAATGTCAATGCTACAACTTCTTCGAAAGCGAGAAGTGAATGGAAAGTTGTGCATTAAAGAAGTGGGAGTCGACCTTGAACCTTTGTGTTCATGCCCATGGACCCGATGTGGAACTTATCATGGAAGCTTCTTGTTATAATGATAACCCCCTTGTGATAAGTTCATCTTGTATCTATATTTGGTCCTTTGCAACCGTGGTTCCGACCATATAGTTCTTCTTTGATCCCATTTCTCACACAAGTTGAAGTACTTGTCCACTTCAGATCTTTTCACCTGTCCAACCTCTATCATGTTCTACCTTCGAGTATTACACTCTGTTATCTCGAGAATGTCTTGGAACTACATAACTTCTTATGAGTTCTTCATCAACTATTATTTCTTGCTGATTCAAATTTTCCACGGGTTCGGAGTTGCTAGACACTTGAGAATACAGAGAACTGATTCGAGTCTACGCTTTCCTTTCCATTGTTTTGTTTAATCTTCCTTGTAACATATCTTATCTGAGCAGTGATAATTTCCTGCTTATGTAAACACCTCGGTGTACAAGCTTTGTCTGTAAGACCTTATTACTATTGTTGATGACATTCCGGTAGCCACCGATGGACGAGAACATTACCTATTGGTCCGCCTCATCTTAACGAGCAGGGAAATGGTTCTCTTCGTCCCTCGCCCTTGGTACCAACTTTGTTGCCAACATAACTGACAAGCTATCCTCTGACCTGCCTTGCTATCATGAACATGCAAATGTTAGCACCCTTCCTGCTTTTAACCCACCTGGTGGGCCCATAACCCACAGTTCCATAGGATCGGAACCTGACTCTTCTATGCATCCCAATTTTCTAAGTTATTCCTCGCACTTGGCTTCGTATGTAAATCACGAGCCATCTTCCTAGTGATCTATTCTAGTATCAGATGCAATACTTTCCCATTATCTGAACGCCTTTCACCCTCTGTTTCAGACATCGAACGATTGTCTAACCGCTTGAAACTTATTATGGTACCTTCTTGCTCTCGATGACTTTCTTGAATTCAAGTCGAGAGATGCCTCTATGCCACGTTCACTGAGATAGCCCCCAGGTACCTATCTTGGGATTGAGCTCCATCCTTCCCAAGTCTTTCCCCCTTACTCCACCCCCTTAAATCTCGGGACGAAATTTCTTGTAGTGGAGGAGAATTGTGACGCCCAGATAATCAAGCTACAGTAATCCCTGTTAATGATGCCATGTCATCACATTACTGTTGCTAATCCTTGCTTGATCAAATCATAATTCAAATTCAATTCAAATTGAAGACCAAAATTCAAAATTCTTAAACACACAAAATAAAATGTTCAAAGTGTGGCAAATATTCCATAACCAATTATGGTGGTTACCTAACATTTTTGAAAAGTATTTTAATGCTCTTTTGTGAATAAAACAATGCCAAAATAGCAATATTTATCCCATTTACAATTAATACAAATACAAATGAAATCATCTTGCCACCAAACCTTTTTCTGATAGTGCTAAGTTTTGCATGTAATTTAATGAGCCAAGTCTCATATTTTACAAATGTGAATGGGTGGTCTAACAATTTGCAAATCAAAGTAGAAATAAAAGAGTCAGAGAAGAAAACGTAGGGGAAGACCTAAACCTATTGGGCCACTTGGCCCCTTTAGCCAACAAGGTCCGGCCCAACCGAACCGGCCCAGCCACCCCCACTACACCTACCCCCACTTCCCAGGAACCCTAGCGACCAACCCCACTCCCCCACGTTTCCCTCCCTCCTCCCCCTCTCCCCCCGATCGGATCTGGATCGGGGCAGTTGCCCCGGCCCCATCGAACGCCGCCCGCCGCCCAAAGAACTCCCCCCTCGCCGGACGCCTCGCCTTCCTCCACTCCTCCCCCTCTCTCTGATGGATCCAGGCGATCCACATCGCCCCTGACCCCACCTCCCCGACATCGCCGCGACGGCCCTCGCCTCTGCCCCGATGGCAGCTGGTACCCCCGTCGCTCGACGTCGTTCGCCATCACCGTCGCCACAGCAACCGACGTCGCCTGTCCCTACCTCGTCGCTGCCGACCACCTCGTCGCCGGACCTCCTCGTGCCTCTCCGTCGTCGGAGCCACGTCGCCACGTCGATCATCGCCGCTGCCTGGACATCGCTGGAGCTGCACCGCCGCCGTCCCTGTCCTCCTCCTCAACCCCTGCTGCCGTTTCCCTACAGCCCCACGGCGAGGCACTCGGCCTCCTCTTCCCCCTTCGTCGCGACTTTTCCCCACAGCTCCCTGCTCGGTCGTCGCCGCACCACCTGCCCTCGCCTACGTCCGGGGCCGCGCCTCCCTGGTGCCCCTCTGCCCCCTTCGGCCACCGGCCCACACCCATGCACGTCGCTCCCTCGCTGCGCCGCCCTGCTCCGGCTGCGGCCGCGACCGCCGGCGTCGCGTCGCGCGCCTCCCCCCTTTGCTCGCTGGTCGTAGCGCCCGCTCAGGTGCCCAACCGAGCTCCGCCCGTTAACCCGGCGCCCAGCGCCCACACCCGTCTGCCCACGCACCCGCTAAGGCCCCCTGGGCCAATGATAGGGGGGCCCAGCCCCGTGAACATTTAAAAAAAAGATAAAAAATTTAGTAATTAAATTAATTTACTAATTAATCAACTTAATTAATCATGCCGAATTAAACTAATTAAACTTAATTAAACTAACTAATCTGTTAGTTAGGGCAATGTGTCAATGACAAATGAGACCCACACGTCTGTTGACCCAGTCAACAGGCGATTGACTGTTGACATCACGCTGACGTCATAATTAGTTTTCCTAATTAAATTAATTATGTTATTCCTAAAAATGAAATAAAATTTAAAAATTAATATAAAATAAACCATAGCTCGGATGAAAAAGTTTTCTACATGCAAGTTGCTCAGAATTTCGAGACGAATCCGGACACGCGGTCCGTTCGTCTGCCACACGTCCCTAGCATAGCGAACCTGCAAACTTTGTCCTCCGGTTCATCTGTCTGACAAACCTACCGGACCGGGAAAACTTTCCCGGATGTTTCCCCCTTCGCCAGTATCGCCTAGCGCTGCGTTAGAACACTTCTAGCCCTGCTTCTTGTCTTGTTATGCATATGTTTGCGTGCATTTACGGTTTCTTCCCCCCTCTTCTCTCCGGTAGATCCCGAGACCGCTGCTGATGCCCCTATGATCGACTACATCGACGACGACCCTCCTTCTTGTCTGAGCAACCAAGCAAGCCCCCCCTTTGATCATCCTAATATCGCCCATTCTATACTCTCATGCTTGCATTAGACTTTGCTACTGTTATTGATTGCTCCTATTCTGATGCATAACTTGCTTTTGTACCTATTGTTGTACCTTACCTGCTTATCCTAAATTGTTTAGTATAGGTTGGTTAGTGATCCATCAGTGACCCCCACTTGTCCTAGTAGCCCCTGCTTCATCTTTGATGACTCGATCAACGTGATCGATGACCAGAGCCCGACACCTCACATCACATCATGCCCCTTTAGTTGCTCGACTCTTCAGAGTTACTATTGAGTGCTGAGGGTGATCCCTCATAACGCACTCCTGATGATAATTCTATAGTGTAGCTATTCGGTCATGGTCATTGAGGGTGATTTCCTCTTTCACCATTCCCGATGCGGCTCTATCGTTCAACACCTCAAGTGTGAACCTCGAGGGTGGTCCCTCTTACGTTCTCCTTGATGGTTACATCGAGTGGAATCCTCCGTGGGTGATTCCTCGGGTTTTCCCCTTGATGTTTAGACACACGGTTACAATTGACTTTACTTGAGACCTTGGTGAAAGTCGAGCGGGCCCGGAGAGCACCCGCAAGATGGTTACGTGGCACGACCGGGCATTCTAGGCCCTTATCGTAAGTCCAGGAGACGGGGCAACGGGGTCACTTTCGATCGTGAGTCTCTGCTCGTCTCCACAAGCTAATAATACACTATGTTTTGGGTATTTGTTCTGAGTTGGCCTTTGGCCTTTACGCACCAACCACCACGTGAGAATAGTTATGGGCCTCGACATCGTGGTACCAGCCGAAGCTTTGTCAGACGTCCAGTTCAGCAGTGTGGCACGACTGGGCCGACACCATCCTGTAGTGGTGGAGCCTGGTCTGCCCTGCTCGCAATGACCCGGAGTGCAATGGGCGATGGGCCCAGACCCCGGAGTGCTTAGGAGGTAGACGGCGGGGACCTCTCTGCTGAGCCTAGGTAGGGCTGCGACGTGTTGATCTTCCGAGGCCGGGCATTGACCCCAGAATGGTGTGTCCGGCCAGAGTAATCAAGCGTGTTGGAAAACGTGGTGCACCACTGCAGGGAAGTTTATCTACTAATAGCCCTGTCCACGGTAACGGACGTTCAGACTTATATACTGATCTTATACAACTACAAATGGATACTTAAGATATGTGGCTCCGGGATTGCTTTCTCGCAGGGAGTCGAGGAAGGATCTCTGGGCATTAATGTTACAACATGCTTGTTAATTATAAACTGCTATTCTTTACTCTTCTACATGCTGCAAGATGCTCGGAGCTGCTTGAAGATGCTAGTATTCGATAGGCTAGGCCTTCCCCCTCTATTTTGGCATTCTGCAGTTCAGTCCACAGATACAAACCTCCCATTTGATACCAGTGCATACTTAGTATAGATCTGATGCTTGCGAGTACTTTGGATGAGTACTCACGGTTGCTTTGCTACCCCTTTTCCCCCTTCTTTCTTCTTTTCGGTTGTCGCAACCAGGTGGTGGATCCTTGGAGCCATATGCCACCGTCGACGGATACTACTACATGAAGATCACCGACGACCAGGAGTAGTTAGGAGGTCCCAGGCAGGAGGCCTTGCCTCTTTGATCGTGATGCTTTTGTGCTAGCCTTCCTCTTTGATCGTGTTGCTTTTGTGCTAGCCTTCTTAGGGCAGTCTTGTTTTACTTATGTCTGTACTCAGATATTGCTGCTTCCGCTGACTCTTGTGTATCGAGCCTGTATTCGAGCCCTCGAGGCCCCTGTCTTGTAATATAAAGCTTGTATTATTTTGATTTGTGTCTAGAGTTGTGTTGTGATATCTTCGCGTGAGTCCCTGATCTTGATCGTACACATTTGCGTGTATGATTAGTGTATGATTGAATCGGGGGCCTCATAGTAAGTCCATCAATAGCTCACGAAGCCACTCTTGGCAGTGTCTAATGCTGTGAGTTCTGCTTCCATAGTTGACCTCGTTAAGATGGTCTGCTTGCAAGACTTCCAGGAAACAGCGCCACCACCAAGTGTAAAAACATAACCACTTGTGGCCTTAATCTCATCAGCATCAGATATCCAGTTCGATTCACTATAACCCCCTAGTACCCTTGGATACCCGGTGTAGTGAATCACATAGCTTGCAGTGCCTTTCAAGTAGCGCATAACTCTCTCAAGCGCATGCCAATGATCATCTCCCGGTTTTGACACAAACTGACTCAGCTTGCTCACAGCAAAAGAGATGTCAGGCCTCGTGGCACTTGCCAAATACATAAGCGAGCCAATAATCTGAGAATACCTCAGTTGATCTCTAGCAATCCGTCGATTCTTTCGAAGCAACACACTAGTATCATATGGAGTTGGAGAAGGCGTGCAGTCGCTATACCCAAAACGACTCAAGATCTTTTCCACATAATGAGATTGAAGCAGTGTGATCCCACCATTCTCATCTCTCAATAGCTTGATGGTCAATATAATATCAACTGCTCCTAGATCCTTCATCTCAAAACAGCGAGATAGGAAATCCTTAACCTCCTTGATTAGATCAAGTTTGATTCCAAAGATTAGTATGTCATCGACATACAAACAAAGAATAACTTCTTCGCCCCCACCATGGCGATAGTACACACACTTGTCACCATCATTTACTACAAAGCCGACAACAGTTAATGTTCTTTCGAACTTCTCATGCCACTCCTTAGGAGCTTGTTTAAGGCCATATAAAGACTTTAATAACTTGCACACCTTTCCTTCCTGACCAGGTACTACAAAACCATCTGGCTGATCCATGTAAATTTCCTCCTTCAACTCTCCATTGAGGAAAGTTGTCTTAACGTCCATTTGATGAACGAGAAGACCATGTGAGGCAGCCAGTGATAGTAGCACCCGAATTGTGGTTAGTCTAGCCATGAGTGAGTAAGTATCAAAGAAGTTCACCTTCTTTCTGGGTATAACCCTTAGCCATAAGTCGTGCCTTGTACTTTTCAATCGTACCATTAGGTCTAAGCTTCTTCTTGAACACCCACTTACATCCTATAGGTTTACACCCATAAGGACGGACAGTGATCTCCCAGGTTCCGTTAGCTAAGATGGAATCCATCTCGCTACGAACAGCTTCCTTCCAGTAGTCAGCATCAGGAGATGCATATGCTTCTGAAATAGTCCTGGGTGTGTCATCCACAAGGTACACAATGAAATCATCACCAAAGGACTTTGCAGTCCTCTGTCTCTTACTCCTTACAGGAGTTTCATTGTCACCCTCAATAGGACTCTCAACGTGTTCCATCGTAATGGTGGGTTTAGGAATTACAACGAATTCCTCACTAGATGGAGTAGGTATCTCCTGATTTGATGAACTCGACATATCCTTCATAGGAAATATGTCCTCAAAGAAAGTTGCATCATTAGACTCCATAATCGTACCAACATGCATGTCAGATGCCTCAGATTTTATTATCAAAAATCTATAGCCAATGCTATGAAAAGCATAGCCCAGAAGAACACAATACATGGTTTTTGGTCCAAGCTTGCGCTTCTTGGGAATTGGTATATTGACTTTCGCCAAACAACCTCAAGAACATAGGTAAGAGAGTTTCAACCTTTTTCTTTCCTATTCCTCAAATAGAGTCATGGTCTTATGCTTTGTGGGAACTTAGTTTAGGACATGACATGCAGTCATCAACGTCCCCCCCCCCCCCGCCATTCCTTGGAAAGACCCGATGTGTCTAACATGGCGTTAACCAAATCAGTTAGAGTTCGGTTCTTTCTTTCGGCTACCCCATTCAACTGAGGTGAGTAGGGAGGCGTCCTCTCATGGATTATACCATGTTCCGCACAAAACAAATCAAATTCATTGGAAAAGTACTCTCCACCACGATCATACCTAAGCCGTTTAATTTTTCGATCAAGTTGGTTCTCTGCTTCAGCTTTATAGTTTTTGAAGAAAGTTAAAGCCTCATCTTTTGATTTCAGAAGATACACATAGCAATATCTAGTGGAGTCATCAATCAACGTCATGAAGTATCTCTTTCCACCTTTTGTCAACACGCCATTCATCTCACAAAGATCAGAATGTATAAGCTCTAGTGGCACCAAGTATCTTGCCTCTGCAGTCTTATGGGACTTGCGGGGTTGCTTAGCTTGCACACATACTTGGCACTTGGAGCCTTTGACAGTAGAGATTTCGGAATTAAACTCATATTGGCTAGCCGCGTTATGTAACCAAAGTTAATATGACAAAGTCGTGAATGCCAAATATCAAACTCATTATTGTGGCAAATATTATTAATAACTTTAGTGCAAATATCTGACAAAGACAGGCGGAACAAGCCTCCGCTCTCATAGCCTTTTCCAACAAATTGTCCATACTTAGAAATTACAACTTTATTGGATTAGAAAACCAACTTAAAACCATCTTGACATAAATGGGAACCACTAACGAGATTTTTATTGATGGGCGGCACATGATGAACGTTCTTCAGACGCACGGTCTTCCCCGAAGTAAACTTCAGATCGACCGTACCAACACCTCGAACGATGGCATGTGACCCGTTCCCCATCAGCACAAGAGAAGTCCCTGTGACCTGGTAAGAAGAAAACATGGAGGCATCAGCACAAACATGTACATTGGCACCGGTGTCAATTAACCAATCAGAAGATTGAAATACTGAAAGGATGGTAGGAAGAATGTCGTATCCAGATTCCTTCATATTAGTATCACCGATGACAACATTAGCGGACTTGCCGCTCTTCTCATGTTCGCGCTCCTCAAAGCGGTTAGGACACTTCGGAGCCCAATGATTAGGATCACCGCAGACATGGCAAAGTCCCTTCCCTTTCTTATGAGAATTCTTCTTGAAGTTGATAGAATGTGACGACTTGTTCTTTGTGTCAAACTTGCCTTTGCCCTGAGTTTTGCTCTTGTTGTTTTTGAACTTGTTGGGATGGAAGTTCTTCTTCTGTACTATGTGGGCACTAGAATCTCCCTCAACAACTTGAGAATGTGTGTCCTTTGCTCTCGTCTTCTCTTCAACATGAAGAGTACCAATGAGATCCGTAACGGAAAACTCCCGTCTCTTGTGTTTCAGGGAAGTAGCAAAATTGTTCCACGAAGGTGGAAGCTTGGCAATGATGCCTCCGACAACAAATTTGTTCAGCAACACACACTTGAAGTACTCAAGTTCTTTTGCGAGCGACTGTATCTCATGAGCCTGCTATACAACAGAGCATTCATCAGTCGTCTTGTAGTCATAGAATTGCTCCATGATGTGCAACTCGCTACCGGCGTCCGAGGCACCAAACTTGACCTTGAGCGCAGCTCACATGTCCTTGCCGTTGTCAAACGACATATACGAATCTACAATGGAGTCATCAAGAACATTCAGAAGAGCGCCTTTAAAGAGAGTATCGATCTTCTCAAAAGCTTCCAGCTGTGCTAGATTAAGATCGCCTTCAGGCTTGCCCTTGGTGGCATCATAGCAGCCCATGGTCTGAAACCAGTAGACTGCTCTCGTGCGCCACCTCTTATATTGCGCCCCCTTAAAGGCAGGCGACTTTACATGCGCAGCAAAACCACTCGGAGTAAATTGCCTATAATCAGGTTTTTGGATTGTTGGAAATATGAGCAAATTACTACGAGATTTAATCCGAATGAACAAAAGATAAATCATGACAGCAATAGCAGAGATTAAACTAATCATGTGAACTAGCATAGTAGATGAACAAATCACATCTAGGGCACATAATAGAAGCATGAATTCTACCATGATCTCGAACAGGAAGGATATAATCACATACGGTGCAGCGGGAACAGCACCGCCGGCGTCGACATTGTCTTCCATGTCGTCGAGGATGAGGTTGCCGAGGTCGGGGAAGAAGTCATTGTTCGCAAAGTCGTCGCTGCCAGCAGTCGCGCGAGTGCGCTCCCCAAAAACCTGATCGCCCCTCTCGTGTAACGGTGGTGAGAAACCATACGAAGCGGCGGCAAAAATATAGACAACGTGCATAGCTCTGTCCTCGGCTCGATCCCGCAACCCGCGGCGCGTCGTGACGAGGCGAGGCGAGGCGTGCGTGTAGGTCTCCTCTTCTCATGCTCATACAAGTGGTAAAAGAGCCCACCTTATAAAGAGGTGCAACTCTCTCTCAACTTCCGGGGTGGGAATAAACTTTAGTCTCACTCACTCCACTCACATATGTGCATGAATGGGCCAAGAGAATTTCAGAATTTTAGTTGGGCTTTGGGCCAAAGGCCTACTAGCAAATTCCAACAGACTTGACCTTCCATTTTGATTAGAACTTGACCTTTATACTACCTCCGTCCTGGTTTATAGGTCCCCTTTGTAGTTTGTGCCAAATTTTGACCAAAGATTTAACTAACAAAATATTAATGCATGTTAAAAAAATTATATCGCTGGATTCGTATTTGAACATAATTTCCAATGATATAATTTTTTGTGACATGCATGAACATTTTGCTAGTTCAATCTATGATCAAAATTTGACACGAAATACAATGAAAACCAATAAAAAATTGTTCTCTTTTCTCTCACTTCGATCAGGACTTGACCTCTAACTTGCGATCAGGACTTACCTCTCATAAATTTGTCATGCATGCGCTGTCCCAACTGCCAAAACGTTTTCATTAAATACAACAACCAGACCTTGCCATACGCCAGAATGAACGCGATGGATTTTTCACATGACCGTATCTGGAGCGGTATTCAATTTGGCACGCATCCCCGTGGTCTGCTCGATGCTCCGGGTAGCGAGATCACGTGGACCCGAAGCCAAAACGCCACTCCCGCGTATTGGTTGTATTTTTCTCCTAGGATCTAGTGTACGTACATGTTTCCAAAGAAATGTGTACATTATCACATCATCCCGGTTAGATCATTGATAAAATAACTTCCGCTCAGAAGAGAAAGAGAAATCACATACTCCCTCCGTGCCATAAGGTTTGACGTTTTTTTTTCGAAAAGGTTAGACGTTTTTTAACACTATTTATCAAAAATATCTTACATTATGAGACGGAGGGTGTACTGTTAACATAGAAATAGCTGTCATTCTCCAGTCGCAATTTTGGTCAACAAATGTATTTTTCGGTTGTGCCACTTACCTTGTGGATTTTTGAAATTTCAGGAAATAGACGATATGCTACTGACAGTAGTTCTTGTTGGATCTTTTGTAGGAGTGCGGCGTTTCGGTGCCCAGGCACATCTACATCCAGTCAGATTTTTTTTTTCAAAACAAATACTAAAAATGTTCCAAAAATTTAATTTTTTTTGTGTGATAGATAATTTGATTTGTGAGATTCACTCTAATTTTTAGATCATTTGGACATCTGAGCTGCTTTGATCAAAAAAGACAAATCAGGTTATAACAGTGCATGAACAGTTAGCATTTTTATAGACTCCGAATTTGTGTTTTTTGCCGAGAGCTGCTCAGATGTCCAAATGATTTAAAAATTGGAGCGAACCTCACGCATCAAATTATCTACCATCCAATTTTTTTGGAATTATTTGAATTTTTTTAGTACTTGTTTTTATTTATTTTTCGTCAGCGCGGGTGCAGCTGAGCCTGGGTTCAGAAGTGGATTACCGCTTTTGTAGGTCTTACACTAACCGTTGTTCTTACATACTCCCTCCATTCCAAAATAAGTGTCGCAACTTTTATGTTCAAAAAAAAAAGTGTCTCAACTTCAGTACTCCGTCCGTCTCAAAATAAGTGTCGAGGGACTATATGCGAGCAGTTGTTATGTTGTACTTCTACACACCACATTGTTGGTGTTTGTTTGCAGTGTTGCTCTTTGGGGTGGGGGGAGATGGTCTTTTTGACAGAAAAAACAGTTATCACAACATTATTCTCGAGGAAAAGGAAGTTGGAATGCTAATATAAACTAATAAAATAATAAATAAATAATGTGTTCTTTCCTTCCTGCTGTGACGGGTACCAGCAAAAACCTGAACATTTCACACCTGAAGCCTAGCTAATATAAAATAATAAATAAATAATGTGTACTTCTACACACCATTTCAACTGTACCTAACCTGAACAAATGGGACAAATCAATTTTTGAATAGGAACTGAAACGTGGTATGGTTAAGGAGAAGCACATCTGAGGAGAACCTGAAGAAACAAAAGGAGACCAAGCAAAACTTTCCAGATTTTAAATCTGAACCTGACAAACAAAATCTAAAGCATTTGTCCGAGAATGCAAAACCTAAGCACCACTTGAACAGCACAGTTCAGCAGCGTTTCCTTGTAGAATCTGAAATTGAGCATCCATGAATAGTTTGACTACAAACAGTGTGCACTGAGAAAATATATTCAGTGTGCACTGAGAAAATATGAGTATAGTGGCAAATGATCGGCAATGTGAGACAAATAGTGTGCACTGAGAACTTGGCACTGATCTGAGAGAGTACTAAAACAGATATGTACAGCAATAAAACCAAGATTTGAGGAAATAAACAGTAAAGCAATTGAATATAATTTTCATGAAAGGATAAATATATTCTGGACATAGACATTTCAGATGCACAAGATAAAAAAGATCCAATATCAAAATTTATACACACCATGAATACATTGAACAGAACAACTAGTCAATAAATCTCGTAGTTTGGTTGGGATTTGTTTGCTGATAATGCATCGATGTCATCATGATCTTCGATATAGCTGTCCAAACTACAAATAACCAGCATAATGTTTGCATCAACCTCTTTTTGACAAATATATAGAAGAAAGTTTTTGTTAGAATTCCTCTGGCGATGAACGGAAGTATGGGAGTTTCGGCAGATTACAGGAATGCTACATTCAACACGAAATTTGAAACCATGAAGGAACTGCATTACATATTTGGTGCAAAACTATGTCTTGAAAGATTGAAAATTCTCAAACTTAAACAAGTGGAGAAAATACATTCTTAGCATAACCACAGAAACTTGAATAAATTGTACAGAAAAAGTTAAGATGCACAGCTAGAAGCATCTCTCAAGGCTGTTCAGTAGATGGGCCATGGTTTGAAGGTTCAATTTCAATGAGTACCCATATCTTCGTCAGGCATGGCATCCATTGTTCTCCCATAGTCCTTACCAATCGTGCCATTTTATCGAACGACAGAAAAATGTGAATGACAATATAGATGAAGACAGCAATGACGAGTGCGAAAACATATGTCGACGTCTTCAAGTTCCTACAACTGCCTGCAGCATACGCCCCGAGCAGACCAAGCAAGTCCATCACCATTGCTGTTTTCATTGCAAGTAGAGATCTCTTGTACTTACTTATTGTGCTATTCAGCAGCATGATGACTATAACCATCGATGCCATAAACGCCGTGGCATTGCAGTAGAAGAATACCTTATACTGTATCAGATGGGTATCATGGATGACTGGATCACCTGTGAAATGGCCATCACGGTCATCAGGCCAAAGGGCACCTGGAGGAAGGAGCCCAGCTTGGTACGTAACGGACACTGTGAAAGTTCCAATCAGCATCAAGTCTTTACGCCATTTTTGGCTAGTTTTTTTGTTTACTTTGATGCTTCTATCATGATTCTTGGGTGGATTTGGACGCTTGAAAGCAGTGATGTGAAACATCCAGTTAAAGAAGTTGAACACCTTATCTTTTGCAAAAGTCAGTACCAGAACTAGAATCATGATGCAGGCAAAGACAGCAGCCAAGACTAGGATGACATAAACCGACACTGACACTTTTCGGCAGCTTCCAGCGGCAAAAGCACCCATGAGACTGATCAGATCTAGTAGCACACATGCACGCAGTGTGTACCCCTGCAATCCTTTGTGACACAGCCTTCTACTAACAAGCAGCATAATTACAGCCAATGATGCCATGAAAGCAGTGGAATTCAAGTAGATGAAAGCCTGGTAACGGCGTGGAAACTCATCACTGAATAATGGTGACCTGCCTCGTGGCCATCTCTGTTGTCAGCCCAGAAGCCACCTGGTGGGCTTATGCCGGCTTGGTATGTGCTGGATGCTGCCAGAATTGCAAGCAGCATTAGAAACTTGCGCCGCTTCTCCAAATCTTTCACTTCAGGGTTATCATCTTGCTGCTGAGCTGTTTCATCAGGAACTCTTGCGACCACAAATAGAACAATATGAAGCACAACATAAGAGAAAACAAGGATGACCAGGATTATCACATATATTGATGGGGATAAGCTGCTGCCAACAGCATATGCCCCCATTATACTGAAGAGGTCAAAAACCATGGCTGTCTGCAACACATATCGTTTCATGGCACCTATGGTGATCAACTGGCTCTGGAGTAGAGTGATGATAACCAATGATGCCACAAATGCAGTGGCGTTGCAGTAGAAGAATGTCTTGTACCGCATGGGATGGATGGCCTCTAGGATTGGATCTCCAGCAAGATGCCCATCTCGACTGTCTGGCCAAAACCCGCCCGGGGGATGCAACCCAGCTTGGTATGTAATAGTCGCAGCAAGGATGCCAAGCAATAAAAGGTATGTGCGCAACTTCCCTAAGTCATCTTTCACAATACTAACAGTGTTTGATGCATCATTGTTGTATGAATGTTGCCCATCATACTCTAATGGTGTCACCTGCCCATTGGATGTGCTGCAACTATCCATAAAGGAGTTTAGCTTCAAGATCAGCTTATTCTGCTCTCCTTCCATCCACTTGATCCACTCCCTGATAAATTCTGGCTTGGGCACCATAGGAGCAACCCATTGAATGATGAGGTAGAGCAGGACCGCGCCGACAAGCGAGAACACAAAGATAGACGTACGGACTTCCCTGCAACTCCCTGCAGCATAAGCAGCCATAAGGCCAAGCAGGCTGATCAGAACCCACAACCGAAGTACATTTGACTTGGCAATGTGATTCACTCCCGTTTTGCTGAGGAGCATGATGATGATGACAAGTGATCCAGAAAAGGCAGTCGAATTGCAGGCCATAAATACCTTGAAGCGGCGGAGGTAGTGATCTCGAAGCACCGGGTCGCCGGCAATGTGGCCGCCCTTGTTGTCGGGCCAGAAGCCACCTGGTGGACTTAGCCCTGCAGTATATGTCACTGCTGCTGCCAATGTAGCAGCAACCAGCAAGAAACTGCGATTCTGCTCCAGTGCCTCCACTTTATCATGGAGAGGAGCATCTGGTTCATCTCCGATGTTGTGACTTCTGCTGAAAATTTGTGCTATAGAATCCTCCCAGAACCTCTGGATATTCCTGAATATGTCTCGGAGCCATTCAGGCGCTAGATGCCGGAAGAACACTACATGAAGTGCAACATATGTGAAGATGCCAGCAAGTAATACCCAAATGTAAACGGATGTTCTGACCTCCCTGCAGCTCCCAGCAGCGTAGCCCCCCATAAGTCCCAGCAGGTCAACCAACATTGCAAACTGCAACGAGCGGAGCCAAATTGCATTCCGGCTCAGCTCCCTGACCAGGAGCAGGATCAGAACAATGAGTGATGCCATGAACGCTGTTGCGTTGCAGTAGAAGAACACCTTGTACCGCTTGACATAGCTATGTAGCATGACAATGTCACTGGCAAGGTGGCCTTGCTGGCTATCTGGCCAGAGACCACCTGGTGGAGCCAGCCCCGCCTGGTAGGTGATAGTGGCTGATAAAGTTGCCAGCAGGATCAAGTACTTCCTTAGCTTCCATAGAAACTCTGCTCCATCAGCACTACTCAGTGTTTGGTCATCACACTGATGTTGTTGCTGACTTGCGGTATTTTGAGGTTCATGACCATTACCAGGCTGTGGCTCGGACTCCATGACCATGAGCTCATAGAACCAAAGCAAATCTCAGCTAAGAATTTGAAGCCTGAAGATTGCCGCGTTCATTTGTCCTGCTTCGGATTCAGAATATTTCCAGGTTCTGGCCCTTGTTATTGTCTCCAGAAGTTAAGAGGGTGTGAAGAAAACAAACAGTGAAATCAAACCCAAAGACAAATTTACCGACAGAAACAGTCAAAGGATATTAGAAAATAGCTTCAGATTTAGCCATTGAGAAACGATCATGCTATCGTCAAAAGGAAAAAAAACAAAAAAAACAAATGGTGTTTTCATTTGGTTATTCCTAGTCGATTTCCAGCTCTGTGTAACAGTTGCAAAGTATCTCTTGCAGTGGCCCAGCATAGACAGTAAAACGGGTTTGAATCCTGTAATGCGGTATTTCTATGCTATTATGTAAGAGTATTCCTTGTCCTTATTCAGGAACGTGTGTTAATCACTGATATGACCTTTTTTAATTATTATCTCTCGCTGATTATAAGCTTCTTTTATCCCTTTGATGAAATCATCTTCAAAACACTGATTGTGACATTTGCAATTTGTCTGGTAGTATTTATTTTCTCAATCCTGCACAAAGTAGACAGCTCCTGCGTGTTCTTGTCTTTTAGTTGACCTGGTTGGTGTTGAGCTTATTGTTGATAGCAGCGTCTAATCTTAATGTCAGAGAATCTGCTTCCAGATTACATATGGCGCAATACTTAAGTCTCATTTTCCAACTATAAGATCTAATAGTATGGGCGTACATTTATCAGATATTCAGATTATAAAATAAATTATAAATTATGAGGTATATCAAACTAACCCTAAAAGGGAACCATGTGTATTAGCTTAATTATAAACTATCTTATTGCCAGTCAAGAAGTGCTGTATGTCCATCCTTCTACTTACTTTAGGGCCTGTTCTGAAGTTCTCCCAACTCTCCCAACTCCAAAAATTCAGCTTCTCAACCCAGCTTCTCACTCCGCGCAGCGATTCACATCTGCTCGGCAGCGAAAACAGCTTCTCTGTCGCCACTTTGGGCTGGTAGCGGCTGCTCACATGTCTAGCACCACTTAGGGCCATCCCGGTACATAGATCACGTGATCTAAACATATTGGCACAACTATTTTCAACCAAAGATTCAGATTGCTTGTCATTTATCAATTTTTTTAGGGAATAAATGCATTAATATAGTTTACAGCTGCAGAGTGAGCCTTGTGCACACTCCCATGATCCACAGGAACTTGTGTTACCAGGGGGTTCTGCCCTGGTATACTAGTAGTACGCAAGGAATGCAAACTAGTTCCTTTACCGAAAAAGGGTTCCCCCGCTTTGTATACAAAGCAACCAACCGAGACAACCAACGATAGGTGCTGGGGCGGAAGCAACACAGTCACACCCAAAAGAAATGAAAGAGAAAATACAAGAGAAACAAATGCCGACAACGGCGGATCGACAAAAAACGAAGAAGCCTCATGGCCGCTGCATCCACCGGAGATCGCCCACCAAGCTCCGAGCCTCCGAAGCACCGATACCAATCAATAGCTCCAAGAAGGGAGGTGACGATGACGACGCTGCTGCCAAGGGTTTCCCCCGGTACGCGGTGAGGAGAGAGGAAGGGTAGCCCCGACGCCCTCCAGGAAGGTCCGGCGGCACCCTCAAGCACCACCGCGTCGGTGTCGGCCAAGCCAACAGGGATTTCTCCCGATCCCAACCTTCACCTCAGGCACTCTGGAGCTCGCCACCAAACAGACCCCCACCCCGCGCCAACCTGGCCACGAAGCTTCCTACGCCATCTCACCACGGCACCGTGAAGCATGGTCTGCACAATGAAGAAGAGGAGCCGGGACTAGGGCAGCAGCACTGTCGGCACGCGGGAGGGCCCCACCTCCACAGTCGAAGACGGTAGCTGACCGGACGCAATAGCAGGACATACCAGGCCCGTGGCCGCACAGGCCCGGCCGGGATCTCCGAGGCCTGTAAAGTGCCTTCGCGCTGCAGCCGGCACGCTGTCGGCGCCGCCGCCCCTGTCCAAGCCGCTCCCTGCCTCCCCGCACAGATAGCCGCCAAGTGGAAGCACCTCCACCACACGCACCGCCAGCCACCACCACCAGGTCGCCGGACTGCCACC
>NC_041393.1:157305871-157439332 GCF_002162155.2 Triticum dicoccoides | reverse complement strand
CAGGAGGCCGCGCGCCGCCACGCTGCGGCGCCCCTCGCCCGCACCCGATGAAGATGCCACGCCGCTCCATCGCGCCGGAGGAGGAACAAGCCCCGCCGCCGCCGCCGCCGGTCGGGCGAAGCCCGGTCGCGCCCCCTGGCGGCGGCGAGGGGAGGCCGGCGGTGGGTGGATCCGGGAGCCCTCCCCGGCCGCCTCGCGGGTGGCGGCGCGGGATGGTAGGGTTCGGCTGGGTCGAGCGAGCCGATCCAGCCTAGGGTTTCCAAACTAGTTCCTTTCACTGGTGTGGTAGATAAACTGGGAATGCGAGGTTCTGTTATCTTGTTATCCTAGTCTTCCTTGAATCGAATGAATCCTTGGTCCTATACTGGGCTGTTATTCATGGATATTTTGCTTTTAACTTGGATATTTAGCTTTCATTAGCTTCTAATGTTGGTGACATGCCCACACCGAAGCAAAATCATTTAGAGCATATAAGCAGATGCACTGTCCAACCTGGCATTCTGCACCTCCCAAAATCAGGTCCTCATCCCAATCATTCCACTGAGTTTGGGCCACAGATGGCCCATGCCAATTAGTTTGTCAAGCTGAGATCCAATGTTATGTGTGCAATCTCATGGCATTTTTCCGACCAGTTGCTGTGCCGTGTTACAGAGAAATTCATCAGACACTGACAGGGCTCTCCCTCATTTTTTTCAAGGGATAAGTCGAGATTGACGCATCGAGAAGATAGATAGAAGAGGCCAAGAAAGGCCAACCGTTTTACAAACCCTTTTACAAACCCCTCCACGGCTATAAAAGCCTTAAATCCACATGCGGATTACTCACCCAGGTCCTCCCTATCTACCATACAGATGACTGAACCCCGTTCCCGAAGAAGGCCGGCCGCTCTCCAATCTTGTGCCTCCAACTCGATCTTCACAAGCACTTTCTCAACCGATGGCAGGGCTCCATTGAACACTATGTCGTTCCGGTGTTTCCACAACTGCCAGAGCACTAGAGTAATAACAGTCCACGTCTCCTTCCTCATATGATTTTGCGGGTGCAGATCTGTCCACCATTTCACAAGGCTTGCATCCAATGTTGGCGTCCAGTCCGGTCTCCCCCATGTGCTTGTGATCTTGGTCCACACTTGCCTGGCGAAGACACACCTAAGAAACAGGTGATCTAAAGTCTCCGGAGCTTGGTCACAAAAAGGGCATGCCGATGGGTGCGGCAGCTGTCGGCGCTGCAACCGATCCGCGGTCCAGCACCAATTCCGCGTCGCCAGCCACGTGAAGAACTTGCATGCCGGCGGTGCCCGCGATTTCCAGACTTGGACAGCTCCGCCCTTCTCTATTCTTCCCGCAAAATGTGCGCGGTATGCCGACTGGACAGAGAAACTGCTCGTGCTCTCCCATGTCCATGTGATTGTGTCATCCACACCTTGCACCAGCTCGATGTTCTGAGTCATGTCTACCAAAGTGATGAACTCAAGTAATGCTTGCGTGCTCATATCCGGTGAGACATCCTGCCACCATCCGTCCGTGATCGCTTGACTGACCGTCTTTTTCCGTCCCGGTTTCTTGACCATGGCATATAGGTGCGGCATGGTATCTTCAATGCGACCGTCCCGGAGCCACCAGTCCGTCCAGAACCGCGCCGTCTTCCCATCCCCAAGCGTGCATCTTGTGGCTGCTTTGTATATGCTCATAGATTCTTCGGGTACTTGCAAGTTAAGAGCACCCCATGGCCGGTTTGGCTCTGTCCTTTGCAACCACGGCCACCTGGCTCTAAGCGCTGTGTTTAGCAGGCGCAAGTTTGGCACGCCTAATCCACCAAACTCTTTTGGCGCACAGACTTGGTCCCATGCGACGATGCAATGCCCGCCATGTACATCTCGCCTGCCCTTCCACAAGAATCCCCGACAGATTTTATTAGCGGCTGTGATGGTTTTGATAGGTAAGTCGAGCGCCATCATCGCGTGCATTGGCATGGATGAAAGGGTAGTTCGCAACAGCTCTAATCGTCCGGCTCGATAAATCAACCAGGCTCTCCCTCATGGGCTCTGCTGATGGAATTTCATCACAGAAACCAGGAAGGGAGGTCCTGGTAGTCCCTCCAAGGACCTACTCCTTCCTCTCTTGCAAAAAAGAAAGAAAGTTGGCTTTATAATATAAAGCGGGGCGAAAGCCTTTTTCGGTAAAAAGAAAGAAAGATTTTTGTCCTGCCATATTTCTCCCAAAATATCCTCATACTTGAACATCATCTATACGCAAGAACAACTCAGAATCCAATGAAGGTATCAGTGTCTCTGTGCTGATAAAATGCTAGTGACACGCCTTGTAGTAACCCACTGAATTGCTTCATTTTCAAAAAGACTACTCCCTCCATTCCAATAAATAAGGCACATGTATTTCAAAATCAAAATTTGACCATAAATTAGAAAAATAGTATATATATCTTGTGACTTCAAAATTATACCATTGAAAACTTCTTTCGAATACGAATTTAGCAGTATAAACCCAGGTTTGGTTGGTCTAATTTATGGTGAAAGTTTAATTTTAAAATGTGTGTGCGCCTTATTCATTGGAATGGAGGGAATATTTAGCTAAAGATACATCCTCGCTTTAGAAGATTACTCATATTTCTCTCTTTCAGTATGTTCCAAGAAATGAGTCTATGCAGGGTGTTTTGCCCCTCTCCACTAGGTGGTTATTTTGTTGTTACTGCAAATTTGGATATTATCAATTAGCATTCTCCACCACTACAAATATTGCATTCCTGGGTTCCCATATGACGTGAATGTTCATGCATAGCTATCCAGGCAAACAAGTTTCACTTCAGAAGGCAATTCCACAAATTGTTAACTAAGGAAGGAGAACTACTTCACAGCTCATAGTTTTCATCTGTATTGTTTTTTGCTCACATTCAAAGAATGCACCAAATGATACTACATGATGGCCTTGAGCAAGCATAAAACACAAACTGAAACTATGGACTACTTCACAGCTCACAGTTTTCATTTGTATTGTTTTGTGCTCACATTCAAAGAATGCACCAAATAGTACTACATGATGGCCTTGAGCAAGCATAAAACGCAAACTGAAACTATGGAGGTTGTGTTCATCTCATGATAAACTAAACAAATGTCACAATTGAGACTACTCTTACACAGGCAGAGGCCCTTGTCCTGGTCTCCCAATAGATGGTTGACTGTTTGAATCAATTCCAAGCAGAGACGAGGTCTTCAGACATGGCACTGATGGCACCCACTGTTTTCCCTTCTTCTTCGCTAACCGTGCCACTTCGTCAAATGACAACAAGACATGAATGACGATGTAGATTATCACGGCAATGACGAGCGCAAAAATGTACGCAGATGTCTTCAACTTCCTGCAGCTGCCCGCGGCATATGCCCCAAGTAAACCAAGCAAGTCCAAGACCATTGCTGTTTTCATGGCAAAGAGAGATCTCTTGTGCTTGCTTATTGTGTTGTTCAGCAGGAGGATGACCATGACCATTGAGGCCATGAATGCTGTAGCGTTGCAATAGAAGAATACATTGTACCGTGTTAGGTTGGTATCATGGAGGATTGGGTCACCTGCAAAATGGCCATCCTGGTCATCAGGCCAAACTCCTCCTGGCGGAAGCAGACCGGCTTGGTATGTGACAGTGACTGCAAGAGTTCCAATCAGCATCAAATCTTTGCGCCATTTGTGCTCTGTTCTCTTACTATCAGTATCATGTATACTTCTCGTGTGATTCATTGATGGATCTTGGTGCTTAGAAGGCCGCAGCAACTCATTCCACTTATCTTTTGGTGTCAGAACCAGGACTTGAATTATGACATAGACAAACACTGCAAGAACAACAAGAATGACATAGCCAGATGTTGACACTTCTCTGCAGCTTCCAGTAGCAAAAGCACCCATGAGGCTGATCAGATCAATCAATACGCATGCACATAGCGCATGGCACCTCAGACCTTTGTTGCATAGCCTCTTGTTAACAAGCAACAGAATTACTGCCAGGGATGCCATGAAAGCAGTAGCATTGAAGTAGAAGAACACCCTATAGCGGTTTCGGAACTCGTCACGAAACACTGGATAACCTGCTCGGTGGCCGTTAGTCCAAAAGCCACCTGGTGGGCTTATACCAGTTTGGTATGTGATAGAAGCTGCTAGAATTGCGAGCAACATCAGAAACTTGCGCCTCTTCTGCAAATCTGTTTTTTCTTCAGGAGTAGGTTCAGAAGAACTAGGATTTTGGGAGGTTAAATCTTTTTTTTCTTCAAGAGTAGGTTCAGATGAACTAGGATTTGGGGAGGTTTCTGCCATGGAAACCCCAGTATTCCCTACTGTGCTCTCAGTACTCCCTGCTGTGCTCTCAGTACTCCCTGCTGTGCTCTCAGTATTCCCTGCTGTGCTCCCAGTATTCCCTAGTGTCCTCTCATATAGAATATGAAGTACAACATAGACGAAAACTAGGAGGACTAGGACGAACACATAAATGGATGTTGAGAACTTCCTGCTGCTTCCAGCAACGTAGGCTCCCATAAGACCAAAGAGCACAAGTGTCATTGCTGTTTGCAGTACATAACGCTTCATGGCATGAATGGTAATCAAATGGCTCTGGAGTAGGATGATGATGGCCAAAGAGGCTACAAATGCTGTGGCATTGCAATAGAAGAATGCCTTGTAGCGCTTGGGACTAATGGTCTCCAAAATTGGATCACCAGCAATATGCCCATCACTGTTATCTGTCCAAAAGCCTCCTGGTGGATTCAGCCCAGCTTGGAATGTGACTGTGGCAGCAAGGATGCCAAGTAATAGAAGGTATGTGCGCAACTTCTGGAAATCCTTACCATCAGTGCCTGGAGTGCTGTTGTCTGACTGATCTTTTACTGGTATGGGAGGTTTTAACAAGTCAGCGATGAAAGTCCTCAGCTGCTGAACCATTTCTTTATTTCTCTTTTTCACACGAGTGATGGTGTTTGCAATACATGCCAACTTAGACAGAGCAGGCTCAATACACTGGATGATGAGGTAGAGCAAGACTGTGGCAACAAGTGCAAAGACATAGATAGATGTATGTACCTCCCTGCAACTTCCAGCAGCATATGCCCCCATAAGCCCAAATAGACTGACTACCACACACAACCGCAGAGCATTTGACTTGACAACAAGATCCACCGCTGTTTGACTGAGGACCATGATGATGATGACAAGTGATCCAGCAAAAGCAGTGGCATTGCAATAGAAGAAGGCCTTGAATCGGCGTGGATAGTGGTCTCGCAGCACCGGATCACCAGGAATGTGGTTCTTGTTGTCATCAGACCAGAAGCCACCTGGAGGGGTTAGCCCTGCCACATATGTCACTGTTGCTACCAATGTAGCAAGAACCAGCAAGGAGCTGCGATTTCTTTCAAGATCTTCCTCTCTGTCTGCAGCCTCTTTCTCCTTTTTCTTCTCTTCTTCTGCAAGAACCTGCACGGGGCTGCCATTTCTTTCAGGTTCCTCCATCTGGATTGAAGTCACTCCCTCATCGGCTACCCTCTCTGCATTTGAAGCCTTTTGCTCATCTGGTTTTGATGACGTGAAAATGTCCCCCAGAGTTCCCTTCCAACGTTTACTGACACCGGATAGAAATTTTCGCAGCCGCTCAGGTGCCAGGTGCTTGAAGAACACCTCATGGAGTGTGACATAGGCGGAGATGCCAAGGAGTAACACCCAGATGTAAGCAGAGGTCCTCACCTCCCTGCAGCTCCCAGCGGCGAAGGCCCCCATGAGCCCCAGTAAGCCAAGAATCATGGCGAACTGGAGCGCGCGGAGCCAGGCCGCCTTGTGGGTCAACTCCCTCAGCAGGAGCAGTATGAGCACCAGGAGCGAGGCCCCGAACGCCATGGTGTTGTAGTAGAAGAAAGCAAGGTACCGCCTGGGGTAGCTGGACTTCATCACGATGTCGCTGGCGACGTGGCCGTGCTCGTCGTTGTGCTGCCAGAAGCCGCCCGGCGGGGCCAGCCCCGCCTGGAACGTGATGGCCGCCACGAGGATGGCCATCAGCACCAAGTACTTCCTCAGCTTCCATAGGAGCTCAGCCTCCTCGTCGGCGCCCTCTTGCTGCAACTGCTGCGGCTCGTTGAGAGTGTTGCCGGCAGCTGCAGGGGCATGGGCATTGCCATTCTGCTCTCCGGGATCCTCCATGGCTCTGAGATTCCTTGAAAATCTCTAGCTCCTCTCTAAAGATTGTAGCGTATGTGGGTCTGCGTGGGTTTGCGAGACTGAGGTGGGGTGTGTGGGGTTTGCGAGACTGAGGTGGGTTTGCGAGACAAGATAAAGAACTTCAAAGCCACATCGCAGTCCCACCCAGCCCACCAATAATATCCCATGGACAAAAACCTGGACCGTTTCAAATAGCCGAATCTTCGCCGGTGTGGCCATATGAGCAAGTACAATAAATCTGAGTGAGCGGGTTATAAGAGAAGGGGAGAGAGAAGGTAAGCGGGCTCTTCGTGAAAAGTCAGCTCTAGCACGTGTTCCTAGGCACTTTGTGAGAATGAAAAGTGGGCCACATAATAAAAAAGTAATATACTCTTTTGATCTACTATTATACATGTTAACTATAAGATGGACTGTAAATGACATGGCACTGGCTTATAGCCGGCAGCTGGCTATACTATTAACCATGCTCTAAAAGCGCAGCAATCCTTTTCTGCAGTCTACTCCTAGTGAGTTCTAGCTTCATGCAGCTATTTAATACACTCCTACCTATAATTTGGAGCAGCACAAACTTAGTACTTATGTGGGCAAAATGTGTGCTGGGTTCAGATAATCTCAGATTACAGCATATTTATAACATCCATGCATGCCTACCGTATAGCAATAGGATACCTTGTATTATTCGCAAGCCATTATACAACTTGCCCAACAAACATCCAAGAAAGCCTGTCGATACTACTCCGTGCCTGTGCCTGTGCCTGTGCCTGTGTAGTATCCAGCGAGAATCGTGCTAGATTTACTTTATTTATTAAGTGCAAGCTAATATATAATGCCATTCAAGTACCAGGTTGCTACAGGGACAGAGGTCGGCATGTTTTTAAGTCCGGCCAGGACGACAAGACAACAAGCTGCGACCAGATGTATGCATCCTCGGACCGAAGACTGGGCTGCCAATGCCCAAGTCTGCGTGCCTGTCTCCTGGGTCCTATCACCAACCGCTTAAGATTATGCAAATCCATTTCCCAATAGTTTCACACGGCAAGCAGAGGAGGGAGTGGCCTTTTCTGAACTTTTGCACATTGATAACTGAAATACCCACGTTCGTTGCCTCGAAAAAAGTGTAGAAAATACCCATGCCCAAGCAACCCCATCATACAGCGCGAGCGCAATGAAACGCAAGAAGATAAGAGCAAGCAGCTGGGCACATGCATACCTGTCACAGTAGCAGGCGCCTCGGGCACTGCAGCAGCGCAGCGCACCGGGTCAATTAGGATTTTCTTGCACGCGTTACCCTCGAGCACCTGCCGGGCCATGCTGCCGGCGCATTTCGTCGAGCATCTGTCGGGCTATGCCGCCGGGGCATTTCGTCGAGCACCTGCCGCGCGCTCCTCGCAAGCTGCACCGTGCGCCCACCAGGCCACTCCGTCGCAAGCTGGCCACCTCCTGCATCGAGGCGTCCCAGCGGCAGCGTCGCCGGTGGGAAACATGCTGTGGGTGCGCTGGTGCCGGGCAGAGCGATCAGCTGGACCATCAGCGAGAGAACTCCCGGAGCCGTCTTGTGTCACTGAGGTCGATGTCACCGATGACGTTCATCGAGTGATGCGAGACCCTGATGTCAGCCAGACAACGCGTGATGCAAGAAGAGGGGCTGTGTGAGCCGGGCTTGCTGGACAGCGGGGACCACTTGTAAAGGCAACTCCAAGCATCAAATCGGAGACGGACACCTCGGACACATCAAAGATCCACGGACACGTCCGTGCAGAGGATTGGCGCGGCCATCCAACTCGGTGCATCAAACGCCATTTCAAATTAATCTTTCACAAGAATGGATGAAAATAGTATTTATTAAATTTTGATATATTTATAACCAAAAGGACAAAATTTAATGAAGTTCAAGCACCGAATGAATTTTGAACCAAAATTAAACTAAGCGAGGTACCAGACGGTGACCTCGCGGGATGGGCTCTGAGGCCGTCAACACCTCCATCATCAGCCAGTTTGTCGTCATCATCCTTCTAGTGGCGAACAACCTCCCAGGAGTCGCGGCAGCCCTGGTCGATCGTGATGCAACCGCTCCGCCTCACGCAGACAATCAACCACGTCCAGCTGGCGATGACGGTCGGGCATGGACTCCAACCCGCACGCTCCAGCCCTTGCCCTTGTTGGCAAGGGCACGAGCGACTCGCTCGGACTCGGCCAGTCTGATCTTGTAGAGTGGATCGCTGATGATGACCAACATTCTCTTAAACGTTTTCTCGTTGGCGCTTCTGTATGCGCAAACTCTTGGTCTTGCTCATGGCGGAGGGAGTGGAGGCACATGTGCCGGAGTGTGTTCTCCTGATACCAGGGATCAAGGATACCTTGCATTTGTGAGTTCTGCCAGGGGCTAAACGCCTAGTCAATCCACTATCAAAGGCACACAAAAAAGTAAGGACACGAGGGATTTTATACAGGTCCAGACCGCCATGTTAGTGTAAAAACCTATAACGTGTTGGTATTGATATAATCTGAGAAATACAAGTGCTCCGGTGTTGCAAAGATGGTGGTCCGGGTGAGACCAGTATTGGTCGGGGTACTAGCAAGAGTGCCCGAACACTCCTATCTCTACTCTTCTTCTTAGCTATTAGTCTTCTGCTCAATGGTGGTTGCTGGTAGTGTTGCGGGTGCTAACCTGCTTCTCCCTCTTTCGACCTTGGCCCTCCCCTTATATAGGACCGGGGTACCACATTTGGTCGGTAAAAATATGTGTGTTGTTATACAAATAATGGTCAGTTGAGGCATCCCGCTTGCCTCTGTCACGTAGCGGTAGATGACCTGATACTGGAGCGTGTGTCATGGTTTTGTCACGGCAAATGTCCTCATAGGAGAACTAAGTGGTGATGTCATTGCTGCTAGGTGTAAGCTTGGACGAGGTTGACCGGAACCGAAAAACACGAGTTTATCCAGGTTCGACCCCTCACGACGAAGGTAAAAGTCAACTCGTGCTTGATTGCTATTGATGATGATGATAATTACAATGGTGCTATTTCTCTACCTAGTTTTCCAGAGATTATAACTTGTATGTCCCTTTGGGCATCCCAAGAACCCCTTATATAATAGGCCGAGTCCCTAGCTTACAATGGATTCCGGGTTGTAACCATAATCAGAGTCCTACTCTAAATCGTGTAGATCTTCTGCATCTTCCAAGTTAAGAGAACTTCTTTTTTTTGAGGGGGAGTTAAGAGAACTTCTGGCTTGGGATTTATCGTAAGCCGGCTCCCCTGGGTCAGGTTTTCCTTACAAGCCCATGGACCAGTCGACATCTCTTCCAATGCTAACCGGTGTGGGCCTTCTGGATCTTTGAGGGTCTCAACCCAGGTCGGGTTACACTTCCAGGCCTTCGCCGAGTTTCCTCTGGCTGGGTCTCGCACGTGGGGAGTATCCCAACATTAGCCCTCGAGTTAGATTGGATTTATTCCTTTCCCTGAAAATAAGAGTAAGCAAAAAGTATCAAGGACCAAAATACGGGTCTCACCTGCAAGAGTCAGCTTTGGCCCATGCTTCGAGCTAAGACGTTCCTTATTCCACCTCTCGGCCATTTTCATTGGTCATGAATACTTCTTGCATACTTATCTTTTATTTTTGCCCGTTCTCTTCTGGTACTCCCAATCCAGGCCAAATCATGTCAATGCGAGAATCGAGGCACCTTCTTAGCAAAAAGTTATTGCGCCACCTAGGGTTTTGTCGTGAAATTGTCATGTCAGATGTCCTAATGAAAGGACTTAGTCGTGGAGCCATCGCAACTAGGAAGCTTAAAGGGGTTAATCGGGACAAAGGACATGGGGTTTATACTGGTTCGGCCCCTTACGGTGAAGGTAAAAGCCTACGATCCAGTTTTGAGTGCGATTGCTTATCTCTGGATTACCAGGGAGCGAATCCGCTTGACCTAGTTCTCGATCTGATGTTACTTTCCCTGAACCGCCGCCGGGTTGTCCCTTTATATACAGAGGTTGACGCCCAGCGGCTCAAAGGGTCCCGGCCGGCTCATAAACAGTGTCCGACTCGGTCTCTCTCTATTCTTGCCTTAAAATACAAGTTATATATGGCGGTTTATCTCTACGGGCCTTGAGTCGCCTTTGGGCTTGGGCCCTTAACTGAACCGCCATCTTCCAGTGTCGTCTTGGGCTTCAATAATCGTCATAGGTATAACCCGGCCCCTCCTGGGCGGGTCATACCTAATAGTTATATCCCCAACATTAGGCCCAAATTGATTTGAACTGGTTCATGTCAATCTTCAACACTTGAGAAAAATCTTCTGCTCTTTGTTTGTACAAATTTTTTGTAACCCGCCATGACGTCATCTGTCTTTAATTCGCACTTTGTCCAACATATCTCAACGGATCCTTATCTTAATGACCATCCCGAGAATCGAGGCGTCCTTGTAGCTGGATAACCATGTTTTCGGCCTCCTCATTTTTTGTGCCCACTTAAGAGCCTTTCCTTATAAATAGGCACGACCAGTCTTTCCTCATTCTCCCCCTTTCCATCGTCTTCCACCTCTCGCAACCCTTCTGCCGCTCGAGCTCCGCCGCCACAGCACCACACCTCATCTTCCTCAACCTGGGCCGCTGCATCAACCTGAGTCGATCCAGAGAACGACGACGACCCTCCGCAGTAGATCTATATCTGTAAGTTCCTGCCTTCCTGCACCTTAGATCCACATTAGGGTTTCTGCCTGTTCTTCGTGTTCTTCACTGTTTCTTTGTAGTTCCTCCACTGCAGCCTCTTTTGATCCAAAAGTAGTATAGAACTCATGCGGTAGTTGTTTTGCGTCCATTTTTTATACTAGCAGATCCCTTTTTTCTGTAAAGAAGCCTCATTAGAACTCATGAACTTATCTGAACTGGTTTTTTAGGTCTAGATTACTTCCTTTTCCTGAACAACCGTTGATCCAAAATAATAGCTGCAGCCGCTGAAACTTGTTTGTGAAACACTTAGGCAAAAACTGTATTTTGTTAGATCCACCTAGCCATGGCGACTCTTATCACCGGCTTAAAATTGCAATGCTCAATTGATAACCTCAACCACTCATGACGGTTTAGATAACTTGACTGCTCATGGTACTCATTCATTCTTCATATTTGTACTGATCTTTTTGATCTTATGTAGCGGAAAAGCCAAGCCTAGGAAGAGGACGAAGAAGAACAAGCCGACTGAAGAGCCAATCTTTAAAGAACCAGAACTCCAGACGGCCGCGCCTGACTCTTCCATCTCGGAGCCGCTGCTTGAACCGGCTCATGAGACGCCAACATCGACTGCTGACCCGCCTGCCGACCAAGCCGCCAACGTCTCTGAAAATCCTGAAGTCTCTAGCCCGGCCAAGGCAGATGACCCACAAGATGCTGATGTTGAAATCACCAAGACCGGCTATGCTAAGCAGGGGAGACCTATTGTGCTGGCCAAATGTTCCGCCAAAGAGGAGCACCTGGAATGCCGTAAGGTCAGATTTGACATTGCTGACTATTCTCACATGAGCCTTGGGGAAGTTTTTTCTGGCTATCTTAGCCAAGTGCACAACAGCTGTGACGTCGAAGTTGACATGGTGAAGCAAATGCACCAGAAATTTGAGGTATAAACTCTTCCTTTCGCTGAATTATCCTTACTTATGGCAGCCCCCAAGTCTATTGCTTATGATGAATACGCTAGACTTAGAAACAAACTTATGAACATTAGTAATTTATTTTGACAACACATGTAAAAAGTCCGGCTTACTACCTAGTCCCCAAGGGCCGGTTTAATCAGCACGAATCAGTGGTCCTTCATATGCTTGTATAGAATAAAATACTTGTAAAACTTTGACAGTAATATGCATTAGCCCCCAAGTGCCAAGCACTCTTGCTTGCAAGGTGCTTGGGACTTACTCTCATGAACCGCCACTTAGGTAAAATTCTTCGGTAGACATTAGCCCCCAAGTGCCAAGTTTTGTTGCTTGCAAAAGGCTTGGGACTTAATATTGTATGCTAACAGTCATGATTTTGACCCGGCATTTGTACAGGCCACCACCACTCAACTTCAATCAGAAGTGTCTGATTTGAAGAACCGCCTGGAAGCACAGGAGACTAAAACCCAAAGACCCAACTCCAAATTTGAATTCGGTGTATCTGAACAAGAGAAACTGAAAAAAGACTTTGAATGAAGAAAAAGGCCTAAGCTGAAGAAAAGATCACTTTGACCAATCGAGCTGAAAAGGCAGAAGCGACTCTTGAAGAAGCGACCGTCGAATTATCCAGCTTAAAATGCCATGTATCTCAAATGGTCTCAGCAATCTTTGGTAAGTCGCCCTGGAAGTGCCAAATACTCTAGTCTTTATAATGATCATAGAATTGTCATTAACTCACCTGATATTGCTATGCAGGCCCTAGGAGCACAAATCTTAATCAGGACATGCTGGTGAAGCTGAAGGCGGTTTACACGCTCGTGGAGCAACTGTACACTGGATCTCAGCGTGCCTTGGCCACAGTTGCCCTGTCAAATGAAGTCCCCACCCTCCTGGCGGATGTAATAAAAAAGCTTTCTGTGCTACCCCAGCGGTTCAGTGAACTAAGGTGATCATCTGCGAGAGTCGGAGCCGTGGCTGCCTTAAGCCGGGCCAAAGCTTGGCTACCGGAGTTAGACCCGGCCGACATCGCCATTGGTTATCCAAGTCTTAAGGAGGATGGCACTGCATTTGAACAGGAGGACTTCACTGCTTGTGTGAAGGAAATACGCCTTGTGGCCACCCTGATTGCTGATGAGGCGGATCTCACCAAGTACCAGCCGGGTTATGATGCGGAGAATCGGAGGATTCCAACGTCGCATTATAAAGTGACCAGCCTGGTCCCTCCAATCCGTAAGCATACCTTCGCCCCTGAAGTTGACCCGGCCGGACTAATTGATGATGAAGCTGAATTTGAAACTTTGAATGGCATTGACTGGTCATCATCAACCTTCCAGGATAGGGAACATGACGGATGAGCAGAGAGGGTTGATCCGGAAGCTTCAGGCCAACAAGAACATTGACCCACAGGGCGGCTCATATTTGTAACCTGCTGAAAAACAACTTAATCATTTGGACTCGGGGAGTCATGTAATAGCGTAGAAATAACTTTGCTTTGTCGTGCCATCGTGCACGTTTTTGGTTCTCAATACTGTTAAGCCGCCATCTTATATTTGCCCATATTATACTTATCATTTGTTTTCCTTTATGCCTAAGAAAGTCTTTGAACTGTCCTGCAAACAGAAATAGATCACAAGAGCCCTTGGCGGCTTACCGGAGGGCAGGTCATAAAATTTTATATATAACCATTAATGTGGAAAAAAGATTCACAGATAAGCCTGTTATGAATTATAGCTTTGAAACACAACAATAATATCATACCTGTGATTTTCAATTTGCACTGTCGGTTTATGTGACCTGAACAGTAAGGGTGATAACCCAATCCTTAGAAGGCAACACTTCCAAATATATGATAATTATCACATACTGGCAACTTATCGTTCAAAGCCAAGCCGGGTTAAATTTAAACCACACTTATACTTAGATTTGAACAAAAAAGTCTTAAGACAAAACCAAAGATTGTTTGCAAAAACTTAACCAAATAGAAAGAAAAAATCAAGGCTTCTGATTCGAATACGGTCAGTAAACCGTTCCAAAGGGGTTAAGCTAGGATTCGAATACGATCATGTAGCCCCCAGTGGCTTTGGCATTGTGCCGATCAAGAGGGTACCGACAACTATGTTCTCTTTTGTTCGAATATGACCTATGTTTGAACAGGAAGCCCCCAAATGACCTTGAGAGTTTTTTAACGACTCTGATTTGAATACGATCAAAGTCGGACCCAAAAGGGGTCAAGCTATGATTCGAATACGATCAAGAAGCCCTGTAGTGAGTTTGGCAGTGTGCCGATCAAGAGGGTACCGACAGCTATGGTTCGAATACGACCTATGTTTGAACAAGAAGCCCCCTAGTGATCATGAGATTTAACGGCTAGATTCGAATACGATCATGAGCTGGACCAAGAGGGTTAAGCTAGATTCGAATACGATCAGCCCCCAATTGATCTATTGAAATGATGATGATAAAGACATATGATCATTGAGGATGAAAAGGACAGATGTCCTGCTTTATTACTTGTCATAATATATACATCATCAAAATATGTACATCATGAGAGCCGGTGGCTCAAGTGTAGTAAGGCCGCAGATGAGCGATATTTCATGGCCGGCGGGTCTCCTCCTCCAACTTACGTGAGTCTTTGTGCTCTCGAACATCGATAAGGTAGTATGACCCGTTGTTCAAGTTCTTGCTGACCACAAAGGGCCCTTCCCAAGGTGGGGATAGCTTGTGTGCATCAGTTTGATCTTGGATGAGCCGGAGCACCAAATCACCTTCTTGAAAGGTTCTGGACTTAACCGGGTGGTTGCGATAACGGCATGGGTCCTACTGGTAAATTATCGAGCAGGCTGCTGCCAAGTCACGTTTTTCATCTAACAGGTCAAGTACATCCTGACGCGCTTGCACATTATCAGCCTCAACATAAGCCGCCACGCGAGGCGAGTCATGACGGATGTCACAAGGGAGAACCGCCTCAGCTCCGTAAAACATGAAGAAAGGCGTATAACCCGTAGACCTGTTGGGGGTAGTATTAATGCTCTATATCACAGAGGGTAACTCCTCAACCCAACAATCCGGCGTCCGTTGCAAAGGAACCAAAAGCGGGGCTTGATGCCTTTCAAGATTTCCTGATTGGCTCTTTCAGCTTGACCATTGGACTAGGGATGAGCTACTGATGAAACATCAAGCCGAATATGCTCACATTGACAAAACTCCTCCATGGCGCCTTTGGACAGATTAGTGCCATTGTCAGTTATAATGTTGTGTGGAAAGCCAAAACAAAAAATCATCTTTTTCATGAATTGAACCGTCGTGGCTGCATCACGCTTACTAACTGGCTCTGCCTCAACCCACTTTGTAAATTTGTCAACCGCCACCAACAGATGGGTCTTTTTACCTTTGGACCTTTTGAAAGGCCCAACCATGTCGACCCCCAGACTGCAAACGGCCAAGTAATCGGAATCATCCTCAATTCTTGAGACGGCACGTGAGCACGTCTTGAGAACTTCTGACAACCATCACATTTACTGACCAGATCCTCCGCATCAGCGTGAGCCGTCAGCCATAAAATCCATGACGAAAAGCCTTGGCCACCAGGGACTTTGAACCGGCATGATGGCCACAATCTCCTTCATGAATCTCACGAAGAATTTCTTGATCTTCCTCAAGAGAAACACAACGTTGAAACACCCTAGTGACACTGTGATGATGCAACTCGCCATTGGCAATTGTCATTGACTTAGACCGCCGGGTTATCTACCTGGCCAAGGTTTCATCCTCACGCAACTCACCCCAGGTCATGTAAGCTGATACGTCTCCAACGTATCTATAATTTATGAAGCATTCATGCTATTTTATTATCTGTTTTGAATGATTATGGGCTTTATTATACACTTTTATATTACTTTTGGGACTAACCTATTAACCGGAGGCCCAGCCCATATTGTTGTTTTATTGCCTATTTCAGTATTTCGAAGAAAAGGAATATCAAACAGAGTCCAAACGGAATGAAACCTTCGGCAGCATGATTTTTTGGAAGAATATGATCCGGGAGACTTGGAGTTCACGTCAGAAGATCCTCGAGGAGGCCACGAGATAGGGGGGCGCGCCCACCCCCCTGGGCATGCCCTACCCTCTCGTGGGCCCCTCGAGGCTCCCCCGACCAACTTCTTTCGCCTATATAAGCTTACGTACCCTAAAAACATCGATAATCAAGATAGATCGGGAGTTCCGCCGCCGCAAGCCTCTGTAGCCACCAAAAACCTCTCGGGAGACCGTTCCGGCACCCTGCCGGATGGGGAACCCATCACCGGTGGCCATCTTCATCATCTTGGCGCTATCCATGACGAGGAGGGAGTAGTTCACCTTCGCGGCTGAGGGTATGTACTAGTAGCTATGTGTTTGATCTCTCTATCTCTCTCTCTCTCTCTCTCTCTCTCTCTCTCTCGTGTTCTCTCTATGGAACGATCTTGATGTATCACGAGCTTTGCTATTATAGTTGGATCTTATGATGTTTCTCCCCCTCTACTCTCTTGTGATGAATTGAGTTTTCCCTTTGAAGTTATCTTATCGGATTGAGTCTTTAAGGATTTGAGAATACTTGATGTATGTCTTGTCGTGCTTATCTGTGGTGACAATGGGATTTCACGTGCCACTTGATGTATGTTTTGGTGACCAACTTGCGGATTCCGCCCATGAAGCTATGCATAGGGGTTGGCACATGTTTTTGTCTTGACTCCCCGGTAAAAACTTTGGGGCACTCTTTGAAGTACTTTGTGTTGGTTGAATAGATGAATCTGAGATTGTGTGATGTATATCGTATAATCATGCCCACGGGTACTTGAGGTGACAATGGAGTATGTAGGTGACATTAGGGTTTTGGTGGGTTTGTGTATTAATGTGTTATTCTAGTACGAGCTCTTGAATAGATTGATCCGAAAGAATAGCTTTGAGGTGATTTCGTACCCTATCATAATCTCTTCGTTTGTTCTCTGTTATTAGTGGCTTTGGAGTGACTCTTAGTTGCATGTTGAGGGATTGTTATATGATCTATCTATGTTGTTATTGTTGAGAGAACTTGCACTAGTGAAAGTATGAACCCTATGCATTGTTTCCTACCATTGCAATACCGTTTACGCTCACTTTTATATTTAGTTACCTTGCTGTTTTTATATTTTCAGATTACAAAAACCTATATCTACTATCTATTTTGCACTTGTATCACTATCTCTTCGCCGAACTAGTGCACCTATACAATTTACCATTGTATTGAGTGTGTTGGGGACACAAGAGACTCTTTGTTATTTGGTTGCAGGGTTGCTTGAGAGAGGCCATCTTCATCCTACGCCTCCCACAGATTGATAAACCTTAGGTCATCCACTTGAGGGAAATTTGCTACTGTCCTACAAACCTCTGCACTTGGAGGCCCAACAACGTCTACAAGAAGAAGGTTGTGTAGTAGACATCAAGCTCTTTTCTGGCGCCATTGCCGGGGAGGTGAGTGCTTGAAGGTATATCTTTAGATCTTGCAATCGAATCTTTTTGTTTCTTGTTTTATCACTAGTTTAGTTTATAAAAGAAAACTACAAAAAAATGGAATTGAGTTTGCCTCATACGCTTCATCTTTTTAATATCTTTCGTGAGTATGATGGAAAGGAACATTGTGCTCAAGTGCTAGAAGAGGAATGCATTAAAATGCTTGGTACTAAATCTTTGAATGATGAGCATGATTGCAATGTTGTTAGTATGAACTCCTTGAATATCCATAGTACTAATGATAATTGCTCTAGTCATGATGAAAATATCTCTTATAAGCATGTCAACTTTTGTGGAGTGCATGATTGCATGAACACACCAAATAGAGAAGATATATATTGCAATAGGCATAAGCATTTAGAAACTAAATGGTTTTGCAAGAAAGGCTAAATGTGAGTGCTGAAAATTTAAATTTCCTTTGCCGTACTTGTGAACTTTGCAATGAACATGGTCATTTACATCTCCGATGCAAATTGTTTCATGATCGAATCATGTCCAAAATTTGTGATGATTTGATCTCCTTTGCACATTACAATGAACTTAGTTTACTTTTGGGTTATGAAGAATTGAAACGTTTAATTAAGGACCTTCCAGAATTTGCCCATAAGAAATTCCTTGATATTGATCTAGAGAAGATTTATTTGTATTGTGCGGTGAATTGCATTGAAAATCCTTATATTGCCAATTACATAAAGAAAAGAAAGCAAATAGAAGATGATGGGAATACTAATGAAAGGGAAGAGACTTCCCAATATCCTTCTATTATTTCTTATGATGAATCAGGTAACGAGGAGGAGCTTTCTATTCAACCAATCTCGTCAATAAGGAGCTCAAAGAGGAAGGTTGAACCCACACATAATGTGAAAAAGAAAAGGAAAAGAAGGGGCAACAAAGGTAAAAAGGTATCCCTCCCAAATGATGTTGCTCCTACTACTCATTGTGATGATAATAATTGCTATATTATTGGTGCTATCCATACTATTAATGACGAGAGTGATTATGCTTATGATATGAAAAGGCCCAAGCTTGGGGAAGCTATGTTTGATGAGGATGAAATATTTGAGAATATATTTGCTGAAATTAATGTTTGTCCCAAGCTTGGGGATGCTATATTTAATGAAGATGGTATTTTTAGAATCCCAAGTTTTGATATGCAAAGTTGTTATGATAATAGCATGCCTCTTACCTATGATGAATATATTGATGAAAGTGGGTTTGGAAGAGTGTCAACTTTAGGAAGTAGTGATCCCACTATTTTGGAGGATGTTGAATTTTATTGTGATGAATACGAAAGTGGATTTGGAAGAGTGTCAACTTTATTTAGTGATTCCACTATCTTGGGAGAGGTTTCAGTCGATTATGATGAGGACGAAGTTGCTACTTATGATGATTATTGTGATGAAACTTATGCTATAAAAAGTAGTGATGATTATATTTACAAATCTTGTCATGATTATGATTACCCTTTTTCTGAACATTACTCTCTTAATGTGGAAACAATTTTTAGTGTTCAAGTCTTTTATGATACTCCCACTATTCCGAATGAGAAGAAATTTGCTTATGTGAGAATTGCTTATGTGGAGAGTAGTAAATTTTCTATGCTTGTAGATCATGAAAAGAATGCTTTAGGTGCTGGTTATATTGTTGAATTCATTCATGATGCTACTGAAAATTATTATGAGGGAGGAACATATGCTTGTAGGAATTGCAATAATGTCAAGTTTCCTCTCTATGTGCTTCAAGTTTTGAAGCTATGCTTGTTTTACCTTCCTATGCTAGTTGATTATTGTTCTCATAAGTTGTTTGCTAACAAAATCCCTATGCATAGGAAGTGGGTTATGCTTAAAAGTGCTAGTCATATGCTTCATGATGCTCCCACTATGTTTCAGTTCTTATCTTTTATATGAGCATCATTGTCATCATCATGCCTAGCTAGAAAGGCATTAAAGAAAAGCGCTTGTTGGGAGACAACCCAATATTTATCCTTACTGTTTTTGTGTGTACACATGATTATGCTACTGTAGTAATCATGTTTTATAGTTTTTGTTTCAATAAAGTGCCAAGTAAGACCTTTAGGATAGCTTACGGTGATAGTTGTGTTGATCCTGCTGAGAATCAGAAACTTTTGCACCCAGTAAATTAGTTTTGTTAATTCACAGCAACGTGCTCTTGATCTAATTCTTTTTGATATGGATGGGTACACGAATTTCTTAGGACTTCCTAATTTAGTAGGATTTTTGGAGTTCCAGAAGTATACGTTTAATACAGATTACTACAGACTGTTCTGTTTTTGACAGATTCTGTTTTCTATGTGTTGTTTGCTTATTTTGTTGAATCTATGAGTAGTATCGGAGGGTATGAACCATAGAGAAGTTGGAATACAGTAGATATTACACCAATATGAATTTATAATGAGTTCATTACAGTACCTAAGTGGTGGTTTTATTTTCTGATACTAACGGAGCTTACGAGTTTTCTGTTGAGTTTTGTGTTGTGGAGTTTTCAAGTTTTGGGTAAAGATTCGATGGACTATGGAATAAGGAGTGGAAAGAGCCTAAGCTTGGGGATTCCCAAGGCACCCAAAGGTAATATTAAGGGACAACCAAGAGCCTAAGCTTGGGGATGCCCCGGATGGCATCCCCTCTTTCGTCTTCGTTCATCGGTAACTTTACTTGGAGCTATATTTTTATTCACCACATGATATATGTTTTGCTTGGAGCATCATTTTCTTTTGTTAGTATTTTCTTGATGTTATTTATATTAATGTTTTGCATCTTTAGTTTCAATAAAAATTCAAGGATAGCCTTTGCCATGCTCATTTTGCTAGTATACATGTTGCTGTTTGAAAACAGAAAGTTTACTGTTGTTGCAAAAATTCCCTAGAAAAGTCAGAGAATGATATAATGTTGAAACTTTTTGCATAATGAGATATGATAAATTTATTACAGTGGGAATTTTATTTCATAATTTTTTAATTTAGGGAAGTATTGATACTTTTGCATTCTTTACAGACTGTACTGTTTTGGCAGATTGCTGTTATGTTTGCATTGTTTGCATATGTTTGCTTGTTTAATGATTCAATTTGAGGATAGGAGTATTAAATATGCAGAGGCATTTAGTATGCAATGTTGAATAATAATTTTAGTGATTTGTTACAGTAAAAAATGATAAGGTTTTGCATTGGTTTATACTAACCCATCTCACGAGTTCTTGTTGAGTTTGCTGTGGATGGAGCTTTTGATAAAAAGAGAAACCATGGTATGAGAGAAATTAAGGAGACACAAAGGTTCAAGCTTGGGGATGCCCAAGGCACCCCAAGATAATATTTCAAGAAGTCTCAAGCATCTAAGCTTGGGGATGCCCCGGTAGGCATCCCACCTTTCTTCTTCAACAACTATCGGTTAGTATCGGTTGAGCCTAAGTTTTTGCTTCTTCACTTGAGTTGTGCTATCCTTGCAATGTAATTTTATTTTGTTTTGCTTGCTGTTTGAATACAATACCAAGGTCTGAAATTCTTAAATGAGAGAGAGTCTTCACATAGTTACATAATTATTTAGCTACTCATTGTCCTTCACTCATATCTTTTTGGAGTAGTTTGTCATTTTCTCATGTGCTTCACTTATATCCTATGAGTAAATTGTTGAATGAGTTGAATGTCATAAATCTGAAATTATATATGCCTCATTTTCTTATCCCATGGGGAGTGTTGACTTCATATCTAAGAAGTAGAGGTTGTAAATTTATTGAAGGTTAGCAAGCGTTGTATTGGTCATTTGAACAATTCATGAAAGAATATTGAAGGAAGAGAGATTTCATATATAAATATACTATCCTAGACATCTTTTATAGTTGGAAGCACTCATTAAGTATGACATACTAAAGAGTTGATGTTGGACAAGGAAGACAACATAATGGTTTATGTTTTCCGATATCTCAGTTAAAGTATATTATCATGGTTCATTCAAACATGTTGAGCTTGCCTTTCCCCCTCTTGCTAGTCAAAATTCCTTGCACCAAGTAGAGATACTACTTGTGCTTCCAAATATCCTTAAACCCAGTTTTGCCATGAGAGTCCACCATACCTACCTATGGATTGAGTAAGATCCTTCAAGTAAGTTGTCATCGGTGCAAGCAATAAAAATTGCTCTCAAATATGTATGATCTTTTGGTGTGAAGAAAATAGCTTTATACGATCTTGTTATGGAAGCAATAAAAGCGACGGACTGCATAATAAAGGTCCATATACAAGTGGCAATATAAAGTGACGTTCATTCGCATTAAGATTTTGTGCATCCAACCCTAAAAGCGCATGACAACCTCTGCTTCCCTCTGCGAAGGGCCTATCTTTTACTTTATGTCTTTTACTTTATGCAAGAGTCAAGGTGATCTCCACCTTTCCCTTTTTCATTTTATCCTTTGGCAAGCACCTCGTGTTGGGGAGATCCTGATATATATATCCAATTGGATGTAAGTTAGCATGAACTATTATTGTTGACATCACCCAAAGGTGAATACGTTGGGAGGCAACACTATAAGCCCCTATCTTTCTCAGTGTCCGATTGAAACTCCATAACCATTAGTATTGCGTGAGTGTTAGCAATTGTAGAAGACTATATGGTAGTTGAGTATGTGGAGTTTGCTATTCCTGAAAATAAGATGAATTGCAATTGTTTGATGACTAAGAATGAAGTTTGCTAGTTTTCAAGAAAGTTTATGGTCTATGCTTTAACATGTGAATAGCTTGTTACTTGATCATGAAAAGTTTTATGAGATGAACTACTATTATGACATATAATGATGCTAGAAAAGGTGATTGAAATTATCATTGATCAAACTTGTGCACCTTCTAGCATTCACACTTCATAAATTCTTTCTTTTATCATTTACCTACTCGAGGACGAGTAGGAATTAAGCTTGGGGATGCTGATACGTCTCCAACGTATCTATAATTTATGAAGCATTCATGCTATTTTATTATCTGTTTTGAATGATCATGGGCTTTATTATACACTTTTATATTACTTTTGGGACTAACCTATTAATCGGAGGCCCAACCCATATTGCTGTTTTATTGCCTGTTTCAGTATTTCGAAGAAAAGGAATATCAAATGGAGTCCAAACGGAATGAAACCTTCGGTAGCGTGATTTTTTGGAAGAATATGATTCGGGAGACTTGGAGTTCACGTCAGAAGATCCTCGAGGAGGCCACGAGATAGGGGGGGCGCCCACCCCCCTGGGCGCGCCCTACCCTCTCGTGGGCCCCTCGAGGCTCCCCCGACCGACTTCTTTCGCCTATATAAGCCTGCGTACCCTAAAAACATTGATAATCAAGATAGATCGGGAGTTCCGCCGCCGCAAGCCTCTGTAGCCACCAAAAACCTCTCAGGAGACCGTTCCAGCACCCTGCCGGAGGGGGAACCCATCACCGGTGGCCATCTTCATCATCCCGGCGCTATCCATGACAAGGAGGGAGTAGTTCACCTTCGGGACTGAGGGTATGTACCAGTAGCTATGTGTTTGATCTCTCTCTCTCTCTCGTGTTCTCTCTATGGCACGATCTTGATGTATCGCGAGCTTTGATATTATAGTTGGATCTTATGATGTTTCTCCCCCTTTACTCTCTTGTGATGAATTGAGTTTTCCCTTTGAAGTTATCTTATCGGATTGAGTCTTTAAGGATTTGAGAACACTTGATGTATGTCTTGCCGTGCTTATCTGTGGTGACAATGGGATATCACGTACCACTTCATGTATGTTTTGGTGACCAACTTGCGGGTTCCGCCCATGAACCTATGCATAGGGGTTGGCACACGTTTTTGTCTTGACTCTCCGGTAGAAACTTTGGGGCACTCTTTGAAGTACTTTGTGTTGGTTGAATAGATGAATCTGAGATTGTGTGATGCATATCGTATAATCATGCCCACGGATACTTGAGGTGACAATGGAGTATCTAGGTGACATTAGGGTTTTGGTTGATTTGTGTCTTAAGGTGTTATTCTAGTACGAACTCTTGAATAGATTGATCCGAAAGAATAGCTTTGTGGTGGTTTCGTACCCTACCATAATCTCTTCGTTTGTTCTCCGTTATTAGTGGCTTTGGAGTGACTCTTTGTTGCATGTTGAGGGATTGATATATGATCTATCTATGTTATTATTGTTGAGAGAACTTGCACTAGTGAAAGTATGAACCCTATGCCTTGTTTCCTACCATTGCAATACCGTTTACGCTCACTTTTATCTTTAGTTACATTGCTGTTTTTATATTTTCAGATTAAAAAACCTATATCTACTATCTATTTTGCACTTGTATCACTATCTCTTCACCGAACTAGTGCACCTATACAATTTACCATTGTATTGGGTGTGTTGGGGACACAAGAGACTCTTTGTTATTTGGTTGCAGGGTTGCTTGAGAGAGACCATCTTCATCCTACGCCTCCCATGGATTGATAAACCTTAGGTCATCCACTTGAGGAAAATTTGCTACTGTCCTACAAACCTCTGCACTTGGAGGCCCAACATAAGCCAAGTACAGTACTGTCCAATCTGGGATGACTTGAAGAGCCGCCACCAACTGTGCTTCCGGGTCGGGAACAGCCAAGTCTTCCTCTGTAGGCAACTTGACAGAAGGGCTATGCAGAATATCCAAGAAAGTGTTGGGTGGCACCGGCTTACACTGAGACCCCAACCGGCTTAAAGCATCAGCCACCTCATTCTTTCTGTGATCAATGTGCTCCACTTGGTAACCTTGAAGTGTCCAGCATTTTCATCAACTTCACGGCGATAAGCCGCCATGAGAGGATCCTTGGAATCCCACTTGCCTGATACTTGTTGAGCCACCAAATCTGAGTCGCCAAAGCACCTTACCCGGCTTAAGCTCATCTCCTTAGCCATCCGAAGACCATGGAGCAAGGCCTCATACTCAGCTGCATTGTTAGTACAGGGAAACATCAACCGTAGCACATAACAAAATTTGTCACCTCGAGGGAAGCTAGAACAACTCCAGCCCCCGAGCCCTCCAATTGTCTGGACCCATCAAAGTGAATAGTCCAATATGTGTTGTCTGGCTTCTCTTCAGGCATCTACAGCTCTGTCCAATTGTTGATGAAGTCCACCAGTGCTTGAGACTTGATAGCAGTGTGTGGTACATACTTTAAACCATGAGGCCCAAGTTCAATGGCCCACTTGGCGACTCGTCCTGTGGCTTCTCTGTTTTGAATGATATCTCCTAAAGAAGCAGAACTGACCACAATGATGGGATGACCCAGAAAATATTGCTTAAGCTTACGGCTTGCCATGAACACCCCCATAAACGAGCTTCTGCCAATGTGGATACCTTTGCTTGGACTCAATAAGCACCTCACTGATGTAGTAAACCGGTCGTTGAACCAGATGTTCCTTGCCAGCCTCCTTGCGCTCCACCACAATGGCCACACTGACAGCACGTGTGTTAGCAGCCACATATAACAATAATGGCTCCTTATCAATGGAAGCAACAAGGACCGGCGACTCAGCTAGTTGTCTCTTCAAATCTTCAAAGGCAGCATTAGCAACATCACTCCAGACGAAGTTATCTGTCTTCTTCATCATCTGATACAGTGGTATGGCCTTCTCACCTAACCGGCTTATGAACCGGCTTAAAGCAGCAATACGACCCGCCAAACGCTGAACATCATTGATGCACGCCGGTTTAGCCAAAGAGGTGATTGCCTTGATCTTCTCCGGGTTAGCCTCAATGCCTCTGTTAGAAACCAGAAAACCCCAAAGCTTGCCTGCTGGCACACCAAAAACGTACTTGGCCGGGTTAAGCATCATCTTGTAGACCCGGAGATTATCAAAGGTCTCCTTCAGATCATATATATATCAAGGTCTCCTTCTCACTGGATTGCACCACAATGTCATCCACATAAGCATGAACATTGCGCCCAATCTGGTTGTGAAGACAGTTCTGCACACACCACTAGTAAGTCGCATGGGCACTCTTAAGCCCAAAAGGCATAGACACATAGCAGAAGGCCCCAAACGGAGTAATAAAAGTCGTCTTATCCCGGTCCTTAACTACCATCTTAATCTAATGATAACTAGAATAAGCATCCAAAAAGCTCAAGCGCTCACAACCCGCCGTAGCATCAATGATTTGATCAATACGAGGGAGAGCGAAAGGATCAGCCGGACTAAGCCTTGTTTAAGTCCGTGTAATCCACACACATACGCCAGGTTCCATTCTTCTTAAGCACAAGCACCGGATTAGCCAACAACTCTGGATGAAAAACTTCAACAATTAACCCGGCCGCCAAGAGCCGGGCCACTTCCTCACCAATGGCCTTACGCCTCTCCTCATTGAACCGCCGAAGAAACTGCTTGACCGGCTTAAATTTTGGATCAATATTGAGAGTGTGCTCAGCGAGTTCTCTCGGTACACCTGGCATGTCAGAAGGTTTCCATGCAAAGATGTCCCGATTCTCACGGATGAACTCGATAAGCACGCTTTGCTATTTGGGATCCAGATTAGCGCTGATACCAAACTGCCTGGATGAGTCACCTGGGACAAAATCAACAAGCTTGGTGTCATCATCCGACTTAAACTTCATCACCGGCTCATGTTCTGTGTTTGGCTTCTTCAAAGATGTCATGTCCCCGGGTCAACATTGTCCTTGTAGAACTTCAACTCCTCTATTGCACAAACAGATTCGGCGTAAGCAGCATCGCCTTCCTCACATTCCAAGGCTATCTTCCGACTCCCATGCACTGTGATAGTGCCCTTATGACCCGGCATCTTGAGCTGCAGATAAACATAACACGGCTGTGCCATGAACTTGGCATAAGCCGGCCGGCCGAACAAGGCGTGATACAGGCTCTTGATTTTGACCACCTCAAAAGTTAACTTCTCAGCCCTAGAATCACGCTCATCTCCAAAAGCCACTTCCAGTTCAATCTTACCCACTGGGTACGCCGACTTGCCAGGGACCACTCCATGGAAAACAGTGTTGGACGTCTTAAGGTTTTTATCAGTCAACCCCATGCGACGGAAAGTCTCATAATAGAGGATGTTGATGCTGCTGCCTCCATCCATGAGCACCTTAGTGAATTTATATCCACCAACCTGAGGTCCACCACCAAGGCCAAGTGACCCGGATTGTCAACCCGGGGAGGGTGATCTTCCCTGCTCCATAGAATAGGCTGCTCAGACCACCTCAAATAACGAGGAACCGCCGGCTCAACAGTGTTCACAGCCCTCTTATGAAGATTCTAATCCCGTTTGCACAAACTGGTGGTAAACACATGATATTGTCCACTATTCAGCTGTCTTGGATTACTCTGATATCCATGTTGCTGCTGCTGCTGACCTCCCTGGCTAGATTGCTGATTATAACCACTTTGATTACCCTGAGAGCCTTGAAAATTGGAATTTGAACCGCCGCCCGGGCCATGAAAGCCGCTGCCACCTGAACTGCCGCCCGGCCCATGATTGTTGTCAAACATGTTAGAATTCTTGAAAGCCTTCATGATCGTACAGTCCTTCCACAGGTGAGTGGCTGGTTTCTGCGGAGTACCGTGCCTTGGACATGGCTCATTTAACAACCGCTCAAGAGTGGGACTTGACCCTCTGGACCGAGGAGGTGGTCTCCCCTTACGTCGTTGGTTGTTGCCCTACGCATTGGTATTAGCCACAAACTCCAAGCTACCATCAGCCTTACGTTTATTATTACCTCCTTGATTTGCGGGTTTATGCTGAGGACCCTTGGCGTTGTCGTTCTTCTTTGCCTTCCCTGTCTTCTCATCGTCAGACTCGGGATCCTTGGTACTATCAGAGTCGGCATATTTGACTAGAGCCGCCATCAGCTGACCCATGTCATTACAATCACGGTTGAGCCGCCCCAGCTTCATTTTCAGAGGCGTAAAACAACATTTTTTCTCCAACATTAAGACTGCAGAGCTGTCATCCATCTTATAAGATGAATGTATTATGACTTTGATCCGGCGCACCCAATGGGTCGTGGACTCGCCCTCCTCTTGCTTGCAATTAGTCAAATCCACAATTGACATGGGTTGCTTGCATGTATCTTTGAAGTTCTGAATAAACCGGGACTTTAACTCTGCCCATGAACTGACGGAATTAGGTGGCAGCCCCTTCAACCAAGTGCGGGCCGTTCCATCCAACATCATGGTGAAGTACTTGGACATTGCAGCATCACTGACTTCCAGTAGTTCCATGACTGTCTCATAGCTTTCAATCCATGCCCCAGGCTGTAAGTCGGTCGTATAATTAGGCACCTTTCGAGGCCCCTTAAAATCCTTGGGCAAACGCTCATTACACAGAGCCGGCACCAGACAAGGGACACCTCCAGTCCTAGTAGTCACGCCTGCCTCAATAGAAGTAGTCGGATAAACCGGAAAAGGCCGGTAAGCCGCCCGCTGAGCCGCCTGCTCAGCCGTTTGCTGAGCCGCCCCCTCATCCGCCTGCTGAGCTGCCCGCTCGGCCTCTTGGCGTATCCTGTCCTGATCAACCAAGTTAGGAGCTCCATCACGCGTCGGGTCATGCCCGCACGGTTGGTCACGGCGACGGGCGTTACTTGAAACGGCCGCTGAATCCATGTGCCTGCTATAACTCGGGCTCCGGCTTGAGCGAGGGGTCGAATGAATTCTGTCTCGGCTATATGAGTATGCCTCCTACTACGCCAAAGCCGTCTGAAGAAGCTCTCTGACCCTTCGAGTTTCAACCGCCGTCGGAGAGTCGCCCTCCACCGGGAGAGTCGCCAATCGTGCCGCCGCAGCGATCATGTTCTCCAAAGGGTTAGAATAATGACCCAGTGGTGTTGGTACATAATAAGGCGGAGCAGTATTCATGTGAGGAGGTTCCATTACACGTGGCTGAACCGGCGTCCCAGCCCTGGGCGTTGCAACCTGGTTTACCTCCGGGGGGTTACTGGGCCCTGCACCGGGTGTACGGAAGAGGTTTCGAGGGTCATAAACCGGAGGCAGGCGGGATTGAGTCTTCTGGTACCTCCTCCTCATGACCTCATTTGACGCGTTCTGATCCACCGTGAGCTGGAAAGCCTGCGACTGAATCCGCTGAGCCTGAGCATCCAAAGCCACCCGCTCTGCGGTCATCCTGACGTCTTCCGCCGCCAGATCTTCCTTAGCTTGCACTATAACCTGCTTTCATTGCGCCACTTTCGCGTCATGTTGAGCTTGATCCGCCGGGTTGACCATGGAGATTAATAGAGCTGTCATCTTATCCATGAGACCCATCAGCACCTGAGCCGGCGGGCGTGCAGGGCCTCCTGCCCCGGCTGCCACTGACCCGGAGGTTATTGCTGCCGCAGCCGTAGAGTTCTGAACGGGTTGCATGCCAGCCATGAAAATCCCAACTCTGCTCGGCGGCTCAAAGGGGTTCAGAATACTGCTGCCACCGGAACAGCCCCCAAGCCCGCCGTCTTGCAATTGATACAACGAATCCGTCTCACCCATGGACGACTCACCATCGGAATAGATGGCCGTCTCACCGCCAGACACAGATCCTTCAGTAAGTTCCCCTCCATGGATGCATCCCACAAAGGCACGCTTCACGGCGGGCTGAGCCCGGGCGTGTCTCACACGTTGAGCCGTCTCGACGATCTCGGTGCAGATGTCCGGCTTAGGGCCCGGCTCGCCGATCTTGCCGATGAAGACATGGATTCCGCCGAAGGGGACCTCGTACCCGTACTCAATTGAGCCGGCGTCGGGGGCCCAGCCTGCGTCGTCGATGTAGAGCATGCCGCGACAACTCTTGGTCATCCGGCCCACAGCGTATCCCTTGAGCCCTTCGAAGCTGCCCTTCAAGAACTCAAATCCATCGTGCACTAGCCCCACGGTGGCCGACAACTGTCGTGGAATTGTCACGTCAGATGTCCTAGTGAAAAGACTTAGTCGTGGAGCCATCGCAACTAGGAAGCTTAAAGGGGTTAATCGGGACAAAGGACACGAGTTTATACTGGTTTGGCCCCTTACGGTGAAGGTAAAAGCCTACGATCCAATTTTGAGTGGGATTGCTTATCTCTCGATTACTAGGGAGTGAATCCGCTTGACCTAGTTCTCGATCTGATGTTACTTTCCCTGAACCGACGTCGGGTTGTCCCTTTATACAGAGGTTGATGCCCAGCGGCTCATAGAGTCCCGCCCGGCTCATAAACAGTGTCCGACTCAGTCTCTCTCTATTCTTGCCTTACAATACAAGTTATATATGGCGGTTTATCTCTACGGGTCTTGAGTCGCCTTTGGGCTTGGGCCCTTAACTGAACTGCCATCTTCCAGTGTCGTCTTGGGCTTCAATAATCGTCATAGGTATAACCCGGCCCCTCCTGGGCGGGTCATACCTAATAGTTATATCCCCAACAGGTTTGACCGTGACGCTTGGGTATTTACCTTGTCTATAAATAGGATGGCAGGGCTCCCAGATCCATTTTACCCCCGCGCCCGCTTGAACCTTTCTTCTTCCTCTCGCACGCGTCGTTCTCGCGTCCACTCGAGCCCGTTAACCTTCATCGGCGCGTGGAGCTCTCCTGTGATGGGACATGGCAACCATTGATACACCCCATACATCAAAGGAGAAATCATGGTGACCGCTAACTTAAGTTTACCTTGTAACCTTGATGACACAAGTATGCTTTCATCTCCTTGTCGTTGGTTATTTTAGGTGCAATATCGAAGGAAGCGAATAATATCTTAGCACATGAAGAAACAAAGTCGAAGAAACAAGTGTTGTCAAAACAAGTTTCAAGTGAAGCTGATGCTGTCAGTTTTTACCTCTGGTGTTTCAGTGTGCCACACCCATTTGGAGGAGAGACGGGGAACCAACAAGGGGGTGTTTTAGTGCGCCCTGATGGCTTGTGGGGCCCACGAGGCTCCGTTTGACCTAACTCCGCCTCTATAAATTATCTAAAATCGTGGAACCAACAGGAGAGTCCAAAAAAACTTTTTCACCGCCGCAAGTTCCAGAACCACAAGATGGGGATTCTATCACGGAGGGGGCTGTACATCATTCTTGCTGCCCTCCGATGATGCGTGGGTAGTTTACCACGGACCTATGAGTCCATAATTAGTAACTAGATGACTTCTTCTCTCTTTTTGATTTTCAATACAATGTTCTCCTCGATGTTCTTGGAGATCTATTTGATGTAATGACTTTTTACGGTGTGTTTCTTGGGATCCGATGAATTGTGAGTTTATGATCAGATCTATCCATGAATTTATTTGAGTTTTCTCTGAACTCTTTTATGCATGATTACTATAACTTCGTATTTCTTCTTCGATTTATCAATTTGGTTGGTCAACTAGATTGATTTATCTTGCCATGGGAAGAGGTGCTTTGTAATAGTTCGATCTTGCGGTGTGATAGAAAGGAACATGACACGCATGTATCGTTGCTATTAAGGATAAAAAGATGGGGTTTATTCATACATGGGTTTATCTTGTCTATATCATTTCATCTTGCTTAAGGCGTTACTCCGTTTTTCCATGAACTTAATACACTAGATGCATGCTGGATAGCGATCGATGTGTGGAGTAATATTAGTAGATACAGAATCGTTTCGATCTACTTGTCTCGGACGTGATGCCTATGTATGATCATTGCCTTGGATATCGTCATAATTATTTGCTTTTCTATCAATTGGCCAACAGTAATTTGTTTACCCATCGTATGCTATTTTCTTGAGAGATGCCTCTAGTGAAAACTATTGCCTCCGGGTCGATCTTTTATCATATATTAAAACTAAAAATACCTTGCTGCAATTTTATTTTATTTGTTTTATGTTTTATTTTTGTCCGATCTATCTATCAAAAACTATAAAATTTAATCTTGCTCATAACCGTTGAGGGATTGACAACCCCTCTACGCGTTGGGTTGCAAGTATTTATTGTTTGTGTGCAGGTGTTGTTTACATAGTGTTGCTTGGTTCTCCTACTAGATTGATAACCTTGGTTTCATAACTGAGGGGAATACTTATCTCTACTGTACTACATCATCCTCTCCTCTTCGAGAAAATCTCAACGCAGCTCACAAGTAGCAGTGACCAGGCTATCAAGGCTTCGTGAATTTCCGAGGAGCTCTCCAACAACTCCCAAAGTTGCCTGCTTATTCCCCCAAGAAAGATGATGTGGAGCATCCTACGGTCATCCCCATGGACCTACCTTCACCACATGGACCAATGACTAGACTCGAGCAAGGGCTATTGAAGCTAAGGTGAACTCGCTCCTCTCTGAACTAACACATTCCACATGTGAGACATGGCAACTACCTCAAGCGAGGACCTTGTTTGTGATCAGGTACTTAGAGGAAAGCCATGGAGCAACTACATCCAATGGACAAGCTAGCGAGGACGACGAGTGCGAGCACCAAGAGGAAGGGCTGACAAGATGTCACAGCCACTGAGCGACCGACCCTTACCGGACGTCCGACGCCTGGAGGGTCAGCCAGCCAGAAGGTCCAGTCAACGGACGCTACAGCGGCCGGACGACTGACAAGTACCAGACGTCCAACACACTCCAGCGACCGGACGTTCGGCCATCTCCGAAAAGCCAATACCACCAGTCCAGAATGGAAACGACAAAAGTCCGAATTCCACCTGACGATCGACAGCCTCTAGAAATCCGGCGCCACCATCACAGTACCAAAACGCTAAAACCGAACATTACCGGACGTCCGGACCCTTGCGAGCCATCGGACGACCAATAACAGTCGAACGTCCGACGCCTATCTGCGCACAGTGTTTCGGGCCGAGGCCCATGTACCCCTTCGCCCCTTTAGACTATATACTTCTTCTCCTCCACCATTTTAGGGTTAGCACTGTGATAGCTCATCTCAGAGATAGAGCTTTGCTCATCCACTTATCCCCTACTTCTTTGGAGACCAAGGCCTCCTAAAGGAGGAAATCCCCCAAGTGGATTCAAGACCACTTCTTAGGGAAGATCCTTCATGGATTCAAGATCTCCTTCCTTCTAGGGTTGAGATGAACTAGTGCCCCTTCCATATTCCCCTTTGTTGGATTTGGACCCTTGTTACCTGTTTGTGTATGTGGATCTAGCACATGTGTGATTGGATCAAGTCTATTTGAGTGTTTCCTCTCGTGTTCTTCGTGTTCTTCGTGGAACCCGCTCCAATCGTGAAAGATCGGCCCCACTCCATATCAGAAGCCATGCAAAGCTACTTACTTTTGAATCTTTCTCACACCTACCTAAGGGGGTTTGTCCCTGCTATAAAACCCCATCTCCCCCATCCTTTTAGAAACCTTTGTCAAACCATTCAGCCACAAGCTTATGCAGCAAGACTGCTAGAGATCCGAGAGATCCTTGCTACCTTTGCTCTTGTGAGTTATCCGGATTCGTGAGAAGGACCCTCCGGTTCCGCCTAATTCGTGCTCTACGGTTCTGGCCATTTTGTGTGGGTTAGTCCCGGTTTGTGGTTTTGCGATTGTTCGGACAGCGGGTTGGAGTTCTTGTAGCTCGGTCAGCCATCCCCAATGTATGGGTTGCATCCAACCTTGGCACGTATAAAGCTAGTTATCCCTCCCGATTTGATCCTACGACGTGAAGATCGGGCCACCCTCGGGCATGAAGTCATTTTACTGAGAAGCATGATGATGATGACAAAGGATCCAGAAAAGGCAGTTTTATTGAAGAACATAAACACATTGAAGCTGAGGGGGTATTGGTGTCGAAGCACCAGGTCACCAGCAATGTGGCTACCCTTGTTATCATCCTAGTAAGATCTGCCACCTGGTGGACTTAGCCCTGCATTATATGTCTTTGTTGCTGCCAATGTAGCTGCAAACAGAAAGAAACCGCGATTCTTCTCCAGTGCCTCCTTTTCATCTTGGATAGGGGCATCTAGCTCATGTTTTATGTTGTGCCTTCTGTTGAAAATGTGTGCTATAGAATCCTCCTAGAACCTCTGGATGTCCCTGAATATTTCTCCAAGCCATTCAGGAGCTAGATGGCGGAAGAATACTACATGAAGTCCGACATATGTGAAGATGCCAACAACTAATACCCAGATATAAACGGATGTTCTGACCTCCCTGCGGTTCACGGCAGCATAGCCCCCCACAAGTTCGAGCAGGTCAAGCAGCAGCGCAAACTGCAGCAAACGAAGCCAAATTGCATTCCGTCTCAGCTCCTTGACCACGAGCAGGATCAAACAATGAGTGATGTAATGAATGTTGTTGTGTTGCGGTAGAAGAACATCCTGCACCACTTGGTGCGGCTAAGAAACATGACAATGTCACTGGCAAGGTGGCCTTGCTGGCTATCTGGCCAGAGACCACCTGGTGGAGCCAGCCCCACCTGGTAGGTGATAGTGGCTGATAAAGTTGCCAGCAGGAACAAGTACTTCCTCAGGTTCCATAGAAGCTCTGCTTCATCAGCACTACTCGGTGTTTGGTCATCACACTGGTGTTTTTGTTGCTGACTTGTGGTATTGTGAGGTTCATGACCATCACCAGGCTGTGGCTCGGACTCCATGACCATGAGCTCATAGAACCAATGCAGATCTCAGCTAAGAATTTGAAGCCTGAAGGTTGCCACGTTCATTTATCATTCTTCGGACTCTTAATATGCCCAGGTTCTGGTCCTTATTATTATCTCCAAAAGTTAAGAGGGTGTGAAGAAAACAAACGGTGACATCAAATCCAATGACAAATTTATCACCAGAAACAGTCAAAAGGATACTAAAAATAGCTTTGGTTTTAGCCACCAAGAAATGATCATGCTTTTGTCAAAAAAATTAAAACGAAACAAAGAAACTAATAGTATTTCAATTCGGTTATTCCTAGTGGATTCCCAGCTTTGTGTAACTTTTTCTTTTGCAATCAAAGCTTTGTGTAACTGTTTCAGTTAAAGTATCTCTTTGCAGTAGACCAACATAAACAGTAAATCAGGTCTGAATCCTGCGGTGAGGTATTTCTACGCTATTATGTAAGAGTATTTATTTTCCAACTTACCTTTCTTTTATTATCCTCTCCCTGATTATGAGCTTCTTTTTTCCCTTCGATTAAATCATCTTCAGAAAACTAATTCTGACATTCACAATTTGTCCAGTAGTATTTTTTTCTCAATCCTGCACAAAGTAGACTGTTTCCCCTTGTTCTTGTCTTTTTAGTTGACCTGGTTGATCTTGGACTTACTGTTGATAGCAGTGTCTAATCTTAGTGTGTCAGCAAATCTGCTTGCAGATCACACATGGCAAAATATTTTAGTCTCAAACTGTCAAAAAAAAAAGTCTCATTTCCCAATTACAAGATTAATAGTATGGGTGTTCATTTATCAAATATTCAGATTATACATTATGAGGTATACCAAACTAACCCCTAAAACGGAACCAAATGTATCAACTTAACTATACCATTCCTCTACTTGCTTTAGGGCCATCTGGTGCATAGATCACGTGATTCAAACCTATTGGCACACCTATTTCCAACCAAACATTCGAATTACTTGTCATTTATCAATTTTGGGAATGAATGCATTAATATAGGTTAGAACTGCACAATGAACCTTGTGCACACTTCCCTGATCCGCAGGCACTTGTGTTACCAGGGGTTCTACCCTGGTACACTAGTACGCGAGGAATGCAAACTAGTTTCTTTCATTGCTAGGGCAGATAGTGATGAGAAAACATACAGGTTCTGTTATTCTGTTATCCTAGTCTTCCTCGAATGAATAAATGCTTGGTACTACACTCAGTTTATTCATGGATATTTTTCTTTTAAACTTGGATATTTAGCTTTCACTGGCTACGAATGTTGATGGCAGGCCCACACTGAAGCAAAATCATTTAGAGCATATAAGCAGATGCACTGTCCAACCTGGCATTCTGAACCTCCTAAAATCAGGTCCTCATCCCAATAATTCCACTGAGTTTGGGCCACAGATGGCCCATGCGGATTAGTTTGGCAAGCTGAGACGCAGTGTTATTTGTGCAATCTCCTGGCACTTCGCCAAGCAGTTGATGCGTCGTGTTACAGAGAAATTCATCAGACACTGACAAGGGCTCTTCCTGATGGTCCCTGTTGATGGAATTTCATCACAGAAACCAGGGAGGTCCTGGTAGTCCCGCCAAAGATCAGCTCCTTCCTCTCTTGCAAAAAAGAAAGGAAGGTTTATTCCTGCCATGTCTCTCCATCCTTGAACAAGTATCTTCCAACCCCCCTCCCCTCCTTGAAATTTTATTTATAAAATCAGAGAAAGTACAGTGCCTAGAAATAATGCATACCCAAAATATCCTCATACCTAGACATTATTTACACAAAAATAACAGGGCAACTCAACTCCGAATCCAATGAAGGTGTCAGTGTCTCTGTGTTGATAAAATACTAGTGACACCACCCTGCAGTAAACGACTGAATTGCTTCATTTTCAAAGAGACTATTTAGCTAAAATTACATCCTCACTTTGGAACATTACTCCTATTATCTCTCTTTCAGTATTGTTCCAAGGATTGAGTATCTATGCAGACTGTTTTGCCCCTCTCCACGAGATGCTTATTCTGTTGTCATTGCAAATTTGGATATTGTCAGTTAGCATTCTCTACCGCTAATAAATATTGGCATATTGCATTCCTGGGTTACCATATGATCTGCATATTCATGTAGGCAAACAATTTTTACTTCAGAAGGTAATTCCACATATTGTTAACTAAGAAAAAAGAACCATTTCACATCTCACAGTTGTCATCTGTATTATCTTTTGCTCACATTCAAAGAATGCACCAAATAACACTACATGATGGCCTTGAGCAAGAATAAAACACAAATTGCAACTTTGGAGGTTGTGTCTATCTCATGATAGACTGAACAAATGTCACAACTGAGACTACTCTTACACAGGCAGAGGACTTTTTCCTGGTTCCCCGTCAGATTGTTGATTGCTTGAATCAGTTGCAACAGAAGCACCTTTCCAGACATCGCACCCACTTTTTCCACTTCTCCTTCACTAACCTTGCCACTTCGTCAAATGACAACACGACATGAATGACGATGTAGATGATCACGGCAATGACGAGTGCAAAAATGTATGCAGATGTCTTCAACTTCCTGCAGCTGCCCGCGGCATATGCCCCAAGTAAACCAAGCAAGTCCAAGACCATTGCTATTTTCATGGCAAAGAGAGATCTCTTGTACTTGCTTATTGTGTTGTTCAGTAGGAGGATGACCATGACCATTGAGGCCATGAATGCTGTGGCGTTGCAATAGAAGAATACCTTGTACCGTGTTAGGTTGGTATCATGGAGGATTGGGTCACCTGCAAAATGGCCATCCCGGTCATCAGGCCAAACCCCTCCTGGCGGAAGCAGACCGGCTTGGTATGTGACAGTGACTGCAAGAGTTCCAATCAGCATCAAATCTTTGCGCCATTTGTGCTCTGTTCTCTTACTATCAGTATCATGTATACTTCTCGTGTGATTCATTGATGGATTTTGGTGCTTAGAAGGCCGCAGCAACTCATTCCACTTATCTTTTGGTGTCAGAACCAGGACTTGAATCATGACATAGACAAACACTGCAAGAACAACAAGAATGACATAGCCAGATGTTGACACTTTTCTGCAGTTTCCAGTAGCAAAAGCACCCATGAGGCTGATCAGATCAACCAGTACACATGCACGTAGCGCATAGCACTCCAGACCTTTCTTGCATAGCCTCTCGCTAACAAGCAACAGAATTACTGCCAGGGATGCCATGAATGCAGTAGCATTGAAGTAGAAGAACACCCTATAGTGGTTTCGGAACTCGTCACGAAACACTGGGTAACCTGCTCGGTGTCCGTTACTGTTGTCAGTCCAAAAGCCACCTGGTGGGCTTATACCAGTTTGGTATGTGATAGAAGCTGCTAGAATTGCGAGCAACATCAGAAACTTTCGCCTCTTCTGCAAATCTTTTTTTTCTTCAGGAGTAGGTTCAGAAGAACCAGGATTTTGGGAGGTTCCTGCCATGGAAGCCCCAGTATTCCCTGATGTGCTCTCAGTGTTCCCTGCTGTGCTCTCAGTATTCCCTTCTGTGATCTCAGTATTCCCTGCTGTGCTCTCAGAATTCCCTGCTGTGCTCTCAGTATTCCTTGCTGTGCTCTCAGCATTCCCTGCTGTGCTCCCAGTATTCCCTAGTGTCCTCTCATATAGAATATGAAGTACAACATAGGCGAACACTAGGAGGACTAGGACGAACACATATATGGATGTTGAGAACTTCCTGCTGCTTCCAGCGACGTAGGCTCCCATAAGACCAAAGAGCACCAGTGTCATTGCTGTTTGCAGTACATGACGCTTCATGGCATGAATGGTAATCAAATGGCTCTGGAGTAGGATGATGATGGCCAAAGAGGCTACAAATGCTGTGGCATTGCAATAGAAGAATGCCTTGTAGCGCTTCGGACTGATGGCCTCCAAAATTGGATCACCAGCAATATGCCCATCACTGGTATCTGTCCAAAAGCCTCCTGGTGGATTCAGCCCAGCTTGGAAGGTAACTGTGGCGGCAAGGATGCCAAGCAATAGAAGGTATGTGCGCAACTTCTGGAAATTAGTGCCTCGAGTGCTGTTTTCTGGCTGAACTTGTACTGGTATGCTAGGTGGTTCTAACAAGTCAGTGATGAAAGTCCTCAGCTTCTCAACCATTTCTTTATTTTTATTTTTCACACGTGTGATGGTACCCTCAACATATGCTGACTTAGGCAGAGCAGGTTCAATACACTGAATGATGAGGTAGAGCAATACTGCACCAACAAGTGCAAAGACATAGATCGATGTATGTACCTCCCTGCAACTTCCAGCAGCATATCCCCCCATAAGCCCAAAGAGACTGACTACCACACACAACCGCAGAGCATTTGACTTGACAACATGATCCACCGCTGTTTGACTGAGGACCATGATGATGATGACAAGCGATCCAGCAAAAGCAGTGGCATTGCAATAGAAGAAGGCCTTGTATCGGCGTGGATAGTGGTCTCGCAGCACCGGATCACCAGGAATGTGGTTCCTGTTATCATCAGACCAGAAGCCACCTGGAGGGGTTAACCCTGCCACATATGTCACTGTTGCTACCAATGTGGCAAGAACCAGCAAGGAGCTGCGATTTCTTTCAAGATCTTCCTTTTCTTCTCTCTTCTTTGAATCCTCATCTGTTATTCTCTCTGCATTTGAAGCCACTTGGCCATCTGTTATCCTCTCTGGACTTGAAGCCTCTTGGCCATCTGTTATCCTCTCTGGACTTGAAGCCTCTTGGCCATCTGCTATCCTCTCTGCATTTGAGGCCTCTTGGCCATCTGTTATCCTCTCTTCCAACTGACCTGCTGCACCTTGCTCATCTGCTGTCTTCCCTGATCCTGGTGTCATTATGTGCCCAAGAGTATTCTTCCAATATGCACGAATACCCCAGAACATATCTCGCAGACATTGAGGTGCCAAGTGCTTGAAGAATACCACATGGAGTGTGACATAGGCGAAGATGCCAAGGAGTAACACCCAGATGTAAACAGAGGTCCTCACCTCCCTGCAGCTCCCAGCGGCGTAGGCCCCCATGAGCCCCAGCAAGCCAAGAATCATGGCGAACTGGAGCGTGCGGAGCCAGACCGCCTTATGGGTCAGCTCCCTCATCAGGAGCAGTATGAGCACCATGAGCGAGGCCCCGAACGCCGTGGTGTTGAAGTAGAAGAAGACAAGGTACCGCCTGGGGTAGCTGGACCTCATCACGATGTCGCTGGCGACGCGGCCCTTCTTGCTGTCCTGCCAGAAGCCGCCCGGCGGGGCCAGCCCCGCCTGGAACGTGATGGCCGCCACGAGGATGGCCATCAGCACCAGGTACTTCCTCAGCTTCAACAGAAGCTCGGCCTCGTCGGCGCCGTCTTGCTGCAGCTGCCCCGGCTCGGCCTCGTCGGCGCCCTCTTGCTGCGGCTCGTCGGGAGTGTTGCCGGCAGCTGCAAGGGCATGGGCATTGCCATTCTGCTCTCTGGAATCCTCCATAGCGCTGAGATTCCTTGAAAAATCTCTAGCTCCTCGCTAAAGATTGTAGCGTATGTGGGTTTGCAAGATTGAGGTGAACTACGCGGCGCTGGTCTTGGTCTCTGAGAGTTCCACAGTGCCACTGCACAGGAAGGGGGGAAGTGGACAAGATAATATTCCAACCCACCAATAATATCCCATGGAGAAAAACGTGGACCGTTTCAAATGGCCGAAGCTTCGCCGTTGTGGCCATAAAAACGCAGCAGTCCTTTTCTGCAGTCTACTCCTAGCGAGTCCTAGCTTCATGCAGCATATTTACTACACTCCTACCCAATTTGGAGTAGCACAAACTTACGTGGGCAAAATATGTGCTTGGTTCAGATAATCAGATTACATAGCCTACAAAAACATCTTACATTTCTCTACATTTTAAGACGGAGGTAGTACATTCCTACCTAATTTGGATCAGCACAAACTTATGTGGGCAAAATATGCGCTGGGTTCAGCCTAATGAGATTACGACATATTTACCAAATCCATGCCTACCTAGTTGCAATAGGATATTGCTCCCTTGTAGTAGTACAGTACTGTCAAGCCATAATAGTACAACATACAACTTGCACAAACATCCAAGACAGTGTTCCAAAGCCTCTCAGACATCTCATGTAGTATTTCCATCTGAATATAGCACTAGTATGTTGCTTTCAAGGGGATCAGTCATTTGTTCCCTTTAAACTCCTATCCTAGCTCTTTCCTTTGCCCTTTCTATCTTTCTCATCTTAACTAAATGAACCTCGAGAATATACGAAAAGTTGTGATGCCTGAAAGTTTATCTATCACTATTTCAATTTCAGGGCTACAACAAGTGTGTGACGTGTGTGTGAACATTGGACTGAGACTTGGCTCTTCTAGTTTTCTTAATACTACTACTGTGCAGAGGTTTGTTGGGGTGCTCTGTGACTGTGCCTGTGCCTGTGTAGTATCCAGCGAGAATCGTGCTAGATTTACTTTATTGAAGTGCCAAGTGCATGGCAAGCTAATATAATGCCATTCAAGTACCAGGCTGCCACAGGGACAGAGATCGGCTTGTTTTTTAAGTCCGGCCAGGACGACAAGACAGCAAGCTGCGACCAGATGCGTGCATCGTCGGACCGAAGACTTGCCAATCCCAAGTCTTCGTGCCTGTCCCCTGGGTCCTAACACCAACCGGTTAAGATAATGCAATCCCATTTCCCACTAGTTTCACACAGAGGAGGGGGTGATCTTTTTCTGAACTTTTGCACATTGATAACTAAAGCACCCATCACAGCGCAAGTGCAATGGAAACGCAAGAAGATAAGAGCAAGCAGCTGGGCGCATGCGTGCCTTTTTACTGTAGCAGCAGGCGCCTCGGGTACTGCAGCAGCAGTGCAGCTGGGCCGAGCGGCAGGCGTTCACGGCCGCCGCGAGCTGGCCAGGAAGGTCACCCAATAGCCATTTTGCAGGACACTGGAGCGTTAGGGCATCTCCATCCGCGCCTCCAACAGGCCCTCCAAGTCACTTTTTCGGTGCCGGCGCCGAAAAAACGGCCCAGTCGCGCCCCCAGGATGCCGAAAATCGCCGGTTCGAACCTTTTTTCCGTCCGGCGGTCACAGGCCGAACCCGGCGCGCTGGGGAGCCGTTGGAGGCTCCGGCGCTAGGGAAAAGCACGCCTGGCCCACATCGACAGGGGAAAAGTCAAGGTTTTTTTCCCCCGACTCGCCTCGCACCCCCGCGCCCTCGGCCACCACTAGCTATATCCCGGCGACGGCCGACGGCCTACTCCGCTAGATAGCCATTCCTCGCCGGAAAATAGGAGCGCTTCGCCGCGGCAGCCCCTCCCGCAGCAGCTGGGCGTTTCTGGCCGCCGTTTCCGGCCGCGGAGGCGCGGTTTAACGGCGGGTACACGCCCACCGAGCGCAAGGTGTTTGGCGTTTTGACTGTGCCGGTGATGGACTCAGATGAGGAGGAAGAGCTCGCCACGCTGCTGGAGGAGGAAGCCGCGACCGACGTCCAGGAAGAAGAGCATCTGATGGTGCTCGCCGCCCTCGCCCAGCTGCTGGCGAGCAATGAAAAGCCGCGTCGAGGTGGCTCGACGTCGGGGCGGGTGAAAGCAAAGAACCGGCATCGTCTGCACGGCTACTGCATGCTCTACTCCGACTACTTCGCCGATGCTCCACTTCATGGCGAGAGAACATTTCAGCGCCGTTATCGGATGAGCCGAAAGCTCTTCGTCAGGATTGTAAATTCCATCCGGGAGTTCGACAACTACTTCAAGTGCAAGATGGATTGCACTGGCGCTCTTGGATTCACCTTCATCCAGAAGTGCACGACAGCGATGAGGATGCTTGCATATGGAGCTCCCAGTGATTCACTCGATGACTATGGGCGCATGGCCGAGTCCACCAGCATAGAGTGTTTCTACAAGTTCTGTCGGGCAGTGGTGGCAGTGTTTGGGCCACAATACTTGAGAACATCCAATGCGGAAGACACTGCTCGGATCCTAGCCCAGAATGCAGCAAGAGGATTTCCTGGGATGCTTGAAAGCATCGACTGCATGCATTGGAAATGGAAGAACTGCCCATTTGGTTGGCAGGGGATGTACAAAGGCGCCAAAGGCGGTTGCAGTGTGGTGCTTGAGGCGGTAGCCACACAGGACCTCTGGATTTGGCACTCCTTCTTTGGTATGCCAGGAACTCACAATGACATCAATGTGCTGCGGTGCTCTCCTGTTTTTGCCAAGCTCGTTGAGGGCCATTCTCCTCCGGTGAACTTCGAGATCAATGGGCACCAATACAACAAGGGGTACTATCTAGCTGACGACACCTATCCGAGATGGTCGATATTTGTGAAGACGATCTCAAACCCTGTGGCAGGAGGCAAGAACGCCTGGTTTGCGAAGGTTCAGGAGGCTTGCGGGAAGGATGTCGAGCGGGCATTTGGTGTGCTCCAATCTCAATTCGCTGTTGTTCGGTACCCCGCTCAGACCTGGTCGAAAGATTAAATGTGGGAAATCATGACTTGCTGTGTCATCTTGCACAACATGATCATCGAAAGACCCAATGTTTGACACTGAACCATACTACAAGCAGGGTCCTCTAACCGAAGTTGATCACCAGCTACCGGCAACTTGGACTGCCTATCTCAGTATGCGTCAGGAGATCCGAGACCCACAGGTGCATCATCAACTGCAGAAAGATCTGATTGAGCACCTATGGAGGCTCAAGGGGGACACCGCGTGATGAAATACGAGTTTTTATTTGTTGAACTATATAATTTGTATTGAACTATTTGTTGTTGTAGTATTTTGTTGAAGTATTTGATTTTTCTGTGATGAAATATGTGTGTGTTGATAATTAAACGCCGAATCCACGCCGAATATGGGCCTATTCTTGCCCATATGGGCTGTTTATTCGTCGAAATTGGGCTGCAAAGTGGGCCAATTTCGGCTCCTGGAGGCGAGCTGGGGGCGACGACTGGGCGCAAAATCGCCCCCAGCGCCGAGTGTATCGCCGGCTCGCCCCCAGGCGGCGCTTTTAGACGCTCCCTGGGGGCCAACGGCTGGAGATGCCCTTGCCTCGAACACCTGCCGGGCGATGCTACCGGCGCATTTCGTCGAGTACCTGTCGGGCTATGCCGCCGGTTCATTTCGTCGAACACCTGCCGCGCGCTCCTCGCAAGCTCCGCCGTGTGCCCACCCAGCCACTCCGTCGCAGGCTGGCCACCTCCTGCGCCGAGGCGACCCAGCGGCAGCGTCGCCGGTGGGAAACATGCTGCGGTTGCGCTGGTGTCGGGCAGCGCGATCAGCTGGACCATCAGCGAGAGAACTCCTAGAGACGTCATGTGCGTGTCGTCGCCGATCGAGTTGAGGTGGAATACGTCATCGAGGTCGATGTCATGCCTTTGGCTCCGATGACGTTCATCGAGTGATGCGACACCCGGCAGTCAGCCAGGCAACGCGTGATGCAAGAAGGGGGGCTCCGTGAGCCGGGCTTGCTGGACAGTGGGGATAGGTGTGCATCAAACCCAACGCCGAGTATCAAATTGGACACACCATCCCCGAACGGTGGATAGAGGGCGGTCATTTAACCAGGGTGCACCAAATCACCCTATTTTAAACGGATATTTCACAAAAATTGATGAAAACATGCAAATTAGAAGATACTGTATTTCTTAAATTTTAATATATTTACAACCAAAAGGACGAAATTTAACAAAGTTCAACTAAACCGAACGAATTTTAAACTCTAATAACTAAACTAATCAATGTGACGCACCAGACGATGAACTCGTAGTCATGTCCTTTGAGGCCGTCAGAACTTTCATCGTCGTCCTTCAGTGGTGAACGACCTCCTAAGGGTCTCAACAGCCTTGGTGAGTCGCCACAGTGCGATCGCGGCGCAACCGCTCCACCTTACATGGACAATCGACCACACCCAGCTCGTGGCGACGGTCGGGCGTGGACTCCGGCCCACGTCGCTACCCTTGCCCTTGTTGGTGAAGGCACGAGAGACGAGCTCGGACTCGGCCAACTCGATCTTGCAGAGCTAGTCACTGGTCCGGTGCCGGACGTGGGCGGGCGTCCGCCCGGTGGTACTGGATAGATCCTTGACCCAGGCTAACGCAAGGTCCAGGTCGGCGTGCACCCAGTCCGACGCCACAACCGACATCGCGAAGGTTGAACATCGCACCGTGTTGTGTCGCTCCTTGCGCGCCACATCCTAGGTAGTAGAGTAGGCGATCGTGTGCATTAGCGATCGTCGGGGAGGGCACCTTCTCCTCCTTCACAAAGGTCATGCGCCACCGAGGTTGCAGTGCCACCTCCTTGTAGCATCCGAAACTATGCGGTGGCGCTGAGGACGTCGGCTCCTGAGGTCTACTACGCAACTTTATTGTTGCAAATTCCCCTCAAGTGGATGACCTAAGGGCATCTCCAACGCCTACCCTCAAACCTCCAGCATCCGTCCGGACCGCGGAAGCCATCCGACGCAGGCCTATATCGGTCCGCAGAGCGGTCCGGACGCGTTTTCTCTCGCAGACCAAAGACAAACATGGGAAGGGGGGCTTTCCGGGAGTCTGGACCATTCCAAAGCCCGCTTCTGACCGCCCTGGCCCACCCAAACCACCCACCCGCCCTTCCCGTGCTTTTCCATCCCATGCCCCATGTCGCTTACCAAGCCGCATTCATGTTGACCCAAAGCATGCCCTTGCCGGCATTGATGTCGCATTTTGACCGGACGGGAAGGCGGTGCAGACGGAAGCGACCTCTCGGGCGTCGCCGCCGCTTCAATGTAGACGCCGCATCCCGAGAAACCAACTCCGGCCGTTGCACTGCATTGAAGCGGGCTGACTGCACCTCCGCCTGGCCTGGCCGCAGTTATTTAAGCCACGCTCCGGCGCCGTCCAGATCCACACCATCCTGAGCACCGCACCGTCCTCCTCCCCCTGGCCGAGCCCTTCCTCCTCTTCGAGCCCAGCGACGATGCCGAAGTCCTGGTTCTCCGCGTCGGCATGCGGCAACAGTGGAAGTTCGTCGTTAGGCGGATTGCGGCGTCGCCGCCCTCGCTCACCTAGACCATCCGCATCCACAAAAGCGGGCTCCTCTAGCAAGGAGGAGATAGTCATCGTCCCCGGCGATGAGGAGGACCAACCGCAGCAGCGGTCCTATCTCCTCTCGGAGGCGGCTCTGACAGACGAAGAATTCATCCGTCAGATGGAGATCATGACGGAGCTTTTGCTCCGTCAGATGGGTCTGACGCAACCATCTCCGACGCGCATGAAGGAGGAGCCACCGTCCCTGCGACGGATCCACACAAAGCGGGAGTCGACATCCCCACTTTGTCAGGTGAAGGACGAGTCAGCGTCCCCGCCGCGCAACCGCGGCCTCCACATCAGTGGTCGCGTGAAGCAGGAGTCGGCATCCTCCAGCGCCTCTGTCGTGTGAAGGACGAGCCGGTGTCGCCCCCACCGCACAGTCGCTACACGCGGATCGACGGGCCCTCGTCTCCACCATGACGCCATCGCCGGTAGGCGAAGGAGGAGCTGCCCCCCCGCAATCGCCAAGGCGCATGGCCGCATCTTCCACTATCTCAGAGGTGGCGGTTAAGGCGGTGCCTCTGGCTCTCGGGCCATGGTATCCGAGGCCGAGCGCGCGGTGCGGCACTAGGCGAGGTATGACTAGTGCAATGTTGGTCGCCGCTCCATGCTCACCAAGATGGACGTGGCGTCGGAATGGGTCTGCAATGACCCAAACCTCACCGCGGCGTGGGAACTCGACCGCTCCGTCACTGATAACCCACAAGTATAGGGGACGTGATAGACTTCGTGGGTAGTATTTCACCCAAAATTATTAATTTGACACAAGGGGAGCCAAATAATATTTATAATCCTTAGCAGTTGAGTTGTTAATTCAACCATACTTGGAAAGCTGTTTCTCTGCAGCAAAGTGTTTAGTAGCATAGTAATTCGATAGTTTGATAGTAGTGGTAACAGTACCAATAACAACATTAGCAGTAACTGTAGCAGTTTTTTAGTGATTGTAACAGCAACAATAGTAGTAACTTAGCAAAGACAATATGAGCAAAGCGTAGGCATTGGATCAATGATGTATATTTGTGTGGATGACATTCATCTTGTAACAGTCACAACCTAGAGTGATACATAATAACTCCAATTCATCAATTCAATGTAGGCATGTATTTCGTATATAGTTATACGTGCTTATAATAAGAACTCGCATGGCATCTTTATCCTACCCTCTCGTGGCAGCGGGGTCCATAAGGAAATCGAAGGGATATTAAGGCCTCCTTTTAATAGAGAATTGGAACAAAGCATTAACATATGATGAATACATGAACTCCTCGAATTACAATCATCCCCAGAGAGTATCTCAATTATTGTCACTTTGGGGTCTATGGTTCAGAACAATAACAAGTGCATATAACTAGCAGATAGGATCAAGAACTCACATATATTCATGCAAACATAAAGGGTTCAGATCTGAAATCATGTCACTCGGACCCTAGTGACAAGCATTAAGCATAAAAAAGTCATAGCAATATCAATCTCAGAACATAGTGGATACTAGGGATCAAGCACTAACAAATTGACTCGATTACATGATCAATCTCATCCAACTCCATCACTATCCAACAAGCCTACAAAGGGATTTGTTGGGGATATAACTATTAGGCATGACCCGCCTAGGAGGGGCTGGGTCACGCCTATGATGAAGCCCACGAAGACACTTGAAGATGACGACTTACTTAAACGGCTTAAGGCCCAAAGGTCACTTAAGGCCCGTAGTGGTAAACCACCATATGTATGTGACTTGTATTGTAAAGCAAGAATAGTTAAGAGACCGAGCTGGACACTGTTTATGAGCCGGCCGGGACTCTGTGAGCCGCTGGGCGTCGACCTCTGTATATAAAGGGACGACTCGACGGCGGTTCAGGGCAAGTAACATCAGATCGAGAACTAGGTCAAGCGGATTCGCTCCCTGGTTATCGATTCATAAGCAATCCCATCCAAAACTGGATCGTAGGCTTTTACCTTCACCGCAAGGGGCCGAACCAGTATAAACCTCGTGTCCTTTGTCCCGTTTAACCCCTTTAAGCTTCCTAGTTGCGATGGCTCCATGACTAAGTCCTTACGCTAGGACATCTGACGTGACAATTCCATGACAGTTGGCGCCCACCGTGGGGACAGCGCATGGTGGACTTGAGTTCTTAAAGGGCAGCTTCAAAGGGCTCAAGGGATACACTGTGGGCCGGATGACCAAGAGTCGTCGTGGCAAGCTCTACATCGACGACGCAGGCTGGGGCCCCGACACCGGCTCAATTGAGTACGGGTACCGGGTCCCCTTCGGCGGAATCCACGTCTTCATCGGCAAAATCGGGGAGCCGGACATGAGCACCGACATCATCGAGATGGCTCAGCGTGTGAAACCCGCTCGAGCTCAACCCGCCGTGAGGCGTGCCTTCATGGGATGCATCCATGGAGGAGAATTTTCTGAAGGATCTGACTCTGGTGGTGAGACGGCCATCTACTCCGATGGTGAGTCGTCCATAGGTGGGACGGATTCGTTGTATCAATTGCAAAACGGCGGGCTTGGGGGTTGTTCTGATGGCAGTAGTATTCCGGACCCCTTTGAGCCGCCAAGCAGAGTCGGAATCTTCATGGCAGGTACTCAACCTGCGTTAACTTCATCAACTACGGCGGCCATGACCTCCGGGACAGCGGCAGCTGGGGCAGGAGGCCCTGCGTGCTCGCCGGCTCAGGTGTTGATGGATCTCACTGATAAGTTGATGACCCTATTAACCGTCGTGGTCAACCCGGCGGATCAGGCCCAGCACGATGCAGAAGTGGCACATTTGAAGCTTGATATAGTGCAAGCTAAGGAAAACCTGGCGGCAGAAGACGCCAGGATGACTGCTGAGCGGGCGGCTCTGGATGTTCGAGCACAACAGATTCAATCACAGGCTTTTCAGCTCACGACGGAGCAGAACACATCCAATGAGGTTATGAGGAGAAGGTATCAGAAGGCTCAATCTCGTCTGCCTCTGGTTTATGATCCGAGGAACCTTTTCCAGACACCCGGAGCGGGACCCAGTAACCCGCCGGGAGTAAATCAGGGCATAGCACCCGAGATCAACACACCAATTCAACCACAGGTTATGGGACCCCCACGTCTTAATACTGTTCTGCCCCCTTATGTGCCGACACCACCGGGTCATTACTCTAACCCGTTGGAGAACATGATCGCGGCGGCAGCACGACTGGTGTCTCTCCCAGCTGATGGCGACTCACCGGCGGCGATTGAAATGCGAAGAATCAGAGATCTTCTTCAGAAGGCTTTGGCACAACAGGAGGCATACTCTTACAGTAGAGACAAGATTCATTCCACCCCACGCCCGAGATGGAGCAAGAGCTACAACAGGCATTTGGATTCGCCAGCCGTGTCAAGCAATGCCCAGCGCCATAACCAGCCACGTGGGTATGGCCTGGCTCAGGGTGGGGCTCCTAATGTGCATAGTCAGGATAGAGTGCGTCAGCAGATTGAGTAGGTGGCTCAACAGGCAGCGGAAATAGCAGCTCAACAGGTGGCACAGCAGGCGGCTTATCAGCCCCTGCCACTTTATCCAGCAATGTCAGTTGAGGCAGGAATAGTCACCAGAACCAGAGGTGTGCCCTGTTTGGTGCCGGCTCTATGTAACGAGCGTTTGCCCAAGGATTTTAAGGGGCCTCGTAAGGTACCAAATTACACGGCCGATTTACAGCCCGGAGCATGGATTGAGAGTTATGAGATGGCCATGGAGTTACTGGAGGTGAGTGATGCTGCGATGGCCAGGTACTTTACCATGATGTTGGATGGAACAACCCGTAATTGGTTGAAGGCGTAGCCACCTAATTCCATTAGTTCATGGGCAGAGTTAAAGGCGAAGTTTATCCAGAACTTTAAAGATACGTGCAAATAGCCCATGTTGATTGTGGATCTGACTGGTTGCAAACAACAGGAGGGTGAGTCTACGACCCATTGGATGCGTCGGGTCAAGGAAATAACACACTCCTCTGATAAGATGGATGTTGGCTCTGCAGTGCTGATGTTAGAGCAAAATTGCCGTTTTGAGCCTTTAAAGATGAAGCTGGGGCGGCTCAAGCATGAAGGTCCTGACATGGGTCAGTTGATGGCGGCTCTGGTTAAGTATGGCGACTCGTATAGTACTAAGGATCTCGAGTCTGACGATGAGAAGGCAGGGAAGGGAAAGAAGAGTGGCAACACTAAGGGCACGCAGCCTAACCCGGCAAATCAAGGCGGCAATAATAAACGTAAGGCGGATGGTAACTTAGAGTTTGTGGCTAACACCAATACACAGGGCAAAAATCAGCGGCGTAAGGGGAGGCCACCTCCACGATCTGGCGGGTCAGGCCCTACTCTCGAGCAGTTGTTGAATGAGCCTTGCCCGAAGCATGGCACGAAGGAGAGTCCAACTACACACCTGTGGAAGGATTGCACTATCATGAAGGCTTTCAAAAATTCCAATATGTTCAATGGAAATCACGGGTCGGGCGGCGGTTCAGGAGGCGTCGGCTTTCACGGACCGAACAATGGAAGTGGCGGTTCTGGTTCCGTTTTCCAGGGTCACCAGAATAGTCAAAGTAATTTCAATCAAGGTGGTTATAACCAGCAATCTGGCCATGGGGGGTCAACAGCAGTAGCAGTCTGGTTATCAGAGTAATCCAAAGCAGTTAAACAGTGGACAATATCATATTTTCACCACAAGCTTATGTAAGCGGGACCAGAAGCTTCATAAGAGGGCAGTGAACGCCGTTGAACCGGCAGTTCCTCGCTACTTGCGATGGTCTGAGAAGGTCATCACGTGGAGTCGGGAGGATCACCTGCCCCGGGTCACTTGGCTTTGGTGGTAGCACCTCAAATTGGGGGGTACAAATTCACTAAGGTGCTCATGGATGGAGGCAACATCATCAATATCCTCTATTATGAGACCTTCCGTCGTATGGGGTTAACAAATAAAAATCTTAAGCAGTCCAATACTGTTTTCACGGTGTGGTTCCTGGTAAGTCGGCATACCCAGTTGGTAAGATTGAGCTGGAGGTAGCCTTTGGAGATGAGTATGATTCCAGGCCCGAGAAATTAACCTTTGAGGTGGTCATGATCAGAAGCCCGTATCATGCTCTGTTTGGGCGGCCGACTTACGCTAAGTTCATGGCGTGTCCGTGTTACGTATATCTGCAGATGAAGATGCGGGGTCATAAAGGGATCATTACGGTTCATGGCAGTCGAAAGTTGGCTCTGGAATGCGAGGAAGGTGATGCAGCTTATGTTGAGTCGGTCTGTGCCGCAGAAGAGTTAAAATACTATAAAGACAATGTTGACCCGTCCGATATGACGTCTTTAAAGAAGCCCACCACAGAGCGTGAGCCGGAGATGAAGTTTAAATCGGCGGAGGATACCAAGATGGTTGATTTTGTTCCTGGCGATTCATCTAAGCAGTTCAGTATCAGCGCCAATCTGGATGCTAAATAGGAAAGCGCGCTCATCGAGTTCATCCGTGAGAATCGGGACATCTTTGCATGGAAGCCCTTTGACATGCCGGGTGTACCGAGAGAACTCGCTGAGCACACTCTCAACATTGATCCGAAGTTTAAGCCGGTTAAGCAATTCCTTCGGCAGTTTAACAAAGAGAGGCGCGAGGCTATTGGACAAGAGGTAGCCTGGCTCTTGGCAGCCGGGTTTATCATTGAGGTATTTCATCCAGAGTGGTTGGCTAACCCGGTGCTGGTGCTCAAGAAGAACGACACTTGGCGTATGTGTGTGGATTACACAGACTTAAACAAAGCTTGTCTAGCTGACCCTTTTGCTCCGCGTATTGATCAAATCATTGATGCTACGGCAGGATGTGAGCGTTTAAGTTTTCTGGATGCTTACTCTGGATATCATCATATCAAGATGGCAGTTAAGGACCAGGAGAAGACATCATTCATTACTCCTTTTGGAGCCTTCTGCTATGTTTCTATGCCTTTTGGGCTTAAGAGTGCCCAGGCGACTTATCAGCATTGCGTATAGAATTGCCTTCGTACTCAGATCGGCCATAATGTGCATACTTACGTGGATGATATTGTGGTGAAGTCCAGAGAGAAGGAAACACTAATAGATGATCTCAAGGAGACCTTTGATAATCTCCGGGTGTACAACATGATGCTTAACCCGACGAAGTGTGTCTTTGGCATGCCAGCGGGCAAGCTTTTGGGTTTTCTGGTTTCTAACAGAGGCATTGAGGCTAACCCGGAGAAGATCAAAGCTATCACCTCTTTGGCAAAACCCAAGTGCATCAATGATGTTCAGCGATTGGCGGGTTGTATTGCCGCATTAAGTCGCTTCATAAGCCGGTAAGGTGAGAAGGCCATACCGTTGTATCAGATGTTGAAGAAAACAGACAAATTTGTCTGGAGTGACGCTGCCAATGTGGCTTTTGAAGATTTGAAGAGACAACTGGCTGAGCCGCCAGTCCTTGCTGCTCCCATTGATAAAGAGCCGCTGTTGTTATATGTGGCTGCTAATGCACGAGTTGTTGGTGTAGCTATTCTGGTGGAGCGAAAAGAGTCTGGTAAGGAATACCCGGTTCAACGTCTGGTTTACTACATCAATGAGGTGCTCATTGAGTCCAAACAAAGGTATCCACATTGGCAGAAGCTTGTTTATGGGGTGTTCATGGCCAGCCGGAAGCTTAAGCAGTATTTTCTGGGTCATCCCATCACTATGGTCAGTTCTGCTCCTTTGGGGGATATCCTCCAGAATAGAGAGGCTACAGGACGAGTTGCCAAGTGGGCTATTGAGCTTGGGCCCCATGGCTTAAAGTATGTACCTCGCACTGCTATCAAATCTCAAGCACTGGTGGATTTCATCAACGGACAAAGTTACAGGCCCCTGAAGAGAAGCCGGATAACACATACTGGATGATTCACTTTGATGGGTCCAGGCAATTGGAGGGCTCGGGGGCTGGAGTAGTTTTGGCTTCCCCTCGAGGTGACAAATTTTGTTATGTGCTGAGGTTGATGTTTCCCTGTACTAACAATGCAGCTGAGTATGAGGCTTTGCTCCATGGTCTTCGGATGGCTAAAGAGATGGATTTAAGCCGGGTCAGGTGCTTTGGTGACTCAGATTTGGTAGCCCAACAAGTCTCAGGTAAATGGGATTCCAAAGATCCTCTCATGGCGGCTTATCGCCGTGAAGTTGATGTTGTGGCTGGACATTTCAAGGGTTATCAAGTAGAACACATAGATCAAAGGAAGAACGAGGCGGCTGATGCTCTAAGTCGGCTCGGGTCTCAGCGTAAATCGGTACCCCCGAATACCTTTTTGGATGTTTTGCATAATCCGTCTGTCAAGTGACCTACAGAGGAAGACTTGGATGTGCCTGACCCAGAGGCACAGTTGGTGGCGGCTCTTCACGTCATCCCAGATTGGGCGGTGCCATATTTGGCTTACATGACCCGGGGAGAATTGTCTGCGGACAAAACCTTGGCTCGACAGATAATCCGGCGGTCTAAGTCAATGACGATTGCCAACGGCGAGTTACATCACCGCAGTGTCACTGGGGCGTTTCAACATTGTGTATCCCCTGAAGAAGGCCAAAAGATTCTTCATGAGATCCATGAAGGGGATTGTGGCCATCACGCCGGTTCAAAGTCCCTTGTGGCCAAAGCTTTCTGTCACGGGTTTTATTGGCTGACGGCTCATGCAGATGCAGAAGATCTGGTCAGTAAATGCGACGAGTGTCAGAAATTTTCACGGCATGCTCATGTGCCGGCTCAAGAATTGAGGATGATACCAGTTACTTCACCATTTGCTGTATGGGGGCTTGATATGGTTGGGACCTTCAAAAGATCCAAGGACAAAAAGACTCACCTCTTGGTGGCAGTCGATAAATTTACAAAGTGGGTGGAAGCAGAGCCGTTCAGTAAGTGTGATGCAGCAACGGCGGTTCAGTTCATGAAAAAGGTGATTTTTTGTTTTGGCTTCCCCCACAGCATCATAACTGATAATGGTACTAACCTGTCCAAGGGGGCTATGGAGGAGTTCTGTCAACGTGAACATATCCGGCTTGATATCTCATCAGTAGCTCACTCTCAATCCAATGGTCAAGCAGAAAGAGCCAATCAGGAGATTCTAAAGGGTATCAAACCCCGGCTTTTAGTTCCTTTGCAACGAATGCCGGGTTGTTGGATGGAGGAGTTACCATCAGTGTTGTGGAGCATCAACACTACCCCCAACAGATCTACGGGTTATAGCCCTTTCTTTATGGTTTATGGAGCAGAGGCGGTTCTTCCTAGTGACATCCGCCATGACTCGCCATGAGTGGCGGCTTATGTGGAAGCTAACAATGGACAAGCACGACGAGAGGCGCTTGACTTGTTGGACGAAGAGCGTGACTTAGCAGCAGCTCGCTCGGCGATTTACCAACATGACCTGTGATGTTATCATAGCCGCCGGGTAAAATCAAGAACCTTTGAGGAAGGCAACTTAGTGCTGCGACTCATCCAGGATCAGACGGATGCGCACAAATTATCCCCACCTTGGGAAGGGCCCTTTGTGGTTAGCAAGAATTTGAACAACGGGTCATACTATCTTATCAACGTTCGAGAGCGCAAAGACTCACGTAAGTCGGAGGAGGAGACCCGTTGGCCGTGGAACATAGCTCATCTTCGGCCTTACTACACTTGAGCCACCGGTTCACATGATGTACATATCTTGGTGATGTATATATTATCAGTAATAAAGCAGGACATCTGTCCTTTTCATCTCCACAGATCATATGTCTTCATTTTTCATAAATTCACAAAGACCATTGGAGGCTGATCATATTCGAATCTAGGTTAACCTGTTGTTGGTCCGACTCAGATCGTATTCGAATGAGAGTCGTTAAATATTCTCAAGGTCACTTGGGGGCTTTCTGTTCAAACATAGGTCGTATTCGAACCAAAGAGAACATAGCTGTCGGTACCCACTTGATCGGCCCAATGCCAAAACTCATTTGGGGGCTTCTTGATCGTATTCGAATCATAGCTTCACCTCTCTTGAGTCCGACCCAGATCGTATTCGAAGCAGAGTCGTTAAATATTCTTAAGGTCATTTGGGGGCTTCCTATTCAAAGATAGGTCGTATTCGAACCAAAGAGAACATAGCTGTCGGTACCCTTTTGATCGGCGCAATGCCAAAGCCACCAGGGGCTACATGGTCGTATTCGAACCCTAGCTTAACCCCTTTGGGACGGTTCACTGATCGTATTCGAATCAGAAACCTTATGTTTGTTTTACTACGTCTTTGCTTAAGATTTTTGAAAAACTATTTTGGATTTGTCTCATCATCTTTTTGGTCCATGACTCAAGACATATAAGATTGTTTGAACCAGCTTAACTTTGAAGCAATTGGTGGCCCGACTTATGACAAATTTCAAGAGAGTCATGGTTCATAAACTGAGTAATCACCCTTATTGACCAGGTCAATTAAGCCGGTAGTAAGAAGCTTGATATCTCAGGTATGATGTTATCAGTTATATTACAAGTTCTTATCAGAATTGTTTATAACTCATATTTTACATTTATAATTGTGAGATAATTATAACCCGCCCTGCGGTAATCCGTCGAGGGTTTTTATGATCTACCTTTATGCAGAGTTAATTACAGGATTTCTTATGCATAAAGGAAATCAAAAAGAAAAGACAGAGTATAAATATGATGGCAATTTAAAGCAATGATAAGACATCAAAACATGCACGAAGGCACGGGGCAGCAAAGTAATCTCTACTCCTATTACATGACTCCCCCGAGTCAAAATGATTAAGCATTGTTTTCACCAAGGTTACACATATGAGCCGCCCGACGGGTTAACTCCCCGGGTTGCCGGAAGCCTCCGGATCAACCCTTTCCACTTCTTCGCCCTGCTCCTTGGCCTGGAAGGTTGACGATGACCAGTCAATGCCACTCAAAGCTTTAAAGTCAGCTTCATCGTCAATTAGCCCGGCCGGGTCAATCTCAGGGGCGAAGGTATGCTTACGAGTTGGTGGAATCAGGCTTGTCAGGGTTAACTGAGGGGTTGGGATTCTCCGGTTCTCTACATCATAACCCGCCTGATACTTAGAGAGACCCGCTTCTCCGGCAATTACCGTGGCAACAGGGCGTATTGCCTTCACACAGGCAGCAAAATCTTCTTGATCAAAGGGCACACCGTCTTCTTTGAGGCTCGGATACCCAGTGACAATATCAGCCGGGTCTAGTTCCGGAAGCCAAGCCTTAGCCCGGCTCAATGGGCTATAGCACCGGATCTTGCAAATGCCCTCTTTAGTTCTGTAATCCGTTGGGGCAACACAGAAAGATTTCTTAACACTTCCGCCAACAGGGTAGGAACTTCATTGGACAGAGCAACGCTGGCTAAAGCGCACTGAGACCCGGTGTAGAGTTGCTCCACCAGGGTATAAACCGCCTTCAGCTTGATCAGAGAGTCCTGGTTCAGATAGAGCTCCTAGGGCCTACATAACAATGCCAGGTGCGCTAAGAGACAAAGTTTATATGATCATTGAAAAGTATAGTTTCTCTAACTTGTAGGGCGACTTACCAAAGATTGCGGTAACCATCTGAGTCACACGATGGTTTAAGCCGGACAGTTCATTGGTTGCCTTTTCAAGAGCCACCTCTGAATCAGCAGCCCGTTGCATTAAAGCATTCTTTTCATCAACCCAAGTTTTTCTCTCTGCCTCAAAGTCGGTCTTCAGCTTCTCTTGTTCAGATACACTGAATTCAAACTTGGAGTTGGCTTTTTGGGTCTCCTTTTCTTGAGCTTGCACGCGTTTATTCAAATTAGCAATCTCTGTTTGCAGTTGACTGGTGGTAACCTGCACAAGGACCGGATTAAAATCAGGGTCATTACCATCTTATATTTGAAAGGCCCAAGCATTTTGCGAGCAAAACTACTTGGCACTTGGGGGCTAATGTCTACCGCGGAGGTCTATTTATAGTGGCAGTTCATAAAAGATTGGCGACTCACAATTTTAAGTCCCAAGTACTTTGCAAGCAAGACTACTCGGCACTTGGGGGCTAATGCATATTGCAGTTCAAAATTACAGTTAAACATGACTTATGCAAGCATGTGAAGGACCGGTTCATTCATTTTGATTGAACCGGCCCTTGGGGGCTACAGATTAAGCCAGATTTTTTTACAGGTTTCTAATCTTAAAGGCATTGTTAATGAGTGTCTGACGTTTTTCTAAGTCTACACCATATTCTTCATAAGCAATAGACTTGGGGGAAAGAGGAAGTTATACCTCAAATTTATGGTGCATCGGTTTCACCATGTCAATTTTGACATCGCGACTGCTGTGCACTTGGCTCATATAGCCGGAAAAGATGTCTCCAACGCTCATATGAGCATAATTTGCAACATCAAGCTTGACCCGGTGATTGCTCAGAAGTTCTTCTTTGGCGGAACACTTGGCCAGTACAGTTGGCCTTCCCGGCTCAACAAAGCCAGTTCCAGTAATCTCAACATCGATGTTTTGTTGGCCATCTGTGCGGACCTGGCTGGTGGTTTCTAGATTTTCTAAGTCATCAACGGCTCGTTCAGCCGGCAGGTCAGCAGCGGGAGTTGGTATATTTTGAGTTGGCTCAGACGGCGAGTCATGAGTTGATGAGTCTAGTGCAGCTGTTTCAAGAGCCGACTTAGTCACAACGGTGTCTTCAGCTGGTTTGCTCTTTCTAGCCAATTTGCTGGGTTTGGCCTGTCCACTGCGCCAGAACAAAGGTTAATACAAATACAAGGGATTAAAAAGTAAATATAAGGTAAGGAAATCATCATTACCCTGGAGCAGTCTTGAAAGCCGGCAAGTTGGACTGAATAGAGTCGCCGGAAGAAGGAGAGGTTTCCTGGTAATTTGAGTCAGAAGGATTCAGTGGCCGAAGAGTGAGACCCGCCAAAGGGTAAGAAGAATCTAAAACAAAGATGACCTCATTCCAACGTTTCCTTGGTGTGTTGGGTAAGCCGGAGGAGAGCTCTGCATCTTTGCTAGCACGGGTCTACCTCCGGTTCTCATGAATCTGTCGCTTCAAAAGAAATTGAGGATCTTGATAAGCTAAAGGATGTGAAAACCTTACTTTCTAGGCTTGGAGGATTTTCGGGCGTGGCAACGGCTCTGAATCGAAGGAAATGATATTTACCTCTTCTTCCACCTGGCGACTCATGCCCGTGTCATCCTGATCATAATCAGTATCAACAAGATAGTTAAAAAATAAGTCAAGGGAGTCAAGGGCTACCTCCGACTCAGAAGAATCGTCTAGCTGAAGCTGCTTGGAGGCACTAGGTATTTTTCCGCGTTTCTTGGCGGCGGCTCTCCTGGCGGCTCTTTTAGCTTTCCTATCCATTTTTGCGGCTTCATGGTCATATTTCACCTTCCAGAACTTGTCATCAGCTTGTGAAAATCAGCAAAGGTTTGAGTACAGGTAAAAGCATCAATAATGGTAATAATTTGTTCGGTTTGGCGGTTGACCTTTGGAGCAAGATTGGTTTTACAGAAAGGGCGTAAACCCACCTTGCCATAGTCTATTAAACTTTCATTCAGAAGACACTTGGTCATATCATCGATGACATGGTCAGGCAATCATCGGGGCTGTGTCACTGAGGGTCATTGAGGGAGTCCTGGATTAGGGGGTGTTCGGATAGCCGGACTATGACCTTTGGCCGGACTCCTGGACTATGAAGATACAAGATTGAAGACTTCGTCCCATGTCCGGATGGGACTTTCCTTGGTGTGGAAGGCAAGCTTGGCAATACGGATATGTAGATCTCCTCCCATTGTAACCGACTCTGTGTAACCCTAGCCCTCTCCGGGGTCTATATAAACCGGAGGGTTTTAGTCCGTAGGACAAACAACAATCATACCGTAGGCTAGCTTCTAGGGTTTAGCCTCTCTGATCTCGTGGTAGATCTACTCTTGTACTACCCATATCATCAATATTAATCAAGCAGGAGTAGGGTTTTACCTCCATCGAGAGGGCCCGAACCTGGGTAAAAACATCATGTCCCTTGTCTCCTGTTACCATCCGCCTAGACGCACAATTCGGGACCCCCCTACCCGAGATCCGCCGGTTTTGACACCGACATTGGTGCTTTCATTGAGAGTTCCTCTATGTCGTCACCTTTAGGCCCGATGGCTCCTCCGATCATCAACAACGATGCGGTCCAGGGTGAGACTTTTCTCCCCGGACAAATCTTCGTATTCGGCGGCTTTGCACTGCGGGCCAATTCACTTGGCCATCTAGAGCAGATCGAAAGCTACGCCCCTGGCCATTAGGTCAGGTTTGGAAGTTTGAACTACATGACTGACATCCGCGGAGACTTGAACTTCGACGGGTTCGAGCCACAGCCGAGCGCGCTGCACTGTCACGATGGGCATGATCTAGCTCTACCGCCGGACAGTGCCTAGGAGGCCGCCTCAGTATCCGCTCCGATCCTTAGCCCGGAGCCGACTGCGCCAATCGAGGATGGGTGGCTGGACACCACCTCGAGGGCTGCAATCTCTACGGCGATCGAGCCGAATACCAGACCTGTCCTTTGCGAAGCCTGTGACTCCAAGGTGTCGGACTCTTTTCCGGACTCCGAGCCTTCCGCACCCCTACCGATTGAACCCGATTGGGCGCCGATCATGGAGTTCACCGCCGCAGACATCTTTCAGCACTCGCTCTTTGGTGACGTCCTGAATTCACTAAAGTCTCTCTCCTTATCAGGAGAACCCTGGCCGGACTACGATAAGCAAGGTTGGGATGCAGACGATGAAGAAAATTCGAAGCCCACCCACCACCCACTTTGTAGCCACTGTCGATGATTTAACCGACATGCTTGACTTCGACTCCAAAGACATCGACGGTATGGACGACGATGCCGGAGACAACCAAGAACCAGCGCCTATAGGGCACTGGAAGGCCACCTCGTCATATGACATATACATGGTGGACACCCCAAAAGAAGGGAATGGCGATGGAACAACGGAGGATGACCCCTCCAAGAAACAGCCTAAGCGCCGGCGTCAGCGGCACTGCTCTAAATCCCGCCAAAGCAAAAAACAACGATTCTGGCACCGAAGACAATAACACCTCGGACAGTGCCGAAGACAACCCGCTCCAGCAGGATTCAGTGCAGGAGGATGGAGAAGCCAGCCCTCACAAGAGAGCGGCAGACAGAGAGGTAGAGGACGATAATTACACGCCTCCCTCCGAAGACGAGGCAAGCCTCGCTGACGACGAATTTGTCGTACCTGAAGATCCCGTCGAACAAGAGCTTTTCCAACGCAGGCTTATGGCCATGGCAAGTAGCCTCAAGAAAAAACAGCAGCAGCTTAGAGCTGACCAAAATTTGCTAGGCAACAGATGGACTGAAGTCCTTGCGGCCGAAGAGTACAAATTCGAACGCCCCTCCAAGAGCTACCCGAAGCGTAGGATGCTACCCCAATTAGAGGAGGAAGCACCTAAACCTACGTCACCAGCGCAGGACGCGGCCGACCGGCCACCTCATGGCCGCGATAGAGAGGCCTCTCGGCCATCCGTTCAAGCCGCACCCTGGCGCCGCTCAAAAAATACAAAGGCACGGGGAAATGCGCCAGACCTGCGAGACATATTGGAGGACAAGGCAAGGCAAACAAGATCAATCTATGGATCAGGTGGATGCCCCACGACACGTGACGATAACCGTCACGCCGGATATGGCAAATACGGCCAGGCCGAACACGACAGGCAAAGCTCATATGAGCTACGTCGTGATATAGCCCAGCACAGAGGCGCCGCACACCCACTATGCTTCACAGATGAAGTAATGGATCATCAAATCCCCAAGGGTTTTAAACCTGTAAACATCGAATCATACAATGGCACAACAGATCCTGCGGTATGGATCGAGGATTATCTCCTTCATATCCACATGGCCTGCGGTGATGATCTACACGCTATCAAATACCTCCCACTCAACCTTAAAGGACCAGCTCGACATTGGCTTAACAGCTTGCCAGCAGAGTCAATTGGTTGCTGGGAGGACCTGGAATCCACATTCCTCGACAATTTCCAGGGCACCTATGTGCGACAACCAGACGTCGATGACCTAAGCCACATAATTCAGCAGCCAGAGGAATCGGCCAGACAATTCTGGACACGGTTCCTAACCAAGAAAAATCAAATAGTCGACTGTCCGGATGCAGAGGCCCTTGCATCCTTCAAACATAACATCCGTGATGAATGGCTTGCCCGGCACCTAGGACAGGAAAAGCCGAAATCCATGGCAGCCCTCACAACACTCATGACCCGCTTTTGCGCGGGAGAAGACAGCTGGCTAGCTCGTAGCAATAACATGACCAAGAGCCCTGGTAATTCGGATACCAAGGACAACAATGGCAGGTCGCATCGCAACAAGCACAAGCGCCGCATTAACGACAACAATACTAAGGATACAATAGTTAATGCCGGTTTCAGAGGCTCTAAACCCGGTCAGCGGAAAAAGCCATTGAAAAGAAATGCTCCGGGCCCGTCCAGTTTGGACCGGATACTCGATCGCTCGTGCTAGATACATGGCACCCCCGAACAACCAGCCAATCACACCAACAGGGATTGTTGGGTGTTCAAGCAGGCAGGCAAGTTAAGTGCCAAAAACAGAGACAAAGGGCTGCATAGCAATGACGAGGAGGAGCCCCGACCGCCGAACAACAGAGGACAGAAGGGTTTTCCCCCACAAGTGTGGACGGTAAACATGATATACGCAACCCACATCCCCAAAAGGGAGAGGAAGTGTGCACTCAGGGACGTATATGCATTGGAGCCAGTCGCCCCAAAGTTCAACCCATGGTCCTCCTGCCCGATCACTTTTGATCGAAGGGACCACCCCACTAGCATCCGTCACGGTGGATTCGCCGCATTGGTTCTAGACCCAATCATAGACGGATTTCACCTCACTAGAGTACTCATGGACGATGGCAGCAGCCTGAACCTGCTTTATCAGGATACAGTGCAAAAAATGGGCATAGATCCCTCAAGGATTAAACCCACAAAGACGACCTTTAAAGGCGTCATACCAGGTGTAGAGGCCAGCTGTATAGGCTCAGTTACACTCGAAGTGGTCTTCGGATCCCCGGATAATTTCCTAAGCGAGGAGTTAATCTTCGACATAGTCCCGTTCCGCAGTGGCTATCACGCCCTGCTCGGGCGAACCGCATTTGCAAAGTTCAATGCGGTGCCGCACTACGCATACCTCAAGCTCAAGATGCCAGGCCCTCGAGGAGTCATTACGGTCAATGGAAACACCGAACGCTCTCTCCAAACAGAGCAGCACACGGCGGCCCTCGCGGCGGAAGTACAAAGTAGACTCTCAAGGCAATTCTCCAGTCCGTCTGTTAAACGTTTGGACACCGTCAAGCGCGCCCGGAGTAACCTACAACAAGACCGTCAGGCACATTCCGAGCAAGCATAGAAGTGTAGCCCCAACCCCAGCCCTCGCGAGATTGCGAAACCAGTACCACGCGTACATAATTACGCTCTGGAAATACCACGGGCATACGGGGAGGGGCACAACCATGACACGCCTAGAATGCGGCTCAACCGCACTAGGGGCTCCCGTCATTTCTCTTTTCTTACTTTCAGGACTCTACTCTCAGGAAGGCCTATCCGGCAGTACAATCGCCAAACACACCATGCAACAGCCAGGGAGACAGCAAGCCACGTCGAATGTCCAGGTGGTCTCTATAACGAGCTAAATACCTGTCTTACTTAAAGTCTCGCAGCTTTCCCCTAGAGGGGGACATGTCAAATAATCCCATCTCTTGCTTATCGCACTATTTGTATCGTTCTGCTTTCATAGCAGCCCTTTAATAAACAATACATAGCTCTTGTCTATTATTGCATTCATTTTTTATGTAAATATGTTCAGTTATGACATTATGCAATCGTACACTTTGGTACGGCCAATACACCAGGGGCTTAAGTACCCCAGAATATGGTGTGAGAAGACCGAACACTCTCACGAGTGCGGCACCCCGAACTTATAACATTATATGCATCGGCTCCGAATCATGTCTTGGGTCAATAGTTGGGTTTGCCCGGCTCCCATGTTTTGGTACCTTACGTTCCGCTATATCGGCTAAGGTAGCGCTGGGAGAACTACTGCGATTGTGCCCCAGTTGAGCTGGGTTAAGCACCTCAGTAGAGAAAGCTAAAACTGACCGTCATGATAGGGCGAGAGTCGGTCGCTGTTCGAGAGGTTTTTCGAGTCCCTAAAGACTTATGCCGCTTAGAGCGAGGAGCTGGCTTTGTCCGACCTAGGCGTGGATAGTGCCCCGAACTCGGTCTTCCGAACACTAGGGGCTTCGCTGAAATTTAAAATTATAGAACTCTATGGCTAAGTGAGAGTGATAAAGCATTAGAGTCTGATTGCCTTGTTCGTTGTGCTGAACGCCTCCCTCGAAGGACCCAAGAATGGGAACAAGAGCGCTCAGGTTTATCCCAAACACCCCAGCACTCGTGGCATGGGGGTAGAAGCCGATGACTTGCATCTCTCAGACTTAATAAACGGCCACACAGAAGGTAATATTTTAAATTCAAACAGCGTTGCTTAGCGCATATGAACAAGTTTTCAGCGCACAGGATAAACACAAGCGAGTTTACTCAAAAATTAAATCCTTGGAACATTCGTTCGCCACAAGACGGGCACCCTTCAGGACGCCCTCATAATACATCTCGGGCCTGCGATGCTCCTTCCCCTCCGGTGGCCCATCTGTCACCAGCTTCTCAGCATCCAGCTTGCCCCAGTGCACTTTAGCACGGGCAAGGGCCCTACGGGCGCCTTCGATGCATACAGAGCGCTTGATGACTTCAAGCCATGGACAGGCATCCACCAGCCGCCTCACCAGCCCAAAGTAGCTCCCAGGCATGGCCTCCCCAGGCCACAGCCGGCTTATAAGGCCCTTCATAGCCTGTTTGGCTGCCTTATGGAGCTCGACCAACTGCTTCAGCTTGTCGCTCAGGGGCAACGGGTGTCCGGCCTCAGCATACTGGGACCAGAACACCTTCTCCGTCGAGCTCCCTTCCTCGGCCCGGTAGAATGCGGCGGCGTCAGACACACTGCGGGGCAGATCTGCGAATGCTCCTGGAGAGCTCCGGACTCGGGTAAGTAACAGGTAATTTACTCTCACGTGCTTGCTTTGCATAAAGAATGCCTTACCCGCCGCTATCTTCTTCATCGCCTCAATTTCCTGGAGGGCCTTTTGGGCTTCGGCCTTGGCGGATTTGGCACTCTCAAGGGCCGAGGCAAGCTCGGACTCTCGAGACTTTGAGTCAAGCTCCAATCTCTCGTGTTTCTTCACAAGAGCATGGAGCTCTTGTCGCACCTCCTCTGCCTGCGCCTCCTACTTTTCTCGCTCAGTGCGCTCCACGGCCACAGTCTTTGGCCTTGGAAAGCGCTTCCTTCAGGGTCACCACCTCGGTTGTGGCCCCTGTAACATTCACGTTGGTCCTGTCACTATTTGCAACCAGGTATTTTTATATATACTTACATAAGGTACTACCTACCTTCCTTGTCCTCGAGCTACTTCTTGGCAAGGCTGAGCTCGTTCTCGGACTGCTCGAGGCTCTGCTTCAATGCATCAACCTCTGCAGTCAGTGCGGCAGAGGTCAGCAGCGCAACCTGCATTCCCATATTGACATATTTATGTTAGACTCTTGCGTATATCTTTTTAGATCCTCAGTCCGGCTTTTCTTTCCGAACACCAAACTGAGCATCAGGGGCTACTGTCTATGCGGTAACATTTTTATATGTTTTAAATACATACCTCAAAGCCTGTTAGAAGGCTGGCACAGGCTTCTGTCAGCCTGCTCTTGGCGGACTGAACCTTCTGGATCACCGCACTCATAATAGTGCGGTGCTCCTCGTCGATGGAGGCGCCGTTAAGCACCTCCAGCAAATTGTCCGGCGCCTCCGGTTGGACGAAGGCTGCCGGTGTCGTAGGCTTGCCCTTCTTACGAAGGGGCCACCTGCCGGACTCCGGAACCACTGAAGGTTCCGGTGCGGTGTCCGGCCCAGGGTCGGACTTAGATCCCTCTGGGGTTTTATCCCCTTTGCGCCTGGAGTCTGGAAGGTCGCCTTGTGGTGCCTCTGGGGCTACCGACGACTGGCCTGGCCCCTTCTGGGACTCCACCTCAGCGTCGTATGTGGGGTGAGGGGAGCTGGCAGTCGGGAGTGAAAGACTATTCACATCCGATGAATCTAGGGATCTGCTACGAAGCGTCGAGCTGGGCCTTGGGCGGACTACATGATTATGTTCAGTGTTAGAAGATATTGTGCACTAAAGGAACACCATGAGTTATTTTGGTATCCGGATACTTACGATTTTGCCAGGGGCTTGGCCCTGGATGGCCACTCCTCTCCGCCGTCTTTGGCATCGGTGGCGTAGTCCGAAAGAAGGGTCTTCCCCTTCTTGGACCCTCCGGCCTCCCCAGTTGGGGCGGCCTTCCTTTTCTTTCCTCCCCCCGCTGGAGGGGGAGAGGCTTCTTCTTCCTCCTCCTCGTTTTCGGAGGAGGAGTGCACTTCGGGGTCGTCAGGCGATGAGTCCGACACCACCAGGCGCCGGGAGCTCTTTCGAGTTCCCGTGGCCTCCTTCTTGGCCTTCTTCTCCGGCACCACGTGAGGTGTCGGGACTAGCAGCTTTGACAAGTGAACGTCTGCTGGGCCTTTGGGCAAAGGAGCCGGACAGTCGATCTGTCCGGACGTCCTATTCTAGTCCTGTCAAAGGAGCGGGAGCTTAGATCCTGCATAGAGTCAAACTATGAAAAACAAGTATCCTGTAAAGGGTAAAACAAGCTTACTGCGCTGGCTTGGCGCTTCGCGCAGAATCCACGATCCTCAGTAACGGGAGGGGGGGACCTTGGAGCTCTTGAATAGCACCTTCTAGGCGTCTTCGTGCATTGTGTCGAAGAGCCTGGACAAAGTCTGGTGCCGAGCCGGGTCGAACTCCCACAAGTTGAAAGCTCATCGTTGACACGGTAGGATCCGGTGGAAGAGCATGACCTGGACTACGTTGACAAGTTTAACCTTCTTGTCCACCAGGTTTTGGACGCAGGTTTGGAGTCCGGTCACCTCTTCCGAATTACCCCATGACAGGCCCGTCTCTTTCCAGGAGGTGAGCCGTGTGGGGATGCCAGATCGGAATTCGGGGGCCACTGCCCATTCAGGGTCATGCGGCTCGGTGATGTAGAACCACCCCGATTGCCACCCTTTGATGGTTTCCACAAAGGAGCCCTCGAGCCATGTGACGTTGGGCATCTTGCCCACCATGGCGCCTCCGGACTCCGCTTGCCGGCTGCCCACAACCTTCGGCTTGACATTGAAGGTCTTTAGCCATAAGCCAAAGTGGGGTTTGATGCGGAGGAAGACCTCGCACACGATGATGAAGGCCGAGATGTTGAGGATGAAGTTCGGGGCCAGATCATGGAAATCCAGGCCGTAGTAGAACATGAGCCCCCGGACAAATGGGTGGAGTGGGAAGCCCAGTCCATGGAGGAAATGGGGGAGAAACACCACCCTCTCATGGGGCCTAGGGGCGGGATGAGTTGCCCCTCATCTGGGAGCCGGTGCGTGATGTTGTTGGACAAGTATCCGGCTTTCCTCAACTTTTTGATTTGCCCCTCCGTGACGGAGGAAGCCATCCACCCGCCTCCCGCTCCGGACATGGTTGGAGAAGGTTGAGGTGGGAAGTGCGGACTTGGGCACTGGAGCTCGAGTGCGTGGAAATGGATAAGCAAGGGAGGAAGAAGGCGTAGATGGAAAGGGTGGATCCTTATCCCCTTATATGGGCAGCCGAAACTATGTGCCCCCGCCAGCCTAGTAAAACTCGCTTATCTCCCAAGCGTCGTAATTAATGGTGCGGTTGGGTTACCCACGCCCGTATTAATAAGAATCCCGAAATAAGGGGACACGATCTCTGCTTTGACAAGACGTGCCAAGGAAACCGCCTCGATAAGCACGCTGAGGTGGGACAGTAAAACGATTCGAATAAAGGCCTGGCCGTGGCATGATGTCACACTGTGGAATACGTCAGCAGATTAGATTTGTACGAATATTATTCTCTCTATGGTGGTATGTGGAACTTATTTTGCAGAGCCGGACACTATCCTTGTGTTCAACATCTTCTATGAAGTATTCGGAGGAGGAACCCGCCTTGCAATGCCGAAGACAATTTGCGCGCCGGAGTCATCGTCATTGAAGCCTGGTTCAGGGGCTACTGAGGGAGTCCTAGATTAGGGGGTGTCCGGATAGCCGGAGTATGACCTTTGGCCGGACTCCTGGACTATGAAGATACAAGATTGAAGACTTCGTCCCGTGTCCGGATGGGACTTTCCTTAGCGTGGAAGGCAAGCTTGGCGATACGGATATGTAGATCTCCTCCCATTGTAACCGACTCTGTGTAACCCTAGCCCTCTCCGGTGTCTATATAAACCGGAGGGTTTTAGTCCGTAGGACGAACAACAATCATACCATAGGCTAGCTTCTAGGGTTTAGCCTCTCTGATCTCGTGGTAGATCTACTCTTGTACTACCCATATCATCAATATTAATCAAGCAGGAGTAGGGTTTTACCTCCATAGAGAGGGCCTGAACCTGGGTAAAAACATCATGTCCCTTGTCTCCTGTTACCATCTGCCTAGACGCACAGTTCGGGACCCCCTACCCGAGATCCGCCAGTTTTGACACCGACAATCATCTTTCTTGCTTGAGTAGTTGCACATCAGGTCATGGCAGCGGCTTAATGGAATGACCCGCCAAGTGTGCTAGACCCGGACCAAGTCAATACCAGTCAATCCATTCCCCAGAAGAGCCTTGGTTTTGGCCAAGGTGGGGGTGAGGGTCTTTCGTTCGACAGGTGTTATTTTGTTGGGCAAAGGATGATTGGAGTCCAGAAGCAGTGCGCGAAAGTCGGGCAGAGGATTCTCACCAGCCGGGGAAGTATCTTGGCAATAAAACCAGGTCTGATTCCTATCCTTTGGATGGCTCGGCGGGTTAGCATAAGGAAATATGACGTCCCTGCGCCGTTGAATTGAGATGCCGCCGAGTTCCAAACTTTGTCCACTAGCACACTCATTCTGGCGGTTTAAGTAAAATAACTCTCTAAAGAGTAACATGTTGTGTTCTTCCCCAAGGTACACCTCACTGAACACTTGGAAGTTGCAGATGTTGGACACGGAATTGGGTCCGATGTCTTGAGGACAGAGATCGAAGAAATGCAGGACGTCTTGCAGGACGTCTCTAAAGAGTTTAGAGTCGGGTGGTGAGAAGCCCCGGTTCATATGATCTGGGAAAACGATCACCTCCCCTTCTTTGGGTTGAGGTCTTTCTTCAGCCGAATCAGGAGCACGATATGACATGACATCTCTCTTTGGTAAATAGCCCAGTTTTACAAAGTCTTCGAGAGTCTGCTCGGTGACAACAGATGGGACCCAGTTGCATGAAGTGCTTGTTTTAGGTGCCATGATGATGAAAGCCTACAAAAGGATAAAATTTCCGGTTCAACTTTAAGCCGGAGGAAATGTCAAAATTCAAGATGGCGTCTTATCTCGGGGCCTAATGGTATAAGGATAATTATGTTGAATTATTTAAGTCGTTGTAAGCATCGTTGACAGTTAAGTTATTTAAGCCGCCATGGTCGGTCAAGACTATCAGTTAAAAACATTATCTTCTAAACTGGTGATAAGAGTCGCTATGGCTAAGGTGATCTAACAAATACAAATTTTTGTCTAAGTGTGGCATAAACAAGTTTCACAAAGTGCAGTTGCTATTTTGGATCAAACAACTGTTCAGAAAAGAAAATATTCTAGACCTAAAAACAGAGCACAGATGAGTTCATCAGGTCTAAGAAGGCCTCTTTGCAAAATAAAGGTATCTATTGGTACTGAAAATGAGTGCGGAACAACTATTGCATAAGTTTTATACTATTTTTGGATCAGAGGAGGCTGTGGCATTAGAACTATGAAGAAACCGAGATGAATGGCGAATAACACAGGAAAAACCTACGAACCCTAATGCAGATCTGGAAGCAAGGGAAGAGGAAAGCTTACGGTTGCAGGGTTGCTGCAGAAGTTTGCCGCCGTTTCTCTGGACAGACTCAGGTCAATGCAGCGGCCGAGGTCAAGAAAGACGAGGGGCGCAGCGGCGGCGGCGGAGCTCGAGCGGCAGTAGGAGCACGAGGAAGAAGATGCAGAAATGAGAAGAATGAGAAAGGACCCGGTCGGGTCTAATTATATGGAAAACTGATGACTGGGCGCGAAAAATGAGGAGGCCAAAGGCATAAGTTATCCAACTACAAGGACACCTCAATTTTTGGGATGGTCTTTAAGATAAGGATCCGTTGAGATACATTGGATAAAAGCATAAATTGATAACTGATGACATCACGGCGGGTTAACCAAAATCTAGAAGATGATGTCACGGCGGGTTAAAGTTATCACACAAGCAGGAAGCACAAGATTTTTTTGAAGTGTTGAAGATTGACATGAACCAGTTCAAATCAATCTGGGGCCTAATGTTGGGGATATAACTATTAGGCATGACCCGCCTAGGGGGGGGGTCACGCCTATGATGAAGCCCACGAAGACACTTGAAGATGACGGCTTACTTAAAAGGCTTAAGGCCCAGAGGTCACTTAAGGCCCATAGTGGTAAACCGCCATATGTATGTGACTTGTATTGTAAAGCAAGAATAGTTAAGAGACCGAGCCCGACACTGTTTATGAGCCAGTCGGGACTCTGTGAGCCGCTTGGCGTCGACCTCTATATATAAAGGGACGACCAGGCGGCGGTTCAGGGCAAGTAACATCAGATCGAGAACTAGGTCAAGCGGATTCGCTCCCTGGTTATTGATTCATAAGCAATCCCACCCAAAACTGGATCGTAGGCTTTTACCTTCACCGCAAGGGGCCAAACCAGTATAAACCTCGTGTCCTTTGTCCCGTTTAACCCCTTTAAGCTTCCTAGTTGCGATGGCTCCACAACTAAGTCCTTACGCTAGGACATCTGACGTGAAAATTTCCACGACAGGATTACTCACTCCCGGTGGTGAGCATCATTAAATTGTTGATGAAAAAGGGTTGATGATGACGACAGCGATGAATCCCCCTCTTCGGAGACCCGAACAGACTCCAGATCAGCCCTCCCCGTTGAAGAATGGGAGGTGGTGATGGCTCCGTATCATAAAAAGTGATGAAACTTTCTCTCTTATTTTTTTCTCCGTGAGACGGAACTTATATGACAAGAGGGAGGGTGAACGGAGGCTCAAGGGGCCCACAAGCTCAAGTGGCGCGCCCTTGGCGGGGTGCCACCTAAGCTTGTGCCCCCCTCCAATATATCTTTTTGCGAGTATTTTTGTTATATATTTCAGTCCGTAAATTTTCACCCCAATCCAAGAACTTCTATTTCTGCACAAAACAACACCATTGTAGTTCTGCTGAAAACAGCATTGGAGACGTATCAACTGCCCCAAGCTTAACTCATTGTTTGTCCTCAAGCAATTCAGTTGATAAACTAAAAGTGATAAAGAAAGACTTTTACAAACTCTTTTGTTTTGTTGTCATATATAAGCTTAGCTGGTAACTAAGTTTCCAGCAAAGATCATGAAATAACCATGTGAATGATAGCACTTAGATTTCATATTTACTCATGACAATGGCATAATCAACTAGGGAGCAATAATAATGTATCTCAAATGCCAAAAATTTATCAAAACAATCATGATATAATATGATAACGTGGTATCGCGCTAGCCCTTTCTGAGACCACAAAACATAAATGTAGAGCACCTCTGAAATTAAAGCAGCGACTAACATTGCAATTCAGGGTACTCCCTCTCTCTTAGTTTATAGGGCGTGTGCGCACCCCTAGGTCATCAATTTGACCAACCTAATACAAGTCATATATTACAAAAAATATATCATTATAAACTTCAGATGTTCTATTTTCAAACGGTATAATTTTTGTGTTATATAATTTATATTAGGGTGATAAAAATGGGAACCTAGGTATACGCGCAGGACTTGTAAACTAAAATGGGGGGAGTAGAAGAGATCTAGTCATGCTCACATCCAACATTAACTAGACTCAATGCATGCTAAACTAAGAATGACAATAGCGCTCTTTATGTTGGTGCTTGAATGAGAAGGTGATGAATCAATAATAAAAGTAAACAACATGAAAGTAAATAGAAAGTCCCTTCACAGAGGGAAGCAGGGATGTTCAGTGGTGCCAGAGCTCAGAGCTTAAAACAGAGATGAATACATTTTGAGTGGTGTGTTTTTCCTGTCAACATCACGGCAAAGGATTTCAACATTTTCCATGCTAAACACATTACTGACAGTTCTCATTTAGAAAGGTAAAGTCTTACTCCCCCATAACCATACAAACACAAGCCATAGCTAGTTGAATTCTCGGGTGCCCTCCAAACAATCATCTTTCCAGGGGAGTTTGTTTTATTATACTCCCTCCATCCGGAATTACTTGTCGCGGAAATGGATGTATCCAAACGTACTTTAGTTCTAGATACATCCATTTTTATCCATTTCTGCGACAAGTAATTTGGGACAGAGGGAGTATTATTCTTTGTTTTAATTTAGCAGTACCGGGCATCCCTTTTACCAGCCTCTCTCGTGCAAGATGAGTGAATAAATCTCGTCCTGAGAATAACTCAGTTAGCATGGAAGATATTGACTGCCCCGTCGCTCCATGAGCGGTATGGGCACACAAAACAGATATTTATTTGAATGATTAGAGATGACACATGCAAATTTACTTGGAACAGAAGGATAATACCATATATAGGTAGATATGTGGACTCTTTTGGCACAACTTTGGTTTTCATGAATATGAATCCACAAGCAGTATTCCAGCTTAGTACAGGTGAAGGCTAGCCAATAGATTAAGAAGCGACCAACTAGAGAGCGACAACTGTCATAATCATGCATTGCGAATAATTAACATTGAAAATGAGCATTAGTAGGATATAAACACCCTGAATATAAATATCATGAAGGATGCATTGATTTTAAATCAACTAGATGCGTAAACATGTGCCAAGTCAAACCACTTGAAATTTTCAGAGAAGGATACCATCCTAACATACTACATCATAATCATTTTAATGCATGTTGACACACAAGATAAATAATTACCCACTCCTAGCTACTTAAGCGTGGCATGACCAACTATGATCTCGAATTGTCATCACAAATATGTTTACTCATAATATGTCGAATCATGGATACTCAGCTAAACATATTTACAAAAATAAAAACAAGAAGAGTTCATAACAACTTTTCTTTCCCACAGTCACTTCATCTATTCATCATCATTATTGCCTTTCACTTGCACGACCAAATGATGTGATAATAATAATAGTGCAAGTGTGCCGTGTACCAAGCTGAAATTTGCAAACACTTTATTCAAAGGAGTAGACAAGGTAATATTGCCCCTTTTGTTAGATCAACGAAAATGCATATAGGAGCCACTTGACAATTGTTGCAGGGTCTTGTCCTTACGACAGCTCAAGAAAATAAAATAAATTCAGAGAAACACACTAAAATATTTTTGGAGTTTTTTTCTTAAAGAAAGGAAAACAAAAACAAGAAACTATTTACATTGAAGAACTCCCAACAAATAACAAAGGAAGAAACAAGAAATCTTTTTGGGTTTTCTTTTAATGCTACAACTAATTAAACAAGAAAGAAAAACCGAAAAGAAGTGAGAAATATTTTTGGATTTTCGAAAGTTTTTCAAACACAAAAGAAACAAATAAAAGCAAGTGCGAATAAATAATGGAAATGATGAACATTGACTACTAAAATGAATGTGTGATACATGAATGTAATATCAGCGAGAATACGTACTCCCCCAAGCTTAGGCTTTTGGCTTAACTTGGTCTACGACCACTAAAAGAATCCATCTGGTCCAGTGGGGTACTAAGGCTGCGGAGGCTCCCACTGGTAGACCGGTGCTGGTGTGGGTACAAACTCTGTCGTCAAACTCTAGTACGCATATAGATCATCTGACATTGTAGTGTACCTACCCCTGGAGAGATCAAACAAAGCAATTGCAGGCAAAGTAATAACCTCACAGATGTCCTGGCTAAATACAAAGTTATATTGAAACCAAACTATACCCTTATTAAAAATTATGTTTAGTCATGCTATGATAGTCTAGGTACTTCATGGGTAGAAGTTCATCCTCATCATGCCTGATAGGGATCTCAAAATGTCTAGTGAGACAAGAAGCATAAATACCACCATAGATAACACCCTTAGAACGGTTAGTGCGCAACCGTCGTGGAGAAATAGCTTCCGAACTAAAGGTACTGTCACTTTAAAGTGCACATTGTAAAATAGCAAGATTAGGTGAACTAAGTGTTCCACTCTCCCATCTACCAGTCAGACATCTTCCTGCAAATAATGAGAAGTAACACATAACGCGAAAAATGTAAACTAGAAACTCTCGACTGAGAGACTCCTCTCATCTCCCCCACAATCACATCATGCACGAAATCCTCAAAGCCTCTAGTGTGTGGCTCTAGAAGACTACCCTCATTAGGAATTTTGCAAACTTGACAGAACCTATCAAGTATCATTTCATAAGGGTGATCATAAAGGTGAAATGAAATGGTATGTGTGTCTCTCCTAGACATGAATCGAAAGTTTTGCACAAAGGTATTAGTGAGGAGAACGTACTAATCACACTTATCTTCGAGGAAGGAAGTTAGGCCAGTGTTTCCTGCCAACTGATAGAAATCATGATAAATACCCTCTTCTCCTAAGAATCACATGGCCATTCACAAGGCCTCACTTCGGCTGCACGAGGGAGATTATATTTGGCCTTCTCTTCCGGAGTTTCCGTTGAACCCCGGCTAGAAGAGCTTCTCAGGAACCTGAACATTTTCCCCCCTGATTTTTTTGAAATTTTTAGTCCCCAAAATAAACATGAACAAAACTCAACAAAATTTATAGCAACTACTCAAGTGCCTAGATGTTATACCATGCATCAAAGCTACTTAGATCAAACATGCAAAGCTCATATTCATGGTCACCAACAGTAGCAAAATATAATCCACTAGAACAAAAACTAATTGGACCATCGGACGAGTCACATACCAAGGAATAATTCCTGTAGACAGTTCGGAAACAAAGCTCTGAGCAAGGAGATCGAAAATATCCCAAAAATGAGTAAGAACATGGGATAGGAAGCAAGGATGATTTTTTTTGGAGGTGGAAGAAGGCTGTGGGCATGGGCACTAAGTGAGTGGGTCCCTATGGGGCCCATAAGCCTGCATGGCTCACCTAGGGGGCACGCATGCCATGTGAGCTTGTGGCTCACTGGTGCACCCCTGGGTGTGTTCAGTGCCAAAAATTCTTTTATATTCAAGAAAAAATCATACTAAATTCTCCGGACATTCTGAGAACTTTTATTTCTGGGACATTTTTATTGTATGGATAATTCAAAAAACAAGATAAACATGGCATTTTACTTTATTAAACTTTAAATAACAGAGAACAAACTATAAGTACAATAGGTAGTACTTACTAAATTCATCGACCACATGCCCCTAAAAGAGAATCAATTAATACGATTGATCAAGTCTTGTTAACAAACTATTTCCGACCTTCATTTGTCGTGTCCTCTTGATGTCGCTTGAAGCTACGTTGGTATTTCCCTAAAGAGGAAGGGATGATGCAGCACAACGGCGGTAGGTATTTCCCTCAGATATGAAACCAAGGTTATCGAACAAGTAGGAGAACCAAGCAACACAACGTAAACAACCCCTGCACACAAATAACAACCACTCGCAACCCGTGTTAAAGGGGTTGTCAATCCCTTTTGGGTAACAGCGCCAGAAATTGGTGCGTGGACGAGAGAAAGTTGTAATAGATTGAATAAATATATCACAAATAAAATAAAGTGCAGCAAAGCATTTTTGGATTTTGGGTTTAATAGATCTAAAAATAAATGCTAAGAAAAAGTAGAGCACAAAGGCAAATATATGAGAAAGAGACCCGGGGGCCGTAGGTTTCACTAGTGGCTTCTCTCGAGAAAAATAGCAAATGGTAGGTGAACAAATTACTATTGGGCAATTGATAGAACTTCAAATACTCATGACGATATACAGTCAATGCTCATTACATAGGCATCACGTCCAAGATTAGTAGACCGACTCCTGCCTGCATCTACTACTATTACTCCACACATCGACCACTATCTAGCATGCATCTAGTGTATTTAGTTCATGAAGAAACAGAGTAATGCAATAAGAACGATGACATGATGTAGACAGGATCTATCTATGTAGAGATAGACCCCATCGTTTTATCCTTAGTAGCAACAATACATCCATGTCGGTTCCCCTTCTGTCACTGGGATCAAGCACCGTAAGATCTAACCCACTACTAAGCACCTCTTCCATTGCAAGATAAATAGATCAAGTTGGCCAAACAAAACTCAAATATCAGAGAAGAAATACGAGGCTATAAGCAATCATGCATAAAAGAGATCAAAGAAACTCAAATACTTTCATGGATATAAAAAAGATAGATCTGATCATAAACTCAAAGTTCATTGATCCCAACAAACACACTGCAAAAAAGTTACATCATATGGATCTCCAAGAGACCATTGTATTGAGAATCAAGAGAGAGAGAGAGGAAGCCATCTAGCTACTAACTACAGACCCGAAGGTCTACAAAGAACTCACGCATCATCGAAGAGGCACCAATGGAGGTGGTGAACCCCATCCGAGATGGTGTCTAGATTGGATCTAGTGGTTTTGGACTCTGCTGCGGCTGAATGAATATTTTGTTGACTCCCCTAGTGTTTTGGGAATATTGGGGTATTTATAGAGCAAAGAGGCAGTCCGGGGGGCACCCAAGGTGGGCACAACCCACCAGGGCGCGCCTAGGCCTCCTGGCGCGCCCTGGTGGGTTGTGCTCTCCTCGGAGCACCCCCCAGGCACAGCCAGGGCCCATTATGTTCCTTCTGGTCCAAAAAATCTCTGTAAAGTTTCACTACAGTTGGACTCCGTTTGATATTGATTTCCTGCGATGTAAAAAACATGCAGAAAACAAGTGGCACTTGGCACTATGTCAATAGGTTAGTATGAAAAAATAATATAAAATGACTATAAAATGATTATAAAACATCCAAGATTGATAATATAACAGCATGGAACAATCAAAAATTATAGATACGTTGGAGACGTATCACCTCTCCCTTTTCTTCTTCTCTGAAAAGGGCGACCAGAGAGGCGAGTTTTTCGGTGTTGGCTCCGGTGACGCCTCTCCCTCGGGGGCCTTGTTCTCGTCGGTGCAGGAGTCGTCGGAGTCATCGTGCAGACATGTATAGATGTAGATTGGTAGTTTTCGTAGCTAGGGTCTGGCCCTCTGTCCGCTCTGCTTCCGCAGAGACAACAACATCGTTCAATAAATTGGCTCCGGATTTCTTCCCGGCGAGGTCGTCCATGGATCTGGGAGCCTTGGTCTTCGCGGCTTGGATCCATGTCCTGGATTCGAGTTGGTGATTAGGTCTTCTGGACGGCGGCTCCGAGGCAGCGGCGGTGCCAAAGTCAAAGTATTTTGTTCCCCTCTCTCCGCTCCTTCCTTGGTGGTGCTCGCTCCGGCTTGATACGTCTCCAACGTATCTATAATTTTTGATTATTCCATGTTGTTTTATTATCAATCTTGGATGTTTTATAATTATTTGATAGTAATTTTATATCATTTTTTGATACTAACCTATTGACATGGTGCCAAGTGCCAGTTGCTGTTTTTTCCATGTTTTTTACATCGCAGAAAATCAATATCAAACGGAGTCCAAATGCCACGAAACTTTAAGGAGATTTTTTATGGGCCAGAAGGAAGGCAATAGGCCCTGGTTGCACCTGGGGGTGCCCCTAGGGGGGCACAACCCACCAGGGCGCGCCAGGAGGCCTAGGCGCGCCCTGGTGGGTTGTGCCCACCTCGGGTGCCCCCTGGACCTCCTCTTTGCTCTATAAATATCCCAAAAATACCAGAACCCTAGGGGAGTCGACGAAATATCCATCCAGCCGCAGCAGAGTCCAGAACCACCAGATCCAATCTAGACACCATCTCAGATGGGGTTCACCACCTCCATTGGTGCCTCTCCGATGATGCGTGAGTAGTTCTTTGTAGACCTTTGGGTCCATAGTTAGTAGCTAGATGGCTTCATCTCTCTCTCTCTCTCTCTCTCTCTCGCTCGCTCTCTCTCTCTCTTGATCCTCAATACAATGGTCTCTTGGACATCCATATGATGTAACTCTTTTGCGGTGTGTTTCTTGGGATCGATGAACTTTGAGTTTATGATGAGATCTACGTTTTTATATCCGTGAAAGTATTTGAGTTTCTTTGATCTCTTTTATGCATGATCTCTTATAGCCTCGTATTTGTTCTCCGATATTTGGGTTTTGTTTGGCCAACTTGATCTATTTATCTTGCAACGGGAAGAGGTGCCCAGTAGTGGGTTCGATCTTACGGTGCTCGATCCCAATGACAGAAAGGGAACCAACACGTATGTATCGCTGCTACTAAAGATAAAAATACGAGATCAATATCTACCGCCATATAGATAAATGTATCTTGTCTACATCATGTCATCATTCTTATTGCATTACTCTGTTTTCCCATGAACTTAATACACTAGATGCATGCTAGATAGCAGTCGATGTGTGGAGTAATAGTAGTAGATGCAGGCAGGAGTCGGTCTACTAATCTTGGACGTGGTGCCTATGTAATGATCATTGCCTGGATATCATCATAATTATTTGAGGTTCTGTCAATTGCCCAACAGTAATTTGTTTACCCACCATTTGCTATTTTTCTCGAGAGAAGCCACTAGTGAAACCTACGGCCCCGGGGTCTTCTTTCTCATATATTTGCCTTGCGATCTACTTTTCCTTTGCATTTTTATTCAGATCTATTAAATCAAAAATCCAAAAATGCTTCATTGTACTTTATTTTATTTGCGATCTATTATTTCAATCTATTACAAGTTTATCTCCCGTCACACGCAATTTCTGGCGCCGTTACCCGAAAGGGATTGACAACCCCTTTAACACGTCGGGTTGTGAGGATTTGTTATTTGTGTGTAGGTGTTGCTTACGTTGTGTTGCTTGGTTCTCCTACTGGTTCGATACCTTGGTTTCATAACTGAGGGAAATACCTACCGTCGATGTGCTACATCATCCCTCCCTCTCCAGGGAAATACCGACGTAGTTCCAACTACCATCAAGGAGAATTTCTGGCGCTGTTTCCGAGGAGGATCTTCAACATAACCAAGTTCCTAATGACAAATCTCATCTCCTTGCAATTTACATTATTTTCCATTTTCCTCTCGTTTTCCTCTCCCCCACTTCACAAAAATTTGCCGTTTTATTCGCCTCTCTTGTCATGTTCGTCGTTTTCTTGCCGGATCTGTTTTTGAGTGCAATCTTGTTGTGTGGTCAACATGACTCAAGAGAACACCAAGTTATGTGATTTATCAAATACCAACAACAACGATTTTATTGGCACTCCGCTTGCTCCTCCCACCACTGGTGCGGAGACTTGTGATATTAATACTGCTTTGCTGAATCTTGTTATGAAAGACCAATTTTCTGGTACTCCTAATGAGGATGTCGCGTCCCATCTTAATACCTTCATGGAATTATGTGATATGCTAAAGTAAAAAGATGTGGACAATGATGTGGTCAAGATGAAATTATTTCCGTTCTCTTTGCATGATTCTGCAAAAAAATTGGTTCTCTTCTTTGTCTCGCAATAGTATTGATTCTTGGAATAAGTGCAAAGATGCCTTTATCACTAAGTATTTTCCTCCCGCAAAAAATATTTCCCTTAAAACCCAGATCATGAATTTCAAGCAACTTTAACATGAGCATGTTGCACAATCTTGGGAAAGGATGAAAATGATGCTAAGGAATTTCCCAACTCATGGGTTAAATCTTTGGATGATCATACAACTTTTTATGCAGGGTTGAATTTTGTTTCTTGTAATCTTTTAGATTCCGCCACGGGTGGTACTTTTATGGAAATTACTTTGGGTGAAGCCACCAAATTCCTTGACAATATCATGGCAAATTATTCGCAATGGCATACCGAAAGGGCTCCTACTACTAAAAAAGTTAATTCGGTTGAAGAAATTTCTTCTTTGAGTGAAAAAGTTGATGCTCTTGTGAAATTGGTTGCTAGTAGAAGTGCTCCTATTGATCTTAATTATATGCCTTCGTTTACTTTGATTGAGCAAAATAGTGATGCTATTGATGTGAATTTTATTTCTCGCAATAATTTCAACAACAATGCTTATAGAGGTAATTTTAATCCTAGGCCTTTTCCTAGTAATTTATCTAATAATTATGGTAATTCCTATGAAAACCAATCTTATAATAATAATAGGAACACCTCTAATCTTGAGAATAATATTAAAGAATTTATCAACACGCAAAAAGTTTTCAACACTTCCATAGAAGAAAAGTTGAATAAGATTGATGATTTGTCTGGAAGTGTTGATAGAATTGCTCATGATGTGGAAAATCTCAAGATGAATTTTTTTGTGCCTAAAGTTGATGAATCAATTAAAGCTCTTTATGTTTCTATGGATGAAAGTAGGAAAAGAATTGCTATGCTTAGAGCTAAAATAGAATTTTTAGAAAAAGCATTTTCTAGTGATTTCTCTTGCAAAAGTGATGAAGATCTTAAAATGATTGGTGTTTCTTCTATTGATTACTTGTTTAGTAAAGTTAAGAATGATCAAAAAAGATACTGGAGAAGAGTCAACTTTAGGTAGAAGGCATCCCAATATTTCGGAGGGTGAAAATCTTCTTGAGAAAATTGATGAAAGTGAGTTTGGAGAGGTAAAAACTTTAGCTAGTAATGTGCCCACTATTTTGGATTACAAAGAATTTAAGTATGATAGTTGCTCTTTATTGATTGTATTTCTTTGTTGCAATCCATGATAAGTTCACCCCATACTTATGAACAAAATAAAGCTTTTACTAAACATATTGTTGATGCTATGATAAAAGCTTTGGAAGAAAAGTTGGAATTAGAAGTATCAATTCCTAGAAAATTGCATGATAAATGGGAACCTACTATCAAAGTCAAGATTAAAAATTATGAGTGTTTTGCTTTATGTGACTTGGGTTCTAGTGTTTCTACAATTCCGAAATTTTTATGTGATGTGCTTGGTCTTACCAATCTTGAAGAATGTTCTTTGAATTTACACTTGGCGGATTCTATTATTAGAAAGCCTATGGGAAGAATTAATGATGTTCTTATTCTTTCAAATAGGAATTATGTGCCCATAGATTTTATTGTTCTTGATATTGATTGCAATCCATCTTGTCCAATTATCCTTGGTAGACCGTTTTTATGCACTATCGGTGTCGTGATTGATATGAAAGAAGGAAATATTAAGTTCCAATTTCCTTTGAGAAAGGGTATGGAACACTTTTCGAGAACAAGAATTAGGCCACCATATGAATCAATCATGAGGGCATCTTATGGATCTCGAACCAAAGATGACAAAACTTAGATCCTTGCTTTATGCCTAGCTAAGGGCGTAAAACTATAGCGCTTGTTGGGAGGCAACCCAATGAATAAAATTTATTTGTGCTTTTTTGCTTTATGTTCTTGAGTGTTAACACAATTATGCTACTGTTATGATTGTGCTTTTTATGTTTTAATTAGTGTTTGTGCCAAATAAAGCCTTTAGGATCTTCTTGGGCAATAGTTATTTGATCTTGCTGAAAAAACAGAAAATTTTGCCCTCACTAAAACAATTATCATTGTTTACCAGAGAGAGATAAAATACCCATTCCAATTTAAGTAGATCAATATACAAATTACTCAGACCTTCCTAATTTGGAATAAATTTTGGAGTTACAGAAGTATTCGAAATAGTCAGATTTCTACAGACTGTTCTGTTTTGACAGATTCTGTTTTCTTTGCATTGTGTGCTTATTTTGACGGCTCTATGGTTTTCTTTGATGAGTTTTTGCCATATAAAAGTTTGAATACAGTAGATATAATACAAAAAATATATGAATTGGTTTGATACAAAACTTGTAGTAGTGGGTTATTATTCTTATACTAACGGATCTCACGAAGATTTTTGTTGAGTTTTGTGTGATTGAAGTTTTCGAGTTTTGGGTTATCTTACGATGGATGAAGGAAGGATGTAAGAGCCTAAGCTTGGTGATGCCCCGACATACCAAGCTATTATCCAAGAATGAGCAACCAACTAAGCTTGGGGATGCCCCCGAGTGGCATCCCTGCTTTCTTCCAATAACTATCGGTATTTTACTCGAGACTATATTTTTATTCGTCACATGATATGTGTTTTTCTTGGAGCGTCTTGTATGATAGGTGCCTTTGCTTGTTTTATTTTGTGTTTTAACTTATCAATCCTTGATGGACACACCTTTTTGAGAGAGCCAAAATTATGTCATGACTTGCTAGAATTGCTCTCTATGCTTCACTTAAATCTTTTATGAGCTAGGACTTGCTCTAGTGCTTCACTTATATCTTTTTGAGCATGGTGTGCTTTGTTATTTTTGAAGAAATACTCTCTTGTTTCACTTAGATTTGTTTGAGAGTTAGTAAAATTTTCAAGAAATTCTCTCTTGCTTCACTTAAATTATTTTGAGAGAAAGAAAATTTGTTATGCTCATGATCTTCACTTATATTTGTTTGAGCTTATGAAAAGCAACACATGAAAATTAGTCCCAAAGTGATAGATATACAAGAAGGATAAAGAAAAGAAAATGTCATGAATATCATTGGACAAAATAAACTTGATTCTTAGTAATAGTTTTGAGATATGATGATGTGATATGTGAGTCATCTTGATGAGTAATTATGCTTTAGTAGGAATATTGGTGTTAAGGTTTGTGATTCCCTATGCATGCACGAAAGTCAATAATCATGTAATGAAAATTATATCCTACTTGTGGTGCATTATTCAGTGTTAATTATGCTTAATGCTTGCTTATGAGATTATTCGTTTCTTGGTTGGTTGCTTCTCAATCTTTTTGCTAGCCTTCATTTTGCACTAAGTATGACCTCTACTTGTGCATACAAAATCCTTTAAACCAGTTTTGCCACATGAGTCCACTATATCTACCTATATGCAGCATTCTTTTGCCGTTCTAAGCAAATTTGCATGTGCCATCTCTAAATTTCAAAATAAACTTCTCTTTTGTATGTTTGTTTCGCTCGCGGAGCGGTGAGGGGTGGATAATATTTTCCATGCTAGATGTGTTATTCTCAAGATGAGTGTTTATTCACTTGTCATTGCACGAGAGTAAGGCAAAGGTATTAGGGATGCCCAGTCCTGAAATGCAAAAAAAGGAAATGAATTTACTTTATGCTGTCAAATAATAAATTCCTTAGAAAGTGTTGGTATGAAGGGCACCCGTGGATACGGTTAGCCATGGAAAGTGAAAGTTATGGTGGCAAAAGGAATAAACTTTATTTTCTGTTTGGGAACCGCCTATGATATTTCTATGCATGGAAAGTATTGGGAACTCTAAGTCGTTTTCGTTGGTGGGATGGATACACCTCCCAAAATGTTTTTATCTCAATTTTTTTTGCTTTGAGCTCTGGCACCTCTACAAATCCCTACTTCCCTCTGTGAAGGGCCTTTCTTTTACTTTATGCAATCTTTATTTTGAGATTTGAGTCTCCATCTTCTCTCATAAAAGTACCAACTAGGAGGCAATATGATCGTGCTCAAGTATTGGGTGTAGTTAATATTCGAGTGTGTTTCATGAATGGATCAATGTTTGAGCATGGTGAGCTAGGGATAACTTGTTTTAGCATTGATATCATGCACTACAAAAAAAATACACTTCCGTGATGATATGTGTTTGTCATAGTAGGTCGCGTTTTTTGTCATGCATGTACATCCATGACGATTTTATGACAGAATCAAGATAGTCATACATGTGCTGTCATAGAAGTGTTCGATGACATTACGAAAATTATCATCACAGAAGTGTCCACTTCCATGATGATAAATCACGCGTCATAGAAGTGCTTTTGTCAAGGGTGACCGACACGTGGCATCCACCGAAACGGGATGCCGTTAACCGCTGTTAACCTATCGGCTCTGGTTTTTGGATCCGATAACCCGCTAACAGCCACAACCAATGCCGATTTTCCACGTGTAAAATTCTCATTGGCTGACGGATCCGCGTGCCAGCTCCGCATTGGCACAGGTGTCACTCATCCAACGGTCAAGATGGGGCTATGATATGTTGATACATGGACCGGCCCAAAACTGGCCCACAAAGTTTGAACGGGCCGGCCCAACCAAAGGCCCATAAGATTTAGCGGACCATAATGGCCCGGCCCAGCTAAAGGCTCACAAGATTTTGCAGACCATAATGGTCCGGCCCAGCTAAAGGCCCACAAAATTTAGCGGACCATAATGGGCCGGCCCAGCTAAAGGCCCACAAGATTTTGCAGACCATAATGGCCGGCCCAGCTAAAGGCCACAAGATTTAGCGGACCACAATGGGCCGGCCCAGCTAAAGGCCCACAAGATTTTGCAGACCGTAATGGGCAGGCCCAGCTAAAGGCCCAACATTCTTTGTAAAATTGGCCCATCAACGGCCTTTCATAAACTTGTCGTCAACGCGGCCCATGGTCACTTCTGGCCCGTTAACAGTCCGCTAAGTAATTGGGCTGAATTATGGCCCGGTGTATTTCCGGCCTGTTAAATGTCCTGCTTCATTTGGGCCTTTTACAGGCCATCGAAACTTTCAGCCCATAAATGACTGTGAAGGATTTGGGTCATATTCAGCCATGTCTGACATTCGGCCTGTTAGAGGCCCACTATAGATTTGGGCCACTTTCGGCCTGTTGTCATTTTAGGCCTGTTAACGCCGGACGAAAACCATGGGCCATATGTGGCCCAACGTCATATCGGGCCCATTAACAGCCCCATATAAAAATGACGATAATCTAGCCTGACCGAAGTTCCGGCTTGTTAAAGGCCCATGTATTAGGTCGGCACATTACGGCTCGTCCAAATTTCGGCCTATCAAACATTCGCATCGTAAATGGGCCACCATTTCGGCCTGCTAAGACAAGTGGGTTATTTGGCACAATCAGGGCCCAATATCACTTTCGGTCTATTAAAGGCCCATGTTTTTATGGGCTTGAGATATTTACACCTGTAAACGGCCTATTTTACTGAGGGCCCAAATTATGTTCAGGCCTGTTAAAGGTCCACTATGGGCACAGGCCTACCAGAAAAATATGAAAGCTTATGTTGATTTAGTCCCAGATATTTTTAGTGGGCTACATGCCAATTTCAGCCCGTAATCGTTTTTAGCCCAATTGGAATGGGCCCGACGAATATTGGCATGTTGGGCTCCTACGAAGATTTCGGCCGAATACATTACTAAGATAAACCTACACTATATAAAAATAGCGTTGTAATTACTACAGCCTGTGGTAGCATCATAAATGTTGTATCACAACAAAATAAATTCCAACCATACAACAAAAGGCATGTTGGCATAAAGTTTACAGTCCTTCCAGATAAAAGCACCATCAGATGTATAGAAGCACAGATCATTTGACCTGAGTGCTAGTGTTTCAGGCTGTAGAATCTGATGGAGCAACATGATCTTCACCTTTTTTCCGCCATTGCTCTTGAACAACAAAGCGAATGTCTGATAGTCTAGTTTCAAAACCATTCATATCTTGACGACATTTGTCAACCACTATTCTTGTTTCTGAAACGACGTCCATTAGGGATTGGAATTGTGTCTGGAGCACATATATATCACTCTATCTAGCAGGAAGATTTTGTTCAGTAGGCGATTTGGACGAGGTTACCTTGACAACCAACCCAGAATTATGCAGGAAGGTGCTTTTTGCACTATTAGTGGAGAGATACTGACGCACTGTAGCAAGAGGTGACATTGTGCTTGTGGTAGCCTCGTCAACTTCACGTGGTTGTGGTTGTTCAATCATTTGTTCCATAGCTTCCTGAAACTTTGAACTTGTAGATTAGTGTACCAGATAAGTTACTAATGAGACAAAAACAAACAAAGTAGGTTAAACATTTATACATAACTTATTTTGGTGAACTACTGTAATACATTAGCATGTATTGTAGTGCCAACTACATAATAAAATCACTTTTGGAACATATGTCCATGTGGCATGCCTACTGTATTGTCTATTTCCTCACATTCATTGACATCTAAGGACAAAGAGACATGGTTTAAAGTAGGATGAACATAGTATGACATCATTCATATCATGGGCAAACAGATATAAAACAAACATGTCATGTAAGGTGAAATGATACGTTAAGACAACTGTGTATAAAAGTGAATAGAGTAACTGACATTGGCTGCAAACCAAGTAGTTAAATGAACACATCACCGTACCAATCAGTTCAAAGGCAGGAGGAGTAAGGACTTACAACAACGGCTTGAACTGGTGTGCTCATGCCCTTCATCTTGCTGGTGTGGCAATCCTTGAAGATTTGCACTGTATTCGGTTCAGGTTCTTTTTGGTCCGCACGGGCTTTCCTTTGTATTTGGAACAAGTCAATATAGATACAATAATATGGCACAAAAAAAGAAGGAAGTAGCAGCTATTTACAAGAGCCTCGCACTGTGCAATATAGCTACGAGATCCTGTTGTCTGTTGGAAGTTCACTTTAGAACGGTTGGTTTTGTTCTTCAAACAGTTAGCCTAGAACAAGATACACTTGTAAGGCACATACATAAATACAAGTTCAATATGTGGTCTGATCAAATATATATAGCCTACCTGATACTTTGGATCAGACCAGTGTTTAACAAGGGCTGTCCAGACTTCATCTGTAATATATTCCACTGGAGATGTTTGGGCGATTTCATTGTTAGCCTTTCCTTCCAAGTGAGATTTTCTAAGGTGGTACCGATACTGTCGCAGAGCAGACTGAAAAACATGAGTGCATGCTTGTTTAGTTGCATCATCTTTCGGATCCAACTTGAACCTCATCTGTTGAAAAAAGAATGTGAGTTTTATTAGGAGGAAGCTAGAAGGTATGGGACAAAGCAAGACAATATTACTAATTGCAACGAATAACATTACTTACGGATAAATGGTCAAGGAAGGTGTTAAAATGGGTATTTTGTTTCTCATTCCTGTACTGGATCCACGTTGGGAGGATACGTGCATGACACCTAATGGCAACGGTCGCCTCTGATACTAACTTGGCTGACTCTGTAGCATCACGTGGCCTTTTTAAACCTGTCTCAAAATGGATCTCCGTTCTTCCTCCTTTAGATTTTGTTAATCTGTCAAGCATTATCCTTGATGTCTGTTTCCGCTTGCGCCGTGGTGCTAGTTTAACAACGAAAATGGAAAGTGTTAGTGTACATCAAACTGTGAGAGTACATATAAAGGAGCATGCAACTGCAACTTGACTCGGTCAGGTACCGTCTTGGTGTTGATGCTCATGAGGTTCATCTGATCTTGCCAAGTCCTGTTGTGTCAGCAGTGCTTCGAAAGTAGTGTTAGGTGTGAAGGCAGCTTGGGAACTGGCCAGTTCCGGAGCAAACGAACGAGTAACTAGTTGAGATGCTAGTATAGTTGAAGCGGATGCTGCAGCTGGTGGAGCAGGTGATACTGTGTTTGTAGATTTAGCCGGTGGACTTGGACCTTCTACTGCACTATAAGTACCAACAGAATCTTGATAGCAGATCCTTTTCTGTTTCACCCTACGAGTAACACCACTCCCTACTATATTATTTTTCTTGCTCTTTTTTGACTTTGCCATGTCAAGCCGTACCCATAACACAAAAGAATAAAATCGCTCTTCAAAACTCATTAATGCATGATACAGACAAGCAATACTTTGATGTAAGACAACCGTATGAGGATGGAATATGTAAGAAAAATAGGACGACATGACATATTCACAACTATGATGTGCAAACTAAGCAGAAGGATTTTCAAGAAAATAGAAGTAATGCAAGCTAGACACCATATGAAAGATGCAACCAATATTACTCTGCCAAGTTAAAAGTGTCTTGTCATAAGTGGCAATTTGAAAAATTAGAAGAAGTACAACATAGAAATCAATGCAAGATGCAACCACTATCAAACTGCCATGTTAAAAGCGTCCAATCATGAGTGACTGATGCGGGATACACAACAACAATACTTTGATGTAAGAACATGGTATGATAGATATATGCATTGTATTCTAGACACAAAAAGCCATGTCATATGCACATCATTAACGTATAAACTCAGCAGGTGCAATTTAATCAAAATAGAAGAAATACAGGCTAGACAACATATGCAACATGAAACCAATTATCACACTGTCAACTTAGAGCAAGCACCTGCGATGGTGGAGTACGGGAGATGAACTCATCATGTAGACTTGGGACTTCAACTTCATTAGCAGTAGCAGTGGCAAATCTAGAGAGTCTCTGTTTGCGTCGGTGCAGAGGACCACCAACATCCCCTAACTTACTCTTTTCCTTCCTATTTTCTGATATTTCCTTATGAAGTCAAAACCACAAGAAGATGAATAAAATTAGCTCTGCATAGCTGGTTGATGCATGATACAGACGAACACTACTTTGATGTAAGGCAAGCGCAGGATAGGAGGATGGAATATATACAAAAAAAGACAGCATTTCATATTCGCACGTACGATAGGAGGATGGAATATGTTTGAAAAAACAGTAAGCGGAAGGCATTTCAACAAAATTAGAAGAAATGAAAGCTAGGCACCATATGAACATGCAACCAATATCACTCTATCAGGTAAAAAGTGTCTCGTCGAAAGTGCCATTTCAATAAATTAGAAGCAGTACAAGCTAGAAGACAATGCAAGATGCAACCTGCATCACATTCCCATGTTAAATGTGTCTTATGGGTAAGTGATCATTGCAGATATAAGTTGTAAGCTACGCAGATGCAATTCAACATAATCACAAGCAATACAAACTAGACATCATACGGAAAATGCAACCACATATAACAGTTCCAAGTAAGAGCAAGCACCTGTGATGGTGGAGTAGGGGAGATGTGCTTATCATGTACACGTATGTTCTAGAAACAGGAACACATGTCATATTCATAGGCATTATGTGTAAAGTAAGCAGATGCAATTCAAGTTAGAAGCAATACAAGCTAGGCATCATACGCAACATGCAACCACATATAATAGTGCCAAGTTAGAGCAAGCACCTGTGATGGTGGACTAGGGGAGATGTGCTCATCATCTACACAGCTATGTTGACTGTCCAGCCTTGTGTTGTCTTGCGGATCTTGTTGGGAGGATGGCGGAGTAGAATCTGTAGAGACCCCATGTTTGAGTTGCTCCGAAGGACCACCATCATCCACTGCCGGACTAATTTCCTTCAGCTGTAATGATCTTGCATTGCAAAGTCAAACCGATAAGAAAAAGGAATAAAACTCGCTCTTCAGAACTCATTCATGCATGATACTGACAAGCACTACTCGGATGAAAGGCAAACAGATGATGCGAGGATGGAATATGTATGAGAAACAGGATGGCGTGACATATTCATACATATGATTTGGTAACTAAGCAGAAGGCATTTCAACAAATTAGAAGCACTGCAAGCTAGACACCATATGAAAGATGCAAGCAATATCACTCTGCCAAGTTCAAACTGTATGGCGTTTCAACAAATTAGAAGCAGTACATGCTAGAAATCATATACAAGACACAACCAATATCACAGTGGTGACTTAAAGGTGCCTTATCATAAGTGACTGATGCGCAAGAACAGTAGTCTGATATAGAAACAGGAACACATGTCATATTCACAGGCATTATGTGAAAGTAAGCAGATGCAATTCAACAAAGTTAGAAGCAATACAAGCTAGACATCATACGCAACATGCAACCACATATAATAGTGAGAAGTTAGAGCAAGCACCTGTGATGGTGGAGTAGGGGAGATGTGCTCATCATCTACACAGCTACGTTGACTGTCTAGCCTTGCATTGTCTTGCGGATCTTGTTGGGAGGATGGCGGAGTAGAATCTGTAGAGAACCTCCGTTTTAGTTGCTCGGAAGGACCACCATCATCCAATGCCTTGCCAATTTCCTTCAGCTTTATTGATTTTGCATTGTGAGGTCATACCGACAAGAAAAAGGAATATAATTCACTCTTTAGAACTCATTCATGCATGATACTGACGAACACTACTATGATGAAAGGCAAAGTCATGATACGAGGATGGAATATGTACGAAAAAATGGACGGCTTGACATATTCACACCTATGATGTGGTAACTAAGAAGAAGGCACTTCAACAAATTAGAAGCACTGCAAACTAGACACCATATGGAAGGTGCAATCAATATCACTCTGCCAAGTTAAAACTGTCTCGTCATAGGTGGCGTTCATCAAACTAGAAGAAATACATGCTAGAAATCATATTCAAGACGCAAACCAATATCACACTGCCAACTTAAAGGTGTCCCATCACGTAGTTTCATGTAAGAACATGGTGTGATAGACAGATATAGTATGTACCAAAAACAGGAAAGCGTGTCATATTCACATGTATCATGTGTAAGCTAACCAGATGCAGTTTACACTAATTAGGAGCAATACAAGCTAGACACCATATGCAACATGCAACCAGATATCACACTGCCAAGTTAGAGCAAGCACCTTGGATGGTGGAGTAGGGGAGCGGAGACTTGGACCTTGTAATGCACTATCAGTACAAGGAGAACCGGTACAGATGCCCCTTTTACGTTGCTACAGAGGACCACCATCATCGCCTTCCTTACTCTTTTCCTTCCTCTTTCTTGATTTTGCCTTGTCAAGTCAAACCCACAAGAAAAAGGAATGAAATTTGCTCTTCAGAACTCATTGATGCATGATACTGACGAACACTACTTTCATGTAAGGCAGCCGCATGATAGGAGGATGGAATATGTATGAAAAACATGACGACATGACATATTGACATGTATGATGTATAAAGTGTAAACTAAGCACAAGGTGCTTGAACTTGTTAGAATCAATGCAAGCTAGAAACCATATGAAAGATGAAACCAATATCACTCTGCCAAATTAAAAGGGTGCCCTAACAAATGTATTTGACCAAATTAGAAGCAATACATGGCAACAGGCTAGAAATAATATGCAATATGCAACGAATAAAGGTGACTCATCGTAAGTGATTGATGCAGGATACAGAAGAGAGGTAGTTTCACGTAAGAACAAGGTTAACACATAGATGTAGTGTGTACCAAAAATAGGAAGGCATGTCATATTCACATGTATAGTGTGTAAACTAAGCAGATGCAATTTACCCTAATTAGAAGCATTACAAGCTAGACACCATATGCAACATGCAACCACATATCACACTGCGAAGTTAGAGCAAGCACCTGTGATGGTGGTGTAGGGGAAGTGCGGTCTTGAAGTACAGAGCTACGTTCAATATCTTCATTTAGGCTTGCTATTTCTTGAGAATCATGTGGAGAGGATGAAATTGCATTCTTTATAAGAGTAGTGCGTCTCATATTAACCCACACGCGTGACTGTCTCATCATAAGCGATAGATGCAGGATACACAAGAATAGTAGTTTGATGTAAGAACATGGTGTGATACGCAGATGTAGTATGTACCAAAAACAGGAAGGCGTGTCATATTCACATGTATAATGTGTAAGCTAAGGAGATGCAATTTAACAAATTAGGAGCAATACAAGCTAGGCACCATATGCAACATGCAACCAGATATCACACTGCCATGTTAGAGCAAGCACCTTGGGTTGTGGAGTAGGGGAGATGAGATTTGGAACTAGCACTGCAGTACAAGTAGCAGGAGAATCTGCAGAGATTATCTGTTTCGGTTGCTCCAATGACCACCATCATTCCGTGCCTTTGTCCTTTCAGATTTTGCCTTGTCAAGTAAACACACAAGAAAAAGGAATGAAATTTGCACTTCCAAATTCGTTGATGCATGATACTGACGAACACAACTTTTATGTATGGCAACCACATTGTAGGAGGATGGAATATGTATGAAAATGCTAAGCAGAAGGCATTTCAACAATATGGAAGCAATGCAATCTAGACACCAGATGAAAGATCCAACCAAAATCACTCTACCAAGTTAGATGTGTCTCATTATAAGTGGCACTTCAACAAATTAGAGGCAATACATGTTTGAAATGATATGCAAGATGCAACCAATATTACACTGTCAACTTGAAGGTGTATCGTCAGAAGTGATTGATGAGGGATACACAAGAAAAGTAGTTTGATGTAAGAACATGGTTAATAGAAAGACATAGTATGTACCAAAAACAAGAAGGCATGTAATATTCACAGGTATAATGTGTTAAGTAAGCAGATGTAATTTACCCTAATTAGAAGCATTACAAGGTAGACACCATACAGAACATGCAACCACATATCACACTGCCAAGTAAGAGCAAGCACCTGCGATGGTGGTGTGGGGGAATTGCGGTGATCAACTAGAGAGCTACGTTGACTATCTTCAATTAGCCTTGTTGTTTCTTGAGAATCATGTGGGGAGGATGCCACTGCACTCTTTAAACGAGTAGGGCGTCTCATAGTAACCCACCCGGGTGACTGTCTCATCATAAGTGATTGACGAGGGATACAAAAGAGCATTAGTTTGATGTATGAACATGGTTAATAGACATATGTAGTATGCATCAAAAACAGGAAGGCATGTCATTATCAAAGGTATAATGTGTAAAGTAAGCAGATGCAATTTAACCAAATTGGAAGCAATACAAGCTAGACACCATATGCAACATGCAAGCACATTTGACAGCGCGAAGTTAAAGCAAGCACCTGGGATGGTTGTGTGTGGCAATTGAGATCATCAACTGCAGAGCTACGTTTACTGTCTCCAACTGCTGACACTGCACCCATTAGAGCGCTGAAACGCTTAGTGCTTATCTTCGAATTACACTGGAGCGACTTCTGTCTTTTCTTTTCTGCATTCATCAACACTGCGTCAGAGTCTGAAATACCCATGCATAAAAAAAAATAGTGTGAGTATGGGTGAAGTGTGTGCACAATTAGTACAGTGTAAAGGTAGTAGATAGCAGGTCGGTGAGAAATAAATAATGGGAGACATATGATAGCTCTACAACATGCATGGCACACTAAATTACTACATGATTATATGAAAATAACAGTCGACAGAAAACAAATAGGTCAGTCCATTTTTTCTGCACCGTCTGATGTACAAAGAACGGGCAGATCGCCTTCATCTACCCCCAGCCAGTCAGTGTTGATGATCTTCCTCGAAACGCCAGCGACCACTGGCCCAGTATTCCTCCCTTGCCTGTGCCCTCCCCTCGACCTCACCGCACCGCTGTGCTTGGCACCGCCCCCCGGCCATCCATTCAAGCCCCACCAACCTCTAGATCGGGCGCAAGCAGCTCCTGCACCCCACACCCCTATGATAGACACCGATGCGCCACTTTCTTGGGGAACATGCGGACTAGGTGCTCCGCACGCCTAAGCGGGTGCTGCTTCTTTTAATTGCGGTTCGACTGACCCTGAATTGAAATCCAGGTGGGCTACTGACCTCTAGCAAAGGTGAAATAGTAAAGGGAGGAAACCTTGTGCATTTAGTATCACGAAGAAGATGCAGTAAGAAACGCTCAACTAGTTTCTTTCGTGGGATGAATACGGTTTGAGCATAGACGTAAGATTTGCATGAATAAGGAAAGAGGAGTACCTCTTTCTGCTGGCAGTGTTGTGTACTCCTCCTGTTTTTACAATGATCTTCTTATGGTTCGCTGGAAACGAGAAGTTGTGGAGGACGGTGGAGCCTTGGACGAACCCATGGCCAAGTTGTTGAGTGTGGTGCGGTGGCCGTCTGTCAAAGGCGGGGAACCAGATCTGAGGCACCAAACGATGGCGTAGCGGGAATAGCTCCGGTGCGGTGGACGGTTGCGACTGTGGAGCGGCAGCAGTGAGGCACAGGACGGCGTGGTCAGAGTGCTTCTGGTACGGCGCACATCGGCATCGGCGTTGTGGAGGCAGCTCTGCCTCGGCTTCATCTGCTAAGTCCTTGAGGGCGTTGCGGTTGCGGTTGCGTTGGACGACGATGTCGGGGTACCGGCTCCGACGTGATGGAGGAGGGCGGCGGTGGATTGGCCGCTATGGGGTGGAGGACGGAGGAGGCTGGGGTTTCGCGACTGGTGGAGAGGGCGTTTTGGCGCCCACGGAGTATGAATGGGGAAATGGAGGGAGGCGGAGAACTAAGGGTGAACAATGTTTCGGTTTGAGATGCCCTTGTTTGAAATTTGGGGAAAGTTACAAACTTTGCCCCCATCTAAAATTTTGGACATATTGCGGGTTGGGGGTAGGACAGTAATCTCAGGTGTCCCAAATGTGGGCGGGATAGATTTCGGCCGAGCGCATGGGTGTTTAGGCGCCCACGGCGTATGAATGCTTCTCGGAGGCGGTTGAGACTGGCATCTTGGTGAAGTTACAAACCTACCCCGGTTTAGACCTTTGGACATCGAGCCGATAGGCTACATGGGCCAGAGTCAGGACAGTAATTTCCTACCACCAAACATTAGTCTCGCGCGGTTTCGGGTGACCACAGGCCTATTTGGCGCTTCGTTCGATATTTGGGAGAAGAAGCATTAACATTTTCGTTTCTCTTGAATTGAACTTTCAGGATTTGTCAAACTTCATAAATCTTTACTCTTGAAAATCCTAAAGCTACGATTATTTTGGAATGGAGGGGGTACATTTGAATATACATTGTACACGAGTATATATTAAAAAATATGCAACTTACCTCAGTTCATGCATGGTTCCACATATAATCTCCTTGGTTGCAAAAAAAGTTAGATATGCGTATGAATATATATATATAGCATGTTCAAACTCACAACAAAGATTTATGCCCCCTTTTACATCTGATTTACAAATGCCATTATCTCGGGTTCAAGTAGATGAATGCACTTCCTATGAACTCGAATGTTCGAAACCCCCTTTATGTTGAATTCGACATGTATTCTATTTCGTAGCTAGCAATTTGGAATGTATCCATGCAAGTGACAAATGTATAAAGTGCTTCACACTAACAACATGGAGTGCACTAATTAATGTTTATATATGAATTGCAAAAGCATCCGTTGCCTGTATTTCAAACCGCTCTCACTCTATGGATCGATAATATGAAATAAACACATGCACATGCTAGAATTCAATAGAGTATGGGTGTCTGATAGACCGATTTTCGTCCATACGCAATTTGCAAAATTCATGATCTCATCCAAAAATAATAATGCCATTTATATTTTAATTTAATGCGTAGAACCGCCTTTTACACGTAGATGCACTATGCCTCGGCCCGTTCTCACAAACGTGTTATATATCTCTCTATCTAACGCATAAGTGCACACACTTTATATGCATCGGCATTTCTCTTTCACACATGCTCACAATCTCTCTCAGGGTGTCGGGCTGTCTCACGCACATGCTCTCTCTGTTTCTCTCTCTCTCTCTCTCTTTCTGACTACTATGTGCCACTCTTTTCACTAATCTCAGTTGGAAAACACTATTTCTCTCACATGCATATATACACACGCACGGTCTCTACTAGCCCTCTATACGCACATATATGTGCCAACGTGTCTCCCGCACACACATTATCTTTAGGCCTCTTTCTCACACATTGCCCCCCCCCCGACACACCTCTCTCTTAGTAGTTGGCAGATATGATTTCATCATATCATTCGGTAGGATATCCCTGACTGTTAGGCTGGATGGTAATACGAGGCAAAGTTTTACCCTAGTTCGGACCCTTGCAGTTGAAGAAAGAGCCTACTCCTGGTACTGTATATTAGTGATAGGGGTGTGTACAAAGTACACGTGAATACCAGGCATTGTGCGTGTGTGTATACTATCGACGAACTAGCCCCCAAGCTTCTATAACATACTAGGGCCTAGGGTTACAAATCATATATAGTAGGCTTATCAGCAGTGGGGATAGAGTCCTCCGCGACTCTGGTAGCTTCGTGTTGTACACCGAGTCCTCCACATGGGTCTTCGTATAACGCGTATCGGTCCAACCTATATGTGGCGCAGGATGGAACCGACCCATGAGTCTTCATGTTGACCCACCACAACTAGAAATGATGTGCCCACCACACCACACACGCAATCGGCCACTAAGAAAATAAGCATATTATACAATAGTACAACGGTATCTAGCTCACGATACGTCTCCATATTTTGTTGATGACACTGACGGACTTTGCATTTGACGCGTGCTCCGTATTTTGTTAACGACACTTACGGTCATTGTATTTGAAGCGAAAGCAAATATGGTCACTGGACTTCAGAATAAGCTGATCACGGTCACCACATACATTTTGTCATGCTAACCAACATGTGGTTGGATGGTTAGGAGGACAGTGGTTTCTCGAGCCCACCAAGGTTAAAGTCCCGGTGCTCGCATTTATCTTGTGTTAATTTCAGTATTTTCCGGTGATGTGCGTTCAGTGGGAGGAGACGTTCCACTCGACTATGAGGCACCTATGGTGACTTTATAAAATCTCAAGATCATATATGCTGGCCCATTCTCTCGAAGGTGCTCATAGGGGTAGGGTCCGCGTGTGTGCGCTTATAGCGGTGAGTGCTTGCGCGTATATATGAGCCCTTGCGTCTGTACCGTGTTAAACAAATACATGTCATGATTATACGGTCACTGGCTCACTCGTACAACTCCGTATATTGTTGATGACACAATCAATTGACCAGTCAAACGTTCCACGCAGCGTAACTAGTGTTGCACCATTGTGGCGCGTAACTGTGGGGCCCAGCTGTCAGCCCGTATATGAAAGAAAGAAATGGTAGTTTGAGTCTGTACTGTGCTAATAAAGTAGGAGTACATTTTAGGGTGATCATGCGGTCACTGGCTCACCATACAACTCTGCAATTTGTTGATAACACGATCAATTGACCAGTCAAACGGTTCACATTCAGCAACGCACATTACCATAGGGCCCACCCGTCAACGCATATATGAAGGATAGAAATGGTAATAAATTAGTGGTCGGTGGGTATTCGAAGTCGTGAGACCTCTGGTTGGCAGTTGCCGGCGGTTGGGGGGCGTCGATTGGGCGGTGGGGTGGGGATCGCTGGAGAAAAAGCTCGACGCGGGGAGGGGGGGATAGAGGGATGGCCGGTGCGGCGGCGGACTGGTGGTGGGGAGTGGTTTCGGGGAGGGCGGGGTGGCGTGGCGGCACGGGCTGGCTGCGGGCGGCGGGGGCCGGCTGTTCGGCCGGTGGTGGCTGGCGGCTCAGGGGGGTTGGAGTCTGATGATAAACTGGAGGCCCTTGATTTCATATCCAGAAAAGTCAGTCGACTGGCGTGTAGCCTCACCCCGCACGTACACATGCACGCATGCAAGACACGCACGCATGCAGGCGTGCAACACTGACACGTACACATAACATACACACGCACACATGCATGCGTGCAACACTGACACGTACACATGCACTCACGAACACACGCACGTACGCACCCATGCATGCAACACTGAAACCTACCCTTGCATGCATGCAACACTCGCACGCCTGCATGCACACATCACACGACGCAAGACACACGCTCAACCTATACGTGCATGCACCCTTTGTTGAGGACATGGATTGTTACGGGTATTAATCAATCTTATCTGTGATAAGCAGGACATTGATGTTTGCAGCGGTCTTTATGAATCACAACGTATTGAACGGGCTATCAACATAGTAGGCTTATCTACATGAAAAAGATGACGTCACACTCAATGAACAATCATCGGTTTATGAAATGCCCGCTTCTGACCATCCTGGCCCACCAAAGGTTCCTTTGTTGTGCGCTGCCTGCGTTGGGTCACTGACATATAGGCCATGTACCCGAAGAGCCCACACGTCAATTAAAGAATAGTGCGGTGTCCTAGGTCAGAGTCGAGGGCGCCACTCACTGCACGCCCGGCTGAACACGCCTCCTTGCCGCATTCAAACGCCTCCATGAAACCCGCCCGTGTGGAAGCCGAGAAACCCACTCTGGACACACGTCCGTTCATGACCGGGCCGGCATTAAACGCAACGTCGATCGAGCTCCTCCCGTCCGCCGTCTATTTAATCTCCTATTTAAACGAGGCCAAATGCCGACCAAGAATCGCACACCTCCGCCGCTCCCCTATCTCCTTCAGCATTTTATCCACTCTTACAATGGCTTATGAAGAGTAGTTATTCCGCATCCAAGCCGGCTGGGTAGCCCACCAGATACGAGCTATGCAGCTTGCTGATCCACCTCCCTCCCCTCGCCTGACGGAGCCAGTAGCCGCCCCAAGCCGGCGCATGGTTCAGCAACTCGCCGCACCAGGCCAGCTCGACGAGGAGCGGCGCACGGGCGTTGTTGCTGCCGTCCACGCTGTCGCCTCGTACTGCGTCTCCCGTTTCTGTACACGAGACTCCCATGCCGGCGGCCGTGCCATGCAAGCAGCGTTAGAAGCCGGGTGCGCGGATAGCGACGAGTCGATGGCCAGCGTCCACCGCCATCATCGAGGAGAAGTAGAACACGGGAGGCCGCTGCCGCTTGGGTCCCATAAAGGCCACCGCGGAGGAGACGCCAGCGTACACAACAGGTGTCTTGCCAGATCCTGTTGTTGCGAGGACCTTCGTTGACCCCGCATGGGCTCCATGGAAGAGGGGAATGTTAGGATGAACTCGAGCTGGTGCTAGCCATGGCAAAGTACTGGCCGGTGATGAACTCGAACCGGTGCCGGCCACCATTATCTTCGGCATCAACCAATGATATCAGTTGGGCAGTGGGGAAGCGAGCCGTCCTTTGTGCTAAAGCATATACCTCCGGGGCTCCTGGCAGTCCGGTGATCATGCTGCCGGACATGAGGAACACAAATCGATCAGCGGGTGACTATTTAGGCCATGTATTATATACCCGTGCTATCCAGAACTAGCACCGCGTAGTTCATTTGAATGTAATGAAATCCGTCATGTTTGTATGAAAATCTGGTATTTTATATGATTTCCATCGTTGTTTATATGAAATATCAGTTTGTCTACGTGTTTGCGTGAATTTCGTCCGGTTGGTTGAGTTGCTGTCATAATGTGTGTGGCTACGGTTGGATGGCATAATTTGCGGGTTGTCGGTCGGTCTGCGGGCGGCTCGGGCGGCGTTGTGGGACAAAAAAACACAGCTCGTGCGAGCTCGTCTCCAACGTGCGCGCTGGAGGATGCATGAGCACCCGAGCCATTCCTCGTTCATCGGTGGCAAATGCACTGATGGACAAAAGGGTCGCCAATATTTTGGCTACCCCGGGCAAGAGCCAAATAGCCCCTCCCAACAGATTCAAATCCCTCGTTCTCCGTGGAATTTTGCCATGCGTTGTTTTCATGGACTAGCAAGATGCCCGTGCATTGCACGGAACATCAAGATGCATTTTTTACAAACTCCCGCATGGATGCAAGGGATAATTAATGTCCTCCTTTGCTAGTACCATGAGGCAAACACCATTAATATTGCATTGATTAGTGTTAGTGGCCTTGTATATCTGCAAATTGTAATTTTGATAGTGGCCCCTTGTATATAAAAATGGAGGGAGAAAGATGAGAGATAAGGTGAGGAGGAGTGGGGCGTGGTGGTGACTGGTGGTCGGACTGGGCGGAGGCATGGGGATGGACGGCGCATTATGTCTAGGTTTGTATCTCTCTCACACACACCCACGTAGGTGGGGGACGTGCACGAAGAGAAAAGGTGCACGCACGGCGCACGTACTCCCGTCTCTTTCCCAACCACACCCGCGCGGGTACACGGTGGAGCTCATTTCTTTACGAAAAGGAAGCCCACGTGGTAATTTGACACATGTACTGGTTGTCCACTTGGTGGAGGGAGGGTCGTCTACCGCGGGTGAACAAACAAACTGCGAATTGATGTGTTATGTTAAAAAAGAGGCAAACCATGTGGGGCCTACCTTAGAGGCAAGGCTCTATACACTGGAGTAATTTTGATGTGTCCCGTCAACTCGCAGAACGAGGAGAAGCTTTCTTAGTATGTCGCCTCCCCCGCCCATGGGTGCGGTGGCTTGCAGGATGAGGTGAAGCTTGCTTACGAGTAGTAGTAGTACTACTACTGTACGCCTTACGCCCGCTCCCTTGCCCACGTGCGCGGTGGCTCGCAGGACAAGGAGAAAATTTTACTACTCCCTCCGTTTACTCCTCGTCCCTGCTACATACCTTGGTTAGAGAGATTATCATATTGTTTGGAATATATATGTCCTTTAGTACTCCCTCCATTTACTTATACAAGGCCACTATAAAAAAATACATTTTGCATCTATACAAGGCCACAAATAGTAATCTAGACAAAAGTTACTACTCCCTCCTTTCCAGTTTATGGCTCAATTTCAAAATCTCTCCAACCAAGGTAGACGGTGAGTGGTCGAATTAATTTCGTAGTTTGCACAAGTAATTAGTATGCTCGTTTTTCTCAAGTAGTTATGTTTACCGAGGCATTAATTAGAACGAATGCATTCCATGAACTTCTACATGCATTGGTGAGTTTCCTCTTGACACTGCTTGCATCGGGTGATCTAACGCACCCGATATCCAACATGTAATGGTACTACTACTAGTAGTAGAATTGAGACTTATCAAACGGAAAAACGAATGTTTTTTAGATGAGCCCTATAAACCCTAGTGGGTACGTACTCCGTAAAAACATATTTTTCCAAAACTAAGTCGCCCCCTTTCATGAATTCTGTAGTATACTCCTCCGTCGACGGTCCCTTTCATGAATTCTGTACTTCCTGTCGCCGACATGTGGGACATATAGAAACCAGATCGACATATCAAGCACCAAATAATAGTGCAGAACAGCAGGGGGATGCACCCCACTCGTACCGGCCCAGTAGTAGTAATGAGCAATGAGATGTCAAATCACAATGACACACCTTCCCAGACGGACGAAGCAACCATTATTTCACACTTTGGTTCGCCATCATCTCAAACCACGTAGTATTGCTTCTGGCTCAAGAGGGACACGCGCATCGCCTTGGTACATCATGACACGTGGGACCGCATGACAGGCCATGCTCCCCCGCCGATCGCTTGGTAAAATCACCTCATTTTTACCATACTTCCTCCGTATCGGTTTACATGGCATGCACGTCGTTCTAGGTTGAGAATTTAACTGGCTATATATGTGATGAACAGTACTCTAGCATTTTAAAAATGTATACTTTTGTGCAGTAGTAGTATCGATGGATTGCACCATGGAGCAAAAATTGAAATTAAAAAAAAAGGTGATACATATAGAGAGCGCTCATCGCCAAATTATGCATATAGTACTATTAAAAAAGCTAGTACGTGCTTAATTGGGGTGCTAAGTTCTATTAAAGAAATACTAGTAGTATGTATCATACTGAGGAGTTAAACTAACGAGAAGAAACATAACATAGTTCTGCTGGGGCTCAGCACAACACAACCCTCAAATTAAGCTAAGCACACCTGAAATTAAACTATGCAACTAATCTGGTAGACACTGCATTAGAACCACCATGAGCAACGATACTGACACATTACTCACTCGGAGTCCTCGTCCACGTCCTTGACTTCGTCCTTGTCCCTCTTCCTCTTGGCCGATACTTCTTTGCTTGAACCGCACACTTGGCTCTTGCTCTTCATCCAACCCTTGTAGATATTGAAACAAAGGTAGCCATTGCAACGTAGTGGATGTGGTCTATATCTAGTACATTCCGCTTCCATGCATGACTGTGAAACGTGTAATGAGGTTTCTCCAATTTACTGTACGAAGGATGAACCATGGCTCCTGCCAGGGTCAGCATTGAAGGATGGCCACCGGAGGGCAGCAGCCGATTCTTCTGGAGGTCGAAGGGGTTGCCTACAATGAGGCCTATCCGACCCAAGACTTCTTTGTCGTTTGTAAAGTCTACAGTAACGAATTTGACTAGGTTGCTCTTGAGGAAGTTCTTAAAATCCAGGCATTCAACGTCGGTGTGGCATATGTGGTAGACCAAGCATAAGTCATGCACGCAAACCTGGATCATGACGGGCTTCTTCCTCTCTTCATCCTTTAGACCCTTCTCTCATCCCAGGACTACGGTGTACTCAATATCTAGCCCAGCGTGAGTTTTCGAACATGCGTCTGTAGCGAGAAAGGCATCCTTTCACCGCCGCGGAAGAACGGCTGTAGATGACGTCGAACTCATCGTCGGTGATGGTTCTAACCTTGTACTCACCGTCGATCATGGAGATTTGGTACGGCATGGATTTGGGAGGAGGGTTAGGATTAGTGGAACTACCGTAATGTGAAAGGACGGGACGACTAGGAGCGAACCACCGTAATATTAAAGGACGTGCGGGGACGAGTAGGAGCGAACTGCCAGCGTGCGAACGGCAGGGTAGTGGCTTTCCATTCTCCCATGATACGGGCTTCCGAGAGCCCTTGGATCTGAGATCGAACAGTTGCATGGCGTGATTCTAGACCTATGGGTGAATATCCTATCCTAGAGGGTTATTTTGCAAATTTTCAGCAACTTAGCATGCGACCATTTGATATCAGATCCAAGGGCTGCCAGCAGCCCGTATCATGGTCGCGCCTACCATGACCATCGCGTCGCTCGCGCGGTCGCGCCCTTGGAGATTTAACACGATGCGTTAGGCTATCTGATGTTGGCATGTCATACATAGTCATCACTTAGTCACTCATACTACAACAAGGTTAGCTATAAGGTTGGCTATAAGTGTATTTTTTTACTTCTCTCTATCTCTTTCTTTGTACTCCCTCCGTCCCATAATATAAGAATGTTTTTGACACTAGTGTAGTGCCAAAAACGTTCTTATATTATGGGACAGAGGGAGTAGTATTTATTGCATTTGCCAAGGAGTGACCTCTTCTAATGAAATGGTGCTTAGATGAGGTGCTAAGGGCATTAAATGGCTTAGCAATCAAGTCCCCAATGCATAGGTGCTTATTAGTAGTTTTTTGTTGCTAAGTTTGCTTCATTTAATTAGCTATAGACTCAAAATTGTCTTTTCACCTAGGTAAACGCGCTTAGAACCATTTCTTCCTTGGGTCATCAAACTTGCCACATCAGACTTTATGCCGATGTGGCAAGCTTAGCATCTGTAGGAGCAAGTAAGTACTACAATAGTGGGCTATAAGTCCACTTTACATGGCATTTTGCATATGTGGAGGAAAGAGGCAAGGAAAAAGTGGAGAAGTGGGCTCTCATGCAAGAGCCAGCCTCAACTACATGGTGGAGCATTGGGAGAGGCACCTGTATGGAGGTGGTCAGGAATCGGGAGACTCACGCCGATCGTAGCGCCGCAGTTAAAATGGTAATGGCAAGTCAAATCACGGGGCCCCACCTGTCCAGCAGTAACTCGATGTCAAATCACACAGCCCTACGTTTGCAGCAGCCTACTCCCTCGTCTTCTCGCGTCTCTGTCGAACCGACTAGGCGGGACTGCCCCGCCTACCGCGCAGGAAAAGCCACACCCTCGACTTTTAAATACAACTACATCCGCTTAAGAATCCAATGATATACTACCTCCGTCCGGGTTTATTGGTCCCCATTGTATTCCGTGCCAAATTTTGACCATAGATTAAACTAACAAAATGTTCACGTATGTCACCAAACATTATATTTTTGAAAACTATGTTCAAATACGAATCCAATGAAATAATTTTTCTTGACATGCATTAACATTTTGTTAGTTAAATCTTTAGTCAAAATTTCACACAAACTACAAAAGGGACCTACAAAACAAGGACGGACGTAGTACTTTTTGTGACATAGTAACTCATATTTAGTTAGTCAAATGGATGACCTAGAACTACGTGCACGCCCTATAAACCGAGACGCCTAAAAATAAAAAAAACCAAGATGGAGAGGGTAGTTCAACACGTATCTTTTTAGATCAATATAGTCGGGATTCACCAAGGAGCAAAACAAGTGGTAGGCTGCTCCTGTCGTGTTGGCGTAGCAACTCAAGCAGGGTCAGTCCGCACACGAAATGGAGACACACTTAACATGACCCCTTTGGCCAACATGTGGCTCATCCACCGTCTTGTTCCACGTGCGATGCACCAAATTACAGTTCAGAGCAGCGGTTGGAACTGGAGGCACCCCGGTCGTAGCACTGCAGTAGTAGAAAATGAGCGAGGAGGGGTCAAATCACAAAGCCCCACCTTTCCCGCATTAAGCTGGACGGACGAAGCAACCATCATTTCACTCTAGGGCGCAAGAGCATAAAGAAAAGAGAAAGCAATGATGCGTGCAGCAGCTACCTAGGGCACCCTAGGGTAGGGGTCTCCACTACAGATCGTTTGTTTTGAAAGCACCTCCACTACAAATCGGCTTCTCCCTCGTCCTCTTGAAGAAAACCGATGATGAGTGCGGTGGTAGGGTTTGTAGGAGTACTACGGCGTGTGGGGCCACGTCGTAGTAAACGGGTTCGAGTTGACGCATGTGTGGCCCGCTTGGTTTTACGGGAACGAGGCAACATTTTGGGTTCGGGGACCAGTGGAGATATAGTATGTACAAAATATTGTGGACGTAGTTTCGACCAAAAGGCAATGATGCATTGAACGCATGAGATTTCGAAACCAAATTATGAATAAATACACACTATAGCATGTAAAGCTTTGAGTCATATATGCATGATGTAGATGTTCGTTTAGTTCTTATAGTTCATCTCATTCAAAATCAATTAGTTTTATAAAAATGTTAAGATTCATGGGGTTGTGCATTGTAAAGCATAAAGTAAAAAACAAATAATGGCAATTCATCTAGAGAAAATAATTAATTATGATACATAAGATTCTAGAACAAAGGAGAAGTGCTTGTGTTTTGAGGTTTGTGCATTATGCTTATGTTCAACCATGGAGTCTTCTAAATTGTACATGTGGCAGATCCGGTGGAATGTCGATGATATCCAACGGCCAGTAGTGCTCGGATTTGTCATCTCTGCACTGTCGGATTAGCTTCATCCAGCGATCATCTTTCAAAGTTATTGCCACACTATATAGTTCTTGTGCCATAGTTGCATGTTTTGGAAAAAAGCTACTAGTGGGTTGTACTATCTATTTAGGAATAGAAGATGTATACATGGAAGTTGTAGGGAAAGAGATGACATGGAGCATCTCAATTCCTATGAGTAGGGATTGGAAAAGAGATGTCATTTGGTTCACATCATAGGAACTTTTCTATTGAATCTAGAGATGACATGTATCTCAATTGCTATGAGGAGGGATTAGAAAAGATATGTAATTTGGTTCATACCATAGGAACTTTTCTATTGAATATACGCTAACGTTTTTTCCCTTTGAAATTAAGGGAGTATAGGAATCCATTCATATGAACCAAGTGGCTCTAAAGCTATAGAAATGATATCATGTTTATTTCCTTTGAAATGTGGAGTATATGAATCTATTCTTATGAACCAACTGGCTCTAAAGAAAAAAATCCTATAAAAATCATATCATATAGAGTTCCTATGATATTCCTCGTCACCAAAGGATGGTTGAAATTGCTGCGGGTGATACGATGGTCTTTCTTTGTAGACTCCTCCCCCATCTTTATAATTACCTCTCAAAGATGAATGAAATGATATATACAGGGTATTCTACATGTGTAACTTGGTACACAAAAACTCGGTAAAAGTTTGCGAGGTTCGAATTTTCAATAAAGCTATATGCACTGCATTTCGGAACGGATGGAGCATACGGCAGTTGTTAACACTCACGTGGAAGATTTGTGTGTAGGAGGAATGGTTGTTCTGTTAAATGACATGGCAAAACTGACACTGTCGGATGCCGATCTAACGGTTCTTACGGCGTTCGTCAGGAAAAGGCTTGTGGCAAATGTTTGTCGGATAATGATTTACGAACACATGCATTGCATTGATACGTGCCCCCTCCCTCTCACGCACACGCACCCTCACGAGTCACGACTCTCCCGAGTCCTCTCGCAGACTCGCACGTTGCACCCACTGTCTATCTGCAGGTAGACTTCACGCACATATGTGCTCTTCACACCCTACCCTCAGAACTTCTAAAAAACAAAAGACGTTGCGCACATTTTATTTTAGCTCACACATCACACACTTATACTATTACTCTTGCGGCGAACGTTCTTTGGGCATAGTATATTGTACTCTCATGAAGAGAAGCGGTGCACGCACGCACTAGTTCTCTCACACCCACTCACTGGTACACGTAGGAGCGCATTTTTTTGAAGCTGGTACAACAAAATCACTCCACTATATATATAAGCAGGAGCCTTAGCACTTGCTTTACTAGGGTTCCTCTCGTTCACTCTCTCAGGCTCTCCAGATCTAAGAAAGACATAGGTGGCCACACTCTCTCTTAGCTCACGGCTGGTCACAAATCCGACCGGACAAGCTCGACCGGGGCAGGGCTGTAGGTGCATCGTTCACGCTGTCGTCGGCGGCGAGGGAGGAGACCAACGGCTACCCGCGCGTCCCGATCGGCGGCTGTGTCGTTCTTTCTGAGAGAGCGCCGGCTCGGGAGGGCCTCCGACCCCTTCTTCCTCCCTGCGGTATTGTGGCCAAGATGCGGCATCCCAACGCCGGCTTTGCCACATGCCGACGACCCTCAGGTATATATTCCTTCGAAACCTGCCTTGCTCTACTGCCCCAGCTCCCTTCGTGTGGATCTTTTTCTACTTCCGTCCGCTATTCCAAAGCCACCTAGACGTTTACTATTATTAGAGGTAAAGCTAGTTCATACAGTCGACTCTAAGAGTTGGTTCAAATAGGGAAGAAAGTGGAAAAGCTGTAGCATGAATCTAGGACTTGGTTCTAAGAGGAAACGGGGGAAAGTAGTAGATAATGGCTACCCAACCGGTCTCTTGGTTGAAAAGACAAAGAAAGCATGGTGGATGGCGAAGGGTGGGGGAAGTGGACCTATCTCTTGGTTGAAAAAGGAAAGAAAGTGACGGGTGTTGGGGGACAATGCAAATGAGAATGAGCAGGTCTAGATTTCCTGTGCTCACATAGGAAAATGTCACCGAGGAGATAAAAAATGGGACAAATGCAGGCATGTTGCCTGAGTATTTTCCGCTCTCGGCAACCACATCTGCATCACCACTTTATGCCCCTGCTGTCCCTACGCCCATATCGCTGCCGTTAATGTAAAATCACATGAAGCATTAAGCAATGCCACCTAATGTCACCGTAAGTAATGGTCTAGTGCCGTCGATAAATTGAAGCAATGCCAACACCATTTTACGAAATGCTTCCTTCTAGCTTTATTTCCCATGAATTGTGTTTTTGCAGTTACACTTAACTCTCACACCGCTAACATTGCTTCATCCCAGTGGAACTGCACAAATTTGATTGCACATTTACTGACCATGTGCTACTCTCATGACAGTAATACTAATGCTATTGATCTGCATGTTAATCTAGTGGCATTGTTGATGTGATGTGATGCTACTTACTTAAGGACTCTTCATACTGTCAATCTAGTGCCAATTATAACACAATAGATGCTACTGTTAATCATACGCCACTACAAATATCTGTCACTGTTTAAATAACCGTATTTTGTATTTACACAAACAGGGATGTCTGTCTCCATATCGTTTCGGGATGTCTGTCTCTGTATCGTTTCTATCCGCGCAATCAAAAGCACACACCTCAGTTTTAGTACAACTGCGCAAAATGAGATGGCTATCCCTCGTTGCCGTCATCTAACCTCCAGTCTTCAAGGTATTCCTACATTGGTAGTAACTAAGGTAGAATGACCAACGCAATCTAAAAGAAGCTGATTCGTACATTTTACTTCCTGATTGCAGTGCAGGGACGAGCGAAAACAACTGCATCCTAGTCTGGAATGCACTTTCTACCAGTTCATCCATGGACCAAGGACTAGCTGGCACGGCTGTACGGCGGTTTTTTGGACAGGTGTGCGGACAAGAGGCATTGTGGTCTGCTTATTTCTGCAAATAGCGGTGCTTAAATTTAGTGGAATGCACAAGAATTTCACCTGGTCAGTACACTGCATGGTTCAGTTCAGTATTCCAACTGAGACCACAATTATAATTGGTTATTCTGGAAAGAGAGAACCTAACCCTGGATGGTGGCAACAAGAAAAAACCAGAGTGAACTACAGGAAATTTAAGCCTGCCGGGAGGCCCTTTGCTCAGAGAAGCCTTGCTTGTTTTTTCCTGATTTGTAAACCTTCTCACAACTTTGTCTTTTGCTGTGAACTAGTATATGTTTGTTATGTTCTATGAATCTTTGAGATGTATAAAATTGCTTAACTTATTGAAAGGACATGTGGTGCCCCCATGTGTGGTTTTGGTAATTGATGACAATCTCTATGGACTAATGGTTTCCTTGAGTTATATTTGAAGGGTTTTCCCATAGGCTTTTCTTGGAGTCCATTTGTTGGTTTCAATGAGAGTTTGTGATGACCAAGGTGCTATTAAGGAATTATCTAAAGATTGGTCATATGAGTGTTGATCTTATTGTAAGCATGTCTTGAAGAAGAAGGTTGTGTGATCATTCATGTTTACCTTCAAGACATCATCCAAATGAAGAGAGTTGTAAAGATTCAAGGTTGATCAAGACTAAGTCAAGAGTGAATCAAGTTGATCAACTCACAAAGCGTAGAAGATGTACCGAGAGGGATCAAGTGATCCCATGGTATGGTAAGCATTGTCCATTGCACTTTATGTACTAACCCATGGTCTATGTGAGAGTTGTATGTGGGGTTAGGTACGTATCCATGGGCTTGCGTCAAGAGGAAGATATCATACAACCTATGGAAAGGATGACATCAAGTGGTGATCGTCATCAAGATTGCCGTGTGCAAGTTCAAGTGGAGCATCACGAAGAGATCAAGTGCTTGAATCTTGCCATCCATTATGGTTTCAATGGACTTGTGAAGATGTGCCGAAGAGTGGCTCACCCATAGTGAACTATGGGGGAGCAATCATCTAGTCTTCAGTGAGCCAACGCAATCAAGAAAGGTGGTCCAACTTGAGGGAGTCAAGATCGTCTTCATCTAGCTCAAGTGGACCATGTGCAAGGCAAAGGTTTTCCCTTGATAGGTTTTCTTTTTACCGGTCTTGTGGTGGTAGTTGGGAGACCGAGTTATAGGATCGTTTGCCGTACTATCAAGGGGGGCTCTCAAGTTGGTAGCTTGATCGTATCGTTAGTAGAGAGCTCAAACCATTGCATCCTTGCATCATGTTTCTTGGTTCTTGTTTGGTTATCTTTCTGAGTCTTAGAGCTTATGGTCATCTTGATGACAAGCTTGAGTTCATCGAAAACGGAGTTCGCATGCGTCTTCTATGATGTTTTCGGTGTTGGAGGTTTTACCGGTCTTATCCGATGAAGGGTTCTCACCATTTTCTTATGGGACTTTTCTCAATTGCTTATTCTTGATATTTCTATCAATATTGTGTTATCCCATGTCGTTAGCTTTCCAACAAACTTGGTTTCGTTGAATTCGGAGTCCGTTTACAAAAGTTGTGGCTGTTTTGGTAAAGGCTGCAGCGGTACTACCGCGACTAGAGCGGATGTAATTTTTTACTACCGCTCCAGAGCGGTACTACCGCTCCAGAGCGGTACTACCGCTGCTCCTGAGCGGTCGTACCGCTCCAGAGCAGTACTACCGTGGCTCCTAAGCGGTAGTACCGCCTCGGACCAAAATATCGTGTTTTCTCTCTCGTTTGGGCAGTTTTGACCGTGCTAAGCGGTAGTGCCGCTCCTCCAAGCGGTAGTACCGCTTGTGCACGACCTGAGCACATAACGGTTGGATTCGGGAGGTCCTATAAAAGGGGGTCTTCTTCCCCAATGAACCTAATCCTTGGAGCTCGTGTTCTTCCCCTATTGTTGACCTTCTTCGAGCTTGCTAACTCGCAATCCCTCCATGGATTCTTGCTAGTTTTTGAGGGAAAAGAGAGAGGAGATCTAGATCCACGTTTCCACCAATCACTTTCTCATCTAAGTGAGGGGAACCCCTTGGATCAAGATCTTGGAGGTCTTCGTGTTCTTCTTTCTTCCTCTCATTTTCCTCCCTAGCATTAGTTGCTTTGGTGGGATTTGGGAGAGAAGGACTTGGGCACTTCGTGTGTCCTTGCCATTGCATTTGGTGCATCGGTTTGAGTTCTCCACGGTGATACGTGGAAGTGAAGTTTGGGAAGCTTATTACTCTTGGGTGTTTGGGCACCCTAGAGCTTGTTCCTCTTGGGTGCCTTGGTGCCCTAGACGGTTGCTGGTGTTCGGAGCTCAGTCATTGTGGTGTAAAGCTCCGGGCAAGCATCGGGGTCTCCAATTAGGTTGTGGAGATCGCCCCGAGCAATTTGACGGGTACCGGTGACCGCCCCCAAGGGTTGCCAAAGTGTATGGGTTCGGTGACCGCCCCCAAGGGTCGCCATTTGTACGGGTTCGGTGACCGCCCTCAAGGGTCCCTTAGTGGAATCACGACATCTTGCATTGTGCGAGGGCGTGAGGAGATTACGGTGGCCCTAGTGGCTTCTTGGGGAGCATTGTGCCTCCACACCGCTCCAAACGGAGATTAGCATCCGCAAGGGTGTGAACTTCAGGATACATCGTCGTCTCCGCGTGCCTCGGTTATCTCTTACCCGAGCCCCTTTACTTATGCACTTTACTTTGTGATAGCCATATTGTTCTTTGTCATATATCTTGCTATCACATAGTTGCTTATCTTGCTTAGCATAAGTTGTTGGTGCACATAGGTGAGCCTAGTTGTTGTAGGTTTTGTGCTTGACAAATTAACCACTAGGTTTATTCCGCATTTGTTCAAGCCTAAACCGTAATTATTTTAAAGCGCCTATTCACCCCCCCCCTCTGGGCGACATCCTCGATCTTTCACTTATGCTTTTCAAGTTTTTTATGAAGACGAGTTTAATGTGAGTGTTCCACTTGAGCGCTGGACTAGCGTGTGAACGTTTGGAATTTACATTGTGGCCTCAGTTAACTGCATGAACCACTATAACAAGATACATAGTTGCTTATATGTCAGACAGCAGATTGTTGATTGTTAGTTGGTCGATAGCCTAGTGTTGAAGCGAGCTGAGCCAATGTGCCGTGTTTTGCACAACTGCTTACAAGTGGGGTAGCACCAACAGTGTTTACAAGTACTTATGTATACGTCGGCGCACAGTTCTCGAACGAGGGCTCTATTTCATCAAAACACACACTGCTCGTATGATAAACCATGACAACTTATGTCTTACCATGCCATATTCATGAAAAAATTAGTGAGGACGCATCTGTTTCGGCAACAATTACGATGGTTCTCACATGATTCACGGGCACACAAAAGTAGCAGCAGTTCCCATAGACGGATTCAAACAGAGTACTAGCCCCAGAGGGGTCGATAACAGGCAAGGTTCGGATAATTAGACACAATCCAAACTACTATTAGACACTAGCTGGGGCAACTATTTCATGCCTTGATCTAATTTGGGCTGGACACAAGACGAACCTTGCCATGAACATCATCGAGGACGTCCCGCAGCTGCTCAATCCTGTGAACCTTCATGAAGACAACCTTGTGGCCTTGCCACTGATAAACTTGTTTGTGGAGGCATGCCACGTCATCTTACTGCGTAAGCTTGACAAGAATAGTATGCCTCACAAACGAAGGAGTAGCTTTGAACTTCTTGTGCTTTAGTACACCCTGGACAACACGCCTGACAACAGTGAGGCTGGAATACAACTCTTCATTGGTATAACCGCAAATGGCTTCCAGAATCCAACAGCCTAAGAACTCTGTTTTCCCAGTGTGTATATTCAAGTCATCCGCCTCATAGCGAGTGACATGTACAACCACACAATCCTTGTCTGCATCAGGGTTCTAATTGAAACAGAAACAAATTCTGAATTACTTTTCAGTATAAGAAACACTTTAAACCACTATGTATAGCATGGCATCGAAGCTAATAAAATTTTGCATTATTAATCACCACATACTTAGATGAAAAACCACAATCGAGATCGGCAAAGAAGAAAATCACCTTGGGCAGCTCAGCAGGGGGGGGACACATCCTCGAAGGGGGAAAACTGCTCCTGCAGTGCCACGGGGGCTGTAACCTCAAACGGGGCGTTGACCATCTCAGTAGTGGCCGTGAGCGTATCTGGGGTCGGCTCGGTGGTTGCCTCCATCTTCTTGGAGCTCTCTATCTCGTGGGGATCAGCCTCCCGCGTCTGCTCCAATATCGGCAGATCTTTGCCTGGTTCTCCTTGGTCCATCATGAAACCGACGAATACTAGGAGACCATTGAAAGAAAACACAATCGAAATGACAATGACAATGAAACAAAAAAAAGAGTGAGGATCGGTTACTGCTTTGCAAAAGTTCTTTTTTTTCTCTGAACGAAAATATACCAACATCACGAATCTGCTTACCTTCCCTTCGTTGGGAGAGAACAACACTTGCAGACGCGAGTGTTGCCTTTCTTGAAGACGGTGAGGGAGAAGGGGATTCAGCGAAGAGTGAAATGATGGTCGCTTCGTCCGTCAAACTTAGACTGCGGGGAGGTGGGGTTTTGTGATACGACGGCTCGTTACTGCCGCTATGACCGGGGTGACTCTCTGCCTGCATACTGCCTTCTAATTAGGTTGATGGCATTTGGGCCCGCGCGCTGCATGGCCCGCATGTCGGTGAACAAAAGTATAACGGCATTCAGTAGAGGGAGACATCTCAATGACCTAGGAGCCAGAAGCGGTAGAGTGTCTCCACTGTACTAGTAGTAATTGTTTTTTGGGTAGCTGTAGAGTGTCTCCACTGTACTAGTAGTAATTGTTTCTCTAGGCCCAAGACAAAACAGCCCATCCACACTAGTAAATAGTAAAATCAGTTCAAAAGCCCTATATTTACTAAATGAGAGGCGCTACCCACACCCAGCACACCGCCCCCCCAGAAAACTAGGGTGCTCTTCTTCCTCCTCGCTCCCACTCACCTCACGTCGGCTCGCTCCACTCGTACCCCCAAATTCCTCACCTCACTCCTACAGAAAACCCCAACTCCCCTTCTTCCTCACTACTACAGAAAAAACCTCAGCTCCCCTTCTTCTTCACTCGCACTACAACTAGGCTCGTCATTCATTACTATGCTCAAATCCGTGAGCGTGACACGACGCCCTCGAGGAAAATGGAGTCGGCTGACCCGGGCGCCAAGAAGATGAGGCTCCCACCAGCGGCGACGCGTGTTGTAGATCCCGCAACCGGCAGCGCGGAGAGAAGTGGCGACCCCGCCCCCACCGGATCCTAGGAACCCATAGAATCTCGAGTGGACCGCATCAGCGATCTCCCGGACACCGTCCTTGGGGAGATCATCTCGCTTCTCCCCACCAAGGATTGCTGCCGCACCCAAGTCCTCTCAATTCGGTGGCGCCCTCTATGGCGCGCCGTGCCCCTTAATCTCGACTATCGTCGGCTATCTCTCTTCAATGATTTTGAAATCCCCAGATCCATCATCTCCTCCCACCAGTGCTCCGTTCAAAGCCTCTGCATCCCATCATGCTACCTGAGCAAGCATACCATGCCCTGCACGGTGGACGCCTGGCTGAAATCCCCTGAATTCATAGAACTAAAGCTGCTTGAGTTCTACTATTCCCCTGGAAATCACATACCACATACCGAACGCCATGAACTTGTGCCCTCAGCACCAATGTCCATATCGCGGTTTTCCTCCTCTCTCCACACCGCCACCTTTGCGTTGTGCTACCTACCAGACAATCTGGTACTAAACCTTCGACTCCCATTTTTCAAGAAACTTTCACTTGTGCGGGTTCGTATATCAGAGGCCTCATTGCACAACATCATCCACTCCAGTTGCCCTACCCTGGAGTGCTTGGTACTTGTTTTCACAGTTAGAATCGGTTGTCTCCAAATAAAGTCGCCTAACCTTGTAAGAATTGGAATTTCTTTTGACGGAAGGCAGCTCATCATCCAAGATGCCCCTTCACTTTAAAGGTTGATCCTTGATTCTAGTTATTCACCATTGCAAATAATCGTCCTCTCTACGCCTAAACTGGAGACCTTGGGTGTAATACATGATCTCTGTGCTCATTTCAATATGGTGTTTGGCTCCACAGTTCTTCAGGTACTTTATATTATCATCTACACTTGTAACCATAAGCTGCATTTTAAATTTCTGCCCATAACATTTTGTACTAATATTATGTTCTATGCTCAGTGAAGAGTTTCTCCATGGATGGCCTATCAATGGTGCTGGATTCTGTCAAGATCTTATATATCCAAATGAATAGTTTTGATCTGAACAAGATTCTTGGCTTGCTGCAATGCTTTCCATGTCTGGAGAAGTTGTATATAAAGGTGATAATTTCACGCACATTGGAAGCCCGCATATAGTGTACTAGAATTAACCGTTCAGCTGTTGCTCTTTTGACACTCTTTTTTAGACCTTAACTGTTTTCAATCTTCATGTCTATTTAGGCAACAAGACAGGGTAAGAAAGTTATAACCAATCGGTGGATTCGTAAGCATCGGGATTTTCTCACTTCTCATGAGATTCGATTGAAGACAATAACGCTAGAACGATACATAGCCAACTGTGCAAACACTAGATTTGTCACATTCTTCCTGCTGAATGCGAGGTTACTATTGTCCATCAGGCTTAAGTTTATCACCAGCATGGTTTTGACGAATGGGTATGTCGAAGAGCAAAAAAAGGAGTTTTAGGTGGGCAAAAGAGCATCTGAACGTGCCGGGCTTCTATTTACAACATATTGTGGTCATAATCCAGTAAATTTTACGACCCAGGATGTTCATTCTGTGGACCTGACCGATCCATTTGATTGTGACTGCCGAAAACAGTGATGGAGTTAGATGTTGTTGCCCTTTTCAACCAGGGTTTTTTTGTAAACCTGATGAACAATTAACCCTCGTGCTTTTGTACAGTTTGTAAGCTGGAGTTAGATGTTCCCGCCCTTTTCAACTCGGCTGTGACTGTCATATTTTCTTTGAAACAAGGCAAATGGCTTGCCATTCGTTTAATTTAGAGTGAAATATTGTAACAAATCCCAACCAAGGGAAATAACATCACTCGCCGACTGCTTGAGCTCACTGTGCATTACAGAAGCCAAGTGATTAGCCCCCACCAGCACCCACAAACTTATTTTGAACTAGCATATCAAATGGGCTGTAAATTTTCATAGGAAAGGTTGCATGATCGTGACAGATTTGGATTCTGACATTTAGGACCCATGAGGAAATAGCCTATCCAAGGTGGTGTCGACTTACTAGCCAGTCAACAAACGATTCTGCCTACCAGCCGTTGGATTGACATCCAACATCTGTCGTGTATCTTCAATCTCTTGTCTTCTTCCTCCAGCCGCCCAAACCGAACCACCCCGTCGGCTCCGCCTGCTCCCGCATCCCATGGTTGGCTGCGCCTCTGCCACCCTACCATATGTACCCTCCAACATTGGCCAGTCCCTCCCTCTATTCCCCCACATGTCCTGTTATTCTCCGGCGACGTCAGCCCCAACACGCACCCGCACCCGAACCAGTCAACCCTCGTACCCCCCTCCGCCTGCAACTGGACCGGCGCATCTTCCATGGCTCCTGTCCGTTCCGTCCGAAGCCTCGCCGTCGTCCGAAGCCTTGCGGCCTTGGTTCGCTCACCGTGCGCTGTGCGCCGCCCTCTTGCGTTGTCAATGTCGTCAACAACTGAGAGGAACAAGGAGATGACTGTTCGTAGAGAGGATGACAGTAGGGACCCACTAGCGTCATGGCAGTACGCAAGCAAGTGCCTCTATATTGCAAGCCCAAAGATATGGCTCCTCCTAATGGTTGAACATCTATGGCTCACGCCATTGTCAACGTAGTCAATAAACGAGAGAATTACACTACGAGCGGCTGACACCAGGGACCCAGCAGGTCGCGCAGTTTACTTTTGAGGAACAAACAGTTGTTATTTATACTAGTTTTAGCGACGGATCGGGCTAACAACGGGGCTGTGCAGGGCCTGTGGCCCGTCTAGCCAGGGTTTTATTTATGTTTACCACATCATGAGCCCAATTGTGTTTTTTTCTTGCTGGAAATGGCTAGCCCAGTTCTATTTTTTTAAAGAAATACCCAAACAAGGCCTACTTGCTTTATTGGCCCTGCTGGGCTGCAAATATTTCAAGACCAGGAGAGTTTCATTCGGTTTGCCCAGAAATGGGCTGTATATTTTTAGAACACATCAAACCAGGAATTAGTTTCAATTTTTTTCACTACAAGATTTTAAATTCCATTGATTTTTATGCGTGGACAATTATTTGGATTTTATATTTATATAAATTATTTTTCAAAATAATTTGAATGTGAATTGATATTTCTGGATTAAAAATAGTTGACCGCACCAAAATATGCAAAATTTCGTATACTTTTTAACCGTGGCTGTTGTGGAATTGTCACGTCAGATGTCCTCGTGAAAGGACTTAGTTGTGGAGCCATCGCAACTAGGAAGCTTGAAGGGGTTAAACGGGACAAAGGACACGAGAGGGTTTATACTAGTTCGGCCCCTTATGGTGAAGGTAAGGCCTACGTCTAGTTCGGTTGGTATTGATGTTTCGATGACCAGGGAGCGAGATACGCTATGCCTGGCTCTCGATGAGTTGTTTCTTGCCCTAAGCTGTCAGCGGGTCGTCCCCTTATATACACGGGTCGACGCCCTCCGGCCTACAGAGTCTCGGCCGGCTTATAAACAATGTTCGGCTCGGTGACTAGTTAAGTCTACCTTATGATACAAGTAATATTATAACTGCGGTTTACTACAACGGGCCTTAAGTCGCCGGTGGGCTTTAAGCTCCTTATGAACCGTCATCTTCATGCCTTGTCTTGGGCTTCTGTCCGGTGAGCCCTCTTTGCGTAACCCGGCCCCTCCTGGGCGGCTTACACAAATAGTTATATCCCCAACATTAGGCCCCAGATTGATTTGAACCGGTTCATGTCAATCTTAAAATACCCTTTGAACCGCCCTGCAGCTCTTATCTTGCACGAAGGATTTTACCCCGCCATGACGTCATCATCTAACTCCGGGTTAAATCTCTGTGACGTCATCTTCATTAAAGCTTTATTTTTTATGCCGTCACATCTTCAACGGATCTTTGTCTTTATTAACCACCTCGAGAATCGAGGCGCCAGAGCCGCTGGATAATGAATATTATCTCCTCGTTTTCCACGCCCTCTCAGTCAGTCTTTCCTTATAAGTAGAGCGACCTAGGTCTTTCCCCTTAGTCATCTTCTTCTTCTCGCCTCCTCCCGAGCTCTACCGCCGCCATCGCCGAACCTCTCGTCTTCACCAACTCAGGCCGCTGCATCGACCTGATTCTGACTAGAGATCGACGGCGACCCTCCATGGCGCATCCACATCTGTGAGTTCTTCGCATTCCCTTTCTCAGATCTGCATTAGGTTGTTGCTGAGTTCGTCGGTGTTCATCACGGTCTGACACCAAATCCTCACTAGTTCCTTCCAATGCTCTGTTTAGATCGTCAGAACCACGTAGAACTGCTGCGGTGCTTGTCTGTGTTGATCTTGCATGAAAATAGATCTCTTTTCCCTTGTTCAAAAATCCTCTTCGAACGCATGAACTTCCCTGCCCTATTTTAGGTCTAGAGAATTTCCCTTCCATAGCAATATCTTGATCCAAAATAATAACCGTTATCTGTGAAACTTGTTTTTATCACCCGGAACACCTCTTCTGGTGAACGCCCTGAAACACAACTGTCGAGGCGTCCGGATTAAATATATGACACAGAACCTTAATCGCTTCCCATGACCCGGATTTTTTTTTGAATTTGTACTTTGATACTTGTAGCGGCTTAAATATTGTTGCACAGTCATCCTTATGTCATTAGGCCCCTCATTAAGCCGCCACTTTAATCAAGATTTTCCTCTCGTGTTAAAATTGAACCGGATCTTCTTGTTTTTCCATAGGCCAATTGTTGTGATGGCTCCTAAGGCTACCAAGGCCCCTGTAACTTGCAATTGGGTTCCATCCACAGTGACCAATAGCAAACTAGCTGAGTTTGTAAAATCTGGGCATCTGCCAAAAAAGGACGCCGTGTCATACCGTGCCCCTGACCCCTCTGAAGAAAAACCTCACCCCAAAGCAGGGGAAGTAATAGTTTTTACTGATCATATGAGTCGTGGATTTGCTCCTCCCGGCTCAAAATTCTTCAGAGAGGTTTTGAACTTCTTTGACCTTAGACCTCAAGACATCGGACCCAATTCCGTGTCAAATATTTGCAATTTTCAAGTCTTCTGTGAGGTGTACCTGGGAGAGGAGCCAAGTCTGCTTTTGTTCAGGGAACTTTTTTATATGAACCGGCAAAATGAACGTGCCAACGGGCCCAGCCTTGAGCTTGGCGGTATCTCAATCCAACGACGGAGAGACTGTCTTTTCCCTTATGCTGAGCTACCGAGTCACCCCAAATCTTGGAACCAAATGTGGTTCTACTATCAGGACACTTCTCCGGCTGATGAAAAGCCTCTGCCCGGCTTTCGCGCCCTGCGCCTTGAATCTACACATCCGCTACCGGACAAGTTGACAACCCTGGAACGCGTGCCTCTTAACTCCACCATCAAGAAGATTAAAGCTCTATTGGGAAATGGTTTAAACGGCATCGATCTGGTCCGGGTCTGGGTCACTTGGCGTATACTTCCATTAAGCCACTGCCCCGGTTTAATGTGTACTTATATTGGAGAAAAGACTGATCTGCAACGCCATAGCCCTGACGACTTACCAGATGACGTGGTGGATGCTACAACCCAGTCACTGCTGAAGGAGGGCACTGTGACGAGCAACGCCTTCGGCTTACTTCCATTTTGCAAGAACAACCCGGCCCCTGTGGTAAGTTAGCAGTCGTAACAAATGTTTACGAATATATTATACCTTTCTTGATACTCATAATACTTTAACTTTTTCCACAGGCCGGTAATGACTTCTGGAAGGTTAAATATGACCATGAGGCTGCCAAACAGGCCAGAACGACCAAGAAGGTTAAAAGAAAAGCCGCCAAGGTGGGAACTTCAAATAAGAAGAAACCCAGTGCCTCCGACTTACTCAGATTGGAGGATAGCTCTTCGGATGAAGAAGAGGTAATCTTTAAATTTTCTTAAGTCCCTTGTTATCACCTGTCTTACATTTTATCCTTTCAGGAGGATACGGGGAACAGTCGAGCAGCTAATGAAGAGGTAACTATAATCTCCTCCGACTCAGAGCCTTTGCCAAAGCGAAAGACCCGAAGGGTGACCCGGAAAGTAAGATTTTCACATGCACTTGCTTATCAAGATCCTCAATTTATTTTGAAGCAACAATAGCTTGAGAGCCGGAGGCAGACCCGGAACAATAAGGATGCATAACTCTCTTCCGGCTTACCTGATGTAACCAGGAAACGTCGGACTGAGGTTATCTCAGATTTATGCTCTGCCTTACCTTTAGCAGGCTTAATTCGTCAACCTCTCAATTCATTTGACTATAATTATCAGGATACCTCCCCTTCTTCTGGTGAATCCATGCAGTCAAATATGCCGACTTTCAAAACTGCTCCGGGTAATTTAAACTTATGCACTTTTTACCTTACTCGTGCTTGCGTATTCATCCTTCTGCTTTTGTTAACAGTATGCAAGTGAAACCCAGCAAGCGGGCAAAGAAGAATAAACCTTCTGAACAACCGGTCGTGGTTGAACCGGTGATTAATACGTCTGCTCCAGACAGTGCTAGCCATCAGCCGCCGCCTGACCCGGCTTCTGATATTCCAGTGCCGACCTCTGATCCACTTACCGAAGACATTGTCCACACAAGCGACCCGGAGACTCCTAGCCCAGCAAAGAGAAATGACCCGGAAGTTGAGATTGTGAAGTCCCAATTTGTTGAACCAGGCCGGCCTACAGTCCTTGCCAAATGTACTGCCAAGGAAGAGTTTGCCCAAGCCAAAAAGCCAAGCAGGACATTGCAGATTATACTCACCTAAGCATTGGTGATATAGTCTCAGGCTATCTGAATCAAGTGCATAATAGCCGTGACCTAGAAGTTGACATGGTGAAACAAATACAGCATAAATCTGAGGTATAACTTATACTTTTTATCTGAGCCTTATATATACTGTACCAGCCCCCAAGTCTACTACATATGAACAAATACGTTGTAGACTTAGAAGTCTTCTTTTACTTGTTAACTTATCTAGCTTAAAAAGAATTTATTTAACCCGGTATAACATAAGGATTTTAAATTTGCAATACACATTAGTCCCCAAGTGTCAAGTATCCTTACTTGTAAGGTGCTTGAGACTTAATATGCTTGACCCGGCAGGATAAAGTTAAATTTTCTTTCAGCATACATTAGCCCCCAAGTGCCAAGTATCTTTACTTGTAAAGTGCTTGGGACTTGAATTTTTACCTTAGTAGAATCCTTACCATTACCCGGTGTCAATTGTAGGCTGCCATAAGTCAATTTGAATCGGAGCTTGCTGCCCTGAAGAGTCGTCTGGAAACTCAAGAGCTTGGAACGCAAAAAGCTAACTCCAAATTTGAATTTAGTGTCTCTGAAAATGAGAAACTAAAGAAGAATTTTGAGTCGGAAAGGAAAACTTGGGCTGACGAAAAGGCTTCCCTGGTGACTCGGGCCGAAACAGCCGAAGCATCTCTTGCAGAAGCAACAACTGAGCTGTCAAACTTAACACATCAAATATCCCAAATGGTCTCAGCCATCTTTGGTAAGTTATTGTGACATAGTTTTAACATGGCAACCGTACAATGACTATTGTAATAAATACTTCCAGCTTACCGTTATGCTTGTGCACATACAGGCTCTAGGAGTGTCAATCTGAAGCAGAACACGCTGATCAAGCTTAAAGCCGTTTACACATTAGTGGAACAGCTATATTCTGGGACACAACGTGCCCTGGCTGTTGTAGCTTTATCAACTCCACACCCCCGCCTTTTGCAAGATGTTTTGAAGAGCCTCGCCTTTCTACCTCAGCGGATCCAAGACTTAAGGCGTTCATCTTCAAGAGCCGGGGCCGTAGCTGCATTGAGCCGGGCAAAAGCATGGCTCCCAAAACTAGACCCGGCAGACCTTGCGCTTGGATATCTGAGTCTAAAGGAAGACGGCAATGCCTTTGATGATCATGACTTCCACGCCTGTGTTAAGGCCATACGTCCGGTGGCTACCCTTATTGGAAACGATACTGACCTCAACAAGTATGCGTCGGCTTATGACAGCAATAACCGGAAAATCCCAAACGCTCCATATGATCAAATCAGCCTGATCCCTCCAATTCGTAAGCATACTTTTGCCCCTGAAGTGGATCCGGCCGGTTTAATAGATGATGAAGCTGAATTTGAAACTTTGAGCGGCATTTATTGGGCTTCATCAACTTTCTAGGAAAAAACAACCGACGAAGAAGCGGCGAAGGATAACCCGGAGCCTTCAAGCCCACCAAAGGAGTGAATCATCGGGTGTTTGGCCAAAATACAATGCTCCACCTATTCAGACTCGGGGAGTCATGTAATAGGGTAGAAATAACTTCTGAATGCTCATCATGCCTTCGTGCATGTTTTATCACTTAACGCTTTTCGTAAGCCGCCATGGCTGTATATTTCTGGCTTTCACTTCCTTGGCGTGCTAAATTTTGCCCGCCTTATTCCTGTAATCCTTGAATGATCTTCCCGGCTCATATAATGTTCACCCGGTACTTAAATAACCTGGGGTGACGAATATTAAACCGGCAAGACAAAAAACGCCTTAAAATGCTTTCCACAAGGTATCAGAATAATCAAAATACTTTTACAGGCCTCTGATTCGGATACGATCAGTAAACTATTCCAAAGGGGTTAAGCTAAGATTCGGATATGATCATATAGCCCCCAGTGGCGTGGCAATGCCAATCAAGTGGGTATCGACAACTATGTTCTCTTTGGTTCGAATACGACCTATGTTTGAACAGGAAGCCCCCAAGTGACCATAGGATTCGTTTAATGACGCTGATTCATATACGATCCACGTCAGACCTAAAGGGGTTAAGCTATGATTCAAATATGATCAGGAAGCCCCCAAGTAGGCTTGGCAAGTATGCCGATCAAGTGGGTATCAACAGCTATGTTCTCTTTGGTTCGGATACGACCTATGTTTGAACAGGAAGCCCCCAAGTGATCATGGCTAGATTCAGATATGATCATAAGCCGGACCAAAGGTAAACCGGATTCAGATTTGATCCGGTCCCTACTGGTTGTTTCCACCACCTGACAAAAAGGACATATACACTTTTTTAGGGTGAAAAAAGGACAGAGGTCCTGCTTTATTACTTTATATAATATGTACATTGTCAAAAATATATACATCTAAAGAGCCGGTGGCTTAAGTATAATAAGGCCGAAGATGGGCTATATTCCATGGCCAGCGGGTCTCCTCTTCCGATTTACCTGAGTCCTTGTGCTCTCGAATATCGATGAGGTAGTATGACCCGTTGTGCAGATTCTTGCTGACCACAAAGGGTCCTTCCCAAGGAGGGGATAGCTTATGCATATCGGTCTGATCCTGGATGAGCCGGAGCACTAAATCGCCTTCCTGAAATGTTCTGCTTCTGACCCGGCGGCTGTGATAGCGACGAAGGTCTTGCTGGTAAATCGCCGAGCGGGCCATTGCCAAGTCTCGCTCCTCATCCAACAAGTCAAGAGCCTCCTGTCGAGCCTTCTCATTATTAGCCTCAACGTAAGCCGCCACACGGGGTGAATCGTGCCGGATATCACTTGGCAGAACTGCCTCTGCTCCATAAACCATGAAGAAAGGCGTGTAACCCGTTGATCTGTTAGGCGTAGTGTTGATGCTCCATAGCACAGAGGGCAGCTCTTCAACCCAACAACCCGGAGTCCGCTGTAAGGGGACCAAGAGCCGTGGTTTGATACCCCTTAAAATCTCATGATTAGCTCGTTCTGCTTGACCATTGGACTGAGGATGGGCAACAGCCGAAACGTCAAGCCGGATATGTTCCCGTTGACAGAACTCTTCCATGGCACCCTTGGAAAGATTAGTGCCATTATCAGTTATGATGCTATGTGGAAAACCAAAACGAAAGATCACCTTTTTGATGAATTGCACCGCTGTGGCCGCATCACACTGACTGACCGGCTCTGCCTCAATCCACTTTGTAAATTTATCCACTGCCACCAGGAGGTGCGTTTTTTTATCTTTAGACCTTTTGAAAGGTCCCACTATGTCAAGCCCCCAGACTGCGAACGGCCAAGTAATTGGAATCATCCTTAACTCCTGAGCCTGCACATGAGCTCATCTTGAGAACTTTTGACACCCATCACATTTGCTAACAAGATCTTCTGCATCAGCATGAGCCGTCAGCCAATAAAAACCATGACGAAAAGCCTTGGCCACCAGAGATTTTGAGCCGGCATGATGACCACAATCCCCTTCATGGATCTCTCGAAGTATCTCTTGACCTTCTGTAGGCGACACACAACGTTGGAACGCACCTGTAACACTGAGATGATGTAACTCGCCGTTAACAATTGTCATGGATTTAGATCGTCTGACAATTTGTCTTGCCAAGGTCTCATCCTCAGGAAGCTCTCCCCGGGTCATATAAGCCAAATATGGCAATGTCCAATCCGGGATGATGTGAAGTGCAGCCACCAACTGTGCCTCCGGGTCTGGCACTGCAAGCTCTTCCTCTGTAGGTACCTTGACAGAAGGATTATGTAAGATGTCCAGAAAGGTATTAGGCGACACCGGCTTACGCTGAGAGCCCAACCGGCTTAAAGCATCCGCCGCCTCATTCTTCCTTCTGTCAATGTGCTCCACCTGATACCCTTTGAAGTACCCAGCTACAACATCAACTTCATGATGATAAGCCGCCATAAGGGGATCCTTAGAATCCCATGTGCCTGAAACCTGCTGAGCCACAAGATCTGAGTCGCCCAAGCACCTTACCCGGCTTAAATTCATCTCCTTAGCCATCCGGAGACCATGGAGCAAGGCCTCGTATTCAGCTGCATTGTTAGTGCAAGGAAACATGAGCCTCGTATTCACCTTTTTGATGAACTGCACCGCTGTGGCCGCATCACAATATGGGGTGTAATGCTAACAAAAAGAGGATGGGCTCCAAAAAATTTCTTAAGAATTAGCAAATGGGTTGTACATTATTAGAAATAATGGCAGATGGGTTGTATGCTGTTTTCCACAGATTTGAGGCTGACTTGTGTGCCTACTATAGATGACGCGTATGCTTTCATAAAAAAAAGGTTGATGCACACGCAGTGCCCTGTCAACTTAGTCAACACACGAGAGTAGTGACTATTGGATATCCATCCAACGACTGTCGTGCTTCTTCAATCTTTGCTCTTCATGCTCCAGCCGCTCAAACAAGCGCCGGCGGGACTGCATGCTCCCTCCTCCCGCGGCCGCTATGCTGCCGCGCAGGCCTCACGGCCCCATCGTACTCCCATCGCTGGCCTAGCCATCCCTCTACTCACCCACACCTGTTGTTATTCTCCAGGGATGGAAAACGAACCAGTAAACCCTCGTACTCCTCCGCGTGGGAAACAACTGCCGAGTATTCCCTGGCTCCATGTCGTTCCCTTCCTAGGCCTCGCCGTCGTCCACCGCCCAGGTGCTCTCGGCGCGCCCTGGTCAACGTGGTCAATGAATGACATCCATCGGAAGTGGAATGTACGTGGAGAGGCTGACAGCTGGGTCCATGGCCGCACGCAAGGAAATGCCTCCTTATTACGCGCAAAATAATGATTCCTCCACCTGACAGCTAGGACCCACGGGAAGGGCCTCTGTATTTCGCGAAAAAAACATTCCCCCCGCTGACAGGTCGGACCCACCAGCTATATCTTCGCACGCAAGGAAGTGCCTCCTTATTACGCCCAAAAAAATGAATACCCCCTGCTAGCTGGGACCCACCATATTGTTAAGCTGACTTGTGGGCCTACTAAGTTGACGGGGACGGAGGGCTTTGTCAACTTAGTCAATACTCCAGTGACCGTATGATGTCCATCCAACAACCATAGTGCTTCTTCAACCTCTGGTCTTCTTGCTCCAGCTGCCCAAAGCAGCGCCGGTCGTGCCGCCTGCTCCTGCCTCCCGTGGCCGGCTGTGCTACCACTGAGGCCTCACCGCCCCCATACTACTCCCACCACAGGCCAGGCCATCCTTCCACTCACCCACACCCCCTGTTATTCTGCGGCAACGACAACCTCACACCGCAGCCGAACTAGTGAACCCTCGTACACCTCTCCGCGTGGGCATCCACTGTCGCGTCTTCCCTAGCTCCGCGTCGTCCCCTTCCTAGGCCTCGCCGTCGTCCACCGCCGTGGTGCTCTTGGCGCGGCGTGGTCAACATGGTCAAGGAATGACTTCCATCGGACCTGGACTATACGTGGAGAGGCTGACAGCTGGGTCCACGACCGCAGCAAGGAAGTGCCTCCTTATTACACGAAAAATAATGATACCTCCACCTGACAGCAAGGACTCACCGGACGGGCCACTGTATTTCGTGAAAAAAACATTTCCCCCCTAACTGCTGGGACCCACCAGCTACATCTTCGCACGCAAGGAAGTGCGTCCCGGCAAAAAAACAATTCTCCCCCCTGACTGCTGGGACCCACCAGTTACATCTTCGCACGCAAGAAAGTACCTGACAGTCGAGACCCACCTGGTCGAAGCGTACGTAGCGTTGTCATTCTAGTCGCGAACATGTACGTACATATATACTGGTCAATGTAGAGGCGCACACGTAAAATGTAGACGTACGTACTGTTGGAAATATGCCCTAGAGGCAATAATAAAAGGATTATTATTATATTTCCTTGTTCATGATAATTGTCTTTTATTCATGCTATAATTGTATTATCTAGAAATCATAATACACGTGTGAATACTTAGACCACAACATGTCCCTAGTGAGCCTCTAGTTGACTAGCTCGTTGATCAATAGATAGTCATGGTTTCCTGACTATGGACATTGAATGTCATTGATAACGGGATCACATCATTAGTAGAATGATGTGATGGACAAAACCCAATCCTAAGCATAGCACAAAGATCGTGTAGTTCGTTTGCTAGAGCTTTTCCAATGTCAAGTATCTTTTCCTTAGACCATGAGATCGTGTAACTCCTGGATACCATAGGAGTGCTTTGGGTGTACCAAACGTCACAATGTAACTGGGTGACTATAAAGGTGCACTACAGGTATCTCCGAAAGTGTCTATTGGGTTGACACGGATCGAGACTGGGATTTGTCACTCCGTATGACGGAAAGGTATCTCTGGGCCCACTCGGTAATGCATCATCATAATGAGCTCAAAGTGACCAAGTGTCTGGTCAAGGGATCATGCATTACGGTACGAGTGAAGTTACTTGCCGGTAACGAGATTGAACGAGGTATTGGGATACCGACGATCGAATCTCGGGCAAGTAACGTACCGATTGACAAAGGGAATTGTATACGGGGTTGCTTAAATCCTCGACATCGTGGTTCATCCGATGAGATCATCAAGGAGTCTGTGGGAGCCAACATGGGTATCCAGATCCCGCTGTTGGTTACTAAACGGAGAGCCGTCTCGGTCATGTCTACATGTCTCCCGAACCCGTAGGGTCTACACACTTAAGGTTTGGTGACGCTAGGGTTGTATGAATATGAGTATGCAGCAAACCGAAAGTTGTTTGGAGTCCCGGATGAGATCCCGGACATCACGAGGAGTTCCGGAATGGTCCGGAGGTAAAGAATTATATATAGGAAGTGCAGTTTCGGCCATCGGGAGAGTTTCGGGGGTCACCGGTATTGTACCGGGACCACCGGAAGGGTCCCGGGGGTCCACCGGGTGGGTCCACCTATCCCGGAGGGCCCCGTGGGCTGAAGTGGGAGGGGAACCAGCCCCTAGTGGGTTGGTGCGCCCCCCTTGCCCCCCTGCGCCTAGGGTTGGAAACCCTAGGGTGGGGGGGCGCCTCCACTTGCCTTGGGGGGCACTCCACCCCCCTGGCCGCCGCCCCCCCTTGGGAGATCCCATCTCCAGGGCCGGCACCCCCCAGGGGGCCTATAAAAAGGGGGGAGGGAGGGCAGCCGCACCCTGAAGTCTTGGCGCCTCCCTCTCCCCTGCTACACCTCCTCCTCCCGTTGTCGCTTGGCGAAGCCCTGCCGGAATCCTGCGGCATCCACCACCACGCCGTCGTGCTGCTGGATCTTCATCAACCTCTCCTTCCCCCTTGCTGGATCAAGAAGGAGGATACGTCACGCTGACCATACGTGAGTTGAACGCGGAGGTGTCGTCCGTTCGGCGCTAGGATCTCCGGTGATTTGTATCACGACGAGAACGACCCCCTCAACCCCGTTCTCTTGAACACTTCCGCACGCGATTTACAAGGGTATGTAGATGCACTCCTCTCTCTGTTGCTAGATGAACTCATATATTGATCTTGGTGAACGTAGGAAATTTTTTATTTTATGCAACGTTCCCCAACAGTGGTATCAGAGCTAGGTCTATGCGTAGTTCTCTATTGCACGAGTAGAACACAAATCTGTTGTGGGCGTAGATGTTGTCAACTTTCTTGCCACTACTAGTCTTATCTTGCTTCAGCGATATTGTGGGATGAAGCGGCCCAGACCGACCTTACAGGTACGCTTACGTGAGACAGGTTCCACCGACTGACATGCACTAGTTGCATAAGGTAGCTAGCGGGTGTCTGTCTCTCCCACTTTAGTTGGAGCGGATTCGATGAAAAGGGTCCTTATGAAGGGTAAATAGAAGTTGACAAATCACGTTGTGGTTATTCGTAGGTAAGAAAACGTTCTTGCTAGAACCCTATTGCAGCCACGTAAAAGATGCAACAACAATTAGAGGACGTCTAACTTGTTTTTGCAGCAATTGCTTTGTGATGTGATATGGCCAAAAGTTGTGATGAATGATGAATGATATATTGTGATGTATGAGATCATGTTCTTGTAATAGGAATCACGACTTGCATGTCGATGAGTATGACAACCGGTAGGAGCCATAGGAGTTGTCTTAATTATTGTATGACCTGCGTGTCAATGATTTAACGCCATGTAATTACTTTACTTTATTGCTAAACCGTTAGCCATAGTAGTAGAAGTAATAGTTGGCGAGCAACTTCATGGAGACACGATGATGGAGATCATGGTGTCATGCCGGTGACGAAGATGATCATGGAGCCCCAAAGATGGAGATCAAAGGAGCTATATGATATTGGCCATATCATGTCACTACTATATAATTGCATGTGATGTTTATTATGTTTATGCATCTTGTTTACCTAGAACGACAGTAGTAAATAAGATGACCCCTTATAATAATTTCAAGAAAGTGTTCCCCCTAACTATGCGTCGTTGCTAAAGTTCGTCGTTTCGAAGCACCACGTGATGATCGGGTGTGATAGATTCTTACGTTCACATACAACGGGTGTAAGTCAGTTTTACACATGCAAAAACACTTAGGGTTAACTTGACGAGCCTAGCATGTACAGACATGGCCTCGGAACACAGAGACCGAAAGGTCGAACATGAGTCGTATGGAAGATACGATCAACATGGAGATGTTCACCGATGATGACTAGTCTGTCTCACATGATGATCGGACACGGCCTAGTCGACTCAGATCATGTAACACTTAGATGACTAGAGGGATGTCAAATCTAAGTGGGAGTTCATTAAATAATTTGATTAGATGAACTTAATTATCATGAACTTAGTCTAAAATCTTTGCAAAATATGTCTTGTAGATCAAATGGCCAATGCTCATGTCAACATGAACTTCAACGCGTTCCTAGAGAAAACCAAGCTGAAAGATGATGGCAGCAACTATACGGACTGGGTCCGGAACCTGAGGATCATCCTCATAGCTGCCAAGAAAGCATATGTCCTAGAAGGACCGCTAGGTGAAGCACCCATTCCAGAGAACCAAGACGTTATGAACGCTTGGCAGTCACGTGCTGATGATTACTCCCTCGTTCAGTGCGGCATGCTTTACAGCTTAGAACCGGGGCTCCAAAAGCGTTTTGAGCAACACGGAGCATATGAGATGTATGAGGAGATGAAAATGGTTTTCCAAGCTCATGCCCGGGTCGATAGATATGAAGTCTCCGACAAGTTCTATAGTTGTAAGATGGAGGAAAATAGTTCTGTCAGTGAGCACAAACTCAAAATGTCTGGGTTGCACAACCGCCTGTCCCAGCTGGACATTAACCTCCCGGACGAGGCGGTCATTGACAGAATCCTTCAGTCGCTCCCACCGAGCTACAAGAGCTTTATGATGAACTACAATATGCAGGGGATGGTGAAAACTATTCCTGAAGTATTTTCAATGCTAAAGTCAGCAGAGGTAGAAATCAAGAAAGAACATCAAGTGTTGATGGTCCATAAAACCACCAAGTTCAAGAAGGGCAAGGGTAAGAAGAACTTCAAGAAGGACGGCAAAGATGTTGCCACGCCCAGTAAGCCAGTTGCCGGGAAGAAGTCAAAGAATGGACCCAAGCCTGAGACTGAGTGCTTTTATTGCAATGGGAAGGGTCACTAGAAGCGGAACTGCCCCAAATACTTAGCGGACAAGAAGGCCGGCAACACTAAAGGTATATTTGATATACATGTAATTGATGTGTACCTTACCAGTACTCGTAGTAACTCCTGGGTATTTGATATCGGTGTCGTTGCTCACATATGTAACTCACAGCAGTAGCTGCGGAAAAAGCGGAGACTGGCGAAGGACGAGGTGACGATGCGCGTCGGGAATGGTTCCAAGGTCGATGTGATCGCCGTCGGCACACTACCTCTACATTTACCTACGGGATTAGTTTTAGACCTCAATAATTGTTATTTAGTGCCAAGTTTGAGCATAAACATTGTATCTGGATCTCGTTTAATGCGAGATGGCTACTCATTTAAATCCGAGAATAATGGTTGTTCTATTTATATGAGAGATATGTTTTATGGTCATGCCCCGATGGTCAATGGTTTATTCTTAATGAATCTCGAACGTAATGTTACACATATTCATAGTGTGAATACCAAAAGATGTAAAGTTGATAAGGATAGTCCCACATACTTGTGGCACTGCCGCCTTGGTCACATTGGTGTCAAGCGCATGAAGAAGCTCCATGCTGATGGACTTTTAGGGTCTCTCGATTATGAATCATTTGACACATGCGAACCATGCCTCATGGGCAAAATGACCAAGACTTCGTTCTCCGGAACAATGGAGCGAGCAACCAACTCATTGGAAATCATACATACTGATGTGTGTGGTCCAATGAGCGTTGAGGCTCGCGGAGGATATCGTTATGTTCTCACTCTCACTGATGACTTAAGTAGATATGGGTATGTCTACTTGATGAAACACAAGTCTGAGACCTTTTAAAAGTTCAAGGAATTTCAGAATGAAGTAGAGAATCAACGTGATCGAAAAATAAAGTTCTTACGATCAGATCGTGGAGGAGAATATTTAAGTCAGGAATTTGGTACGCACTTAAGAAAATGTGAAATCGTTTCACAACTCACGCCGCCTGGAACACCTCAGCGTAATGGTGTGTCCGAACGTCGTAATCGCACTCTGTTGGATATGGTGCGATCTATGATGTCTCTTACCGATTTACCGCTATCATTTTGGGGATACGCTCTAGAGACAGCTACATTCACTTTAAATAGGGCTCCATCTAAATCCGTTGAGACGACACCGTATGAATTATGGTTTGGAAAGAAACCTAAGCTATCGTTTCTAAAAGTTTGGGGATGCGACGCTTATGTCAAGAAACTTCAACCTGAAAAGCTCGAACCCAAGTCGGAAAAATGCGTCTTCATAGGATACCCTAAGGAAACCATTGGGTATACCTTCTACCTTAGATGCGAAGGCAAGATCTTTGTTGCCAAGAACGGATCCTTTCTGGAAAAAAAGTTTCTCTCGAAAGGAGTAAGTGGGAGGAAAGTAGAACTCGATAAAGTACTACCTCTTGAACCGGAAAGTAGTGCAGCTCAGGAAAATGTTCCTGTGGTGCCTACACCGACTAGAGAGGAAATTAATGATGATGATCAAGGTACTTCGGATCAAGTTGTTGCTGAACTTTGTAGGTCCACAAGGACACGTTCCACACCAGAGTGGTATGGCAAGCCTGTCCTGGAAATCATGTTGTTAGACAACGGTGAACCTTCGAACTATGAAGAAGCGATGGCGGGCCCAGATTCCAACAAATGGCTTGAAGCCATGCAACCCGAGATAGAATCCATGTATGAAAACAAAGTGTGGACTTTGACAGACTTTCCCGATGATCGGCGAGCAATAGAAAACAAATGGATCTTTAAGAAGAAGACGGACGCGGATGGTAATATTACCATCTATAAAGCTCGACTTGTCTCTAAGGGTTATCGGTAAGTTCAAGGGGTTGACTACGATGAGACTTTCTCTCCCATAGCGAAGCTGAAGTCCGTCTGAATCATGTTAGCAATTGCCGCATACTATGATTATGAGATATGGCAGATGGACGTCAAAACGGCATTCCTTAACGACTATCTTAAGGAAGAACTGTATATGATGCAGCCGGAGGGTTTTGTCGATCCTAGGAGTGCTAACAAGGTATGCAAGCTCCAGCGATCCATTTATGGGCTGGTGCAAGCATCTCGGAGTTGGAACATTCGCTTTGATGAGATGATCAAAGCGTTTGCGTTTATGCAGACTTATGGAGAAGCCTGCGTTTACAAGAAAGTGAGTGGGAGCTCTGTAGCATTTCTCATATTATATGTAGATGACATACTTTTGATGGGAAATGATATAGAACTTTTAGACAGCATTAAGGCCTACTTGAATAAGTGTTTTTCAATGAAGGACCTTGGAGAAGCTGCTTACATATTAGGCATCAAGATCTATAGGGATAGATCGAGACGCCTCATAGGCCTTTCACAAAGCACATACCTTGATAAGATTTTGAAGAAGTTCAAATGGATCAGCCCAAGAAAGGGTTCTTGCCTGTATTGCAAGGTGTGAGATTGAGCTCGGCTCAATGCCCGACCACGGCAAAAGATAAAGAAGAGATGAGTGTCATCCCCTATGCCTCGGCCATAGGATCTATTATGTATGTCATGCTGTGTACCAGACCTGATGTAAACCTTGCCGTAAGTTTGGTAGGAATGTACCAAAGTAATCCCGGCAAGGAACACTGGACAACGGTCAAGAATATCCTGAAGTACCTGAAAAGGACTAAGGACATGTTTCTCGTTTATGGAGGTGACGAAGAGCTCGTCGTAAAGGGTTACGTCGACGCTAGCTTCGACACAGATCTGGATGACTCTAAGTCACAAGCCGAATACGTGTATATGTTGAATCGTGGAGTAGTAAGCTGGTGCAGTTGCAAGCAGAGCGTCGTGGCGGGATCTACATGTGAAGCGGAGTTCATGGCAGCCTCGGAGGCAGCACATGAAGCAATATGGATGAAGGAGTTCATTACCGACCTAGGAGTCATACCCAATGCGTCGGGGACAATCACTCTCTTCTGTGACAACACTGGAGCTATTGCCCTTTCGAAGGAGCCCAGGTTTCACAAGAAGACCAGGCACATCAAGCATCATTTCAACTCCATCCGTGAAAATGTTCAAGGTGGAGACATAGATATTTGCAAAGTACATACGGATCTGAATGTCGCAGATCCATTGACTAAACCTCTTCCGCGAGCAAAACATGATCAACACCAGAACTCTATGGGTGTTCGATTCATCACAATGTAACTAGATTATTGACTCTAGTGCAAGTGGGAGACTGTTGGAAATATGCCCTAGAGGCAATAATAAAAGGATTATTATTATATTTCCTTGTTCATGATAATTGTCTTTTATTCATGCTATAATTGTATTATCCGGAAATTGTAATACACGTGTGAATACTTAGACCACAACATGTCCCTAGTGAGCCTCTAGTTGACTAGCTCGTTGATCAACAGATAGTCATGGTTTCCTGACTATGGACATTGGATGTCATTGATAACGGGATCACGTCATTAGGAGAATGATGTGATGGACAAGACCCAATCCTAAGCATAGCACAAAGATCGTGTAGTTCGTTTGCTAGAGCTTTTCCAATGTCAAGTATCTTTTCCTTAGACCATGAGATCGTGTAACTCCTGGATACCATAGGAGTGCTTTGGGTGTACCAAACGTCACAACGTAACTGGGTGACTATAAAGGTGCACTACAGGTATCTCCGAAAGTGTCTGTTGGGTTGACACGGATCGAGACTGGGATCTGTCACTCCGTATGACGGGAAGGTATCTCTGGGCCCACTCGGTAATGCATCATCATAATGAGCTCAAAGTGACCAAGTGTCTGGTCACGGGATCATGCATTACGGTACGAGTAAAGTGATTTGCCGGTAACGAGATTGAACGAGGTATTGGGATACCCACGATCGAATCTCGGGCAAGTAACGTACCGATTGACAAAGGGAATTGTATACGTGGTTGCTTAAATCCTCGACATCGTGGTTCATCCGATGAGATCATCGAGGAGTATGTGGGAGCCAACATGGGTATCCAGATCCCGTTGTTGGTTATTTACCGGAGAGCCGTCTCGGTCATGTCTGCATGTCTCCCGAACCCGTAGGGTCTACACACTTAAGGTTCGGTGACGCTAGGGTTGTATGAATATGAGTATGCAGCAAACCAAAAGTTGTTCGGAGTCCCGGATGAGATCCCGGACGTCACGAGGAGTTCCGGAATGGTTCGGAGGTAAAGAATTATATATAGGAAGTGCAGTTTCGGCCATCGGGAGAGTTTCAGGTGTCACCGGTATTGTACCGGGACCACCGGAAGGGTCCCGGGGGTCCACCGGGTGGGTCCACCTATCCCGGAGGGCCCCGTGGGCTGAAGTGGGAGGGGAACCAGCCCCTAGTGGGCTGGTGCTCCTCCCATTGGGCCCCCCTGCGCCTAGGGTTGGAAACCCTAGGGTGGGGGGCGCCTCCACTTGCCTTGGGGGACACTCCACCCCCCTGGCCGCCCCCCCCCCCTTGGGAGATCCCATCTCCAGGGCCGGCTCCCCCCCAGGGGGCCTATATAAAGGGGGGAGGGCAGCCGCACCCTGAAGTCTTGGCGCCTCCCTCTCCCCTGCTACACATCCTCCTCCCGTAGTCGCTTGGCGAAGCCCTGCCGAAACCCTGGTGCATCCACCACCACGCCGTCGTGCTGCTGGATCTTCATCAACCTCTCCTTCCCCCTTGCTGGATCAAGAAGGAGGAGACGTCACGCTGACCGTACGTGTGTTGAACGCGGAGGTGCCGTCCGTTCGGCGCTAGGATCTCCGGTGATTTGGATCACGACGAGAACGACTCCCTCAACCCCGTTCTCTTGAACGCTTCCGCACGCGATCTACAAGGGTTTGTAGATGCACTCCTCTCTCTCGTTGCTAGATGAACTCATAGATTGATCTTGGTGAACGTAGGAAAAAATTTATTTTATGCAACGTTCCCCAACACGTACAGCGGCCAGTGTGCAAGAAAGAAAATACGGCCACGTATGTGTACATACGGGCGGGGTCTCGAACGCCTACTCGCGCATACGTATGGCCAGGGCTCGTGTACATGGCTGGGTCGGAACGGAGAAATAGCGTCGTCATCGTGTTCATGGGGAGCCAACCGACTGGGTCGGAACGGAATGCGTCGTCGTGTTCATCGGGAGGGCTTGGACGGAACAAGCGATGGAAACGAGGCCTGGCGTACCACAGAACGGAAGAAACGGCCTTGTGTTCGACCGGCCAAGTTCAAAACGGGATCTTGTTCATCGGGAGGGGTCTGGCGTACCGCAAAACAGAGAAAACGGACCTCCTACGGTCGAAACGGGGGTCCTGTTGATCGGGAGGGGTGTGGCGTACCGCAAAACGGACGAATCAGACTTGTGTTGGAGCGCTACGGTCGAAATGGGAGTCTTGTTCATCGGGAGGGGTGTGGCGTACCGCAAAACGGGACTCCACGGGATACTGTTCATCTCCACCTTCGACCTCCTCCAGCCTCCACGGGCTACTGTTCATCCACCGTTGAACTCCTCCAGCCTCCACCCGCGACTATTAATCCACGAGCTCCTGTTCATCCAGCCTCCACCGTGCGCTACTCCACCGGCTACTATTCAACCACCCCTCTCCACGGGCTCCTGTTCAACCACCCCTCCATGGGCTACTATTCATCCACCCCTCCACCGTCTACCGTTAATCCAGCCCTCCACGGGGTCGTCCTATTCATCCAGCCCTCCACGGGGTCCTGTTCATCCAGCCCCAACCGGCTCGATCGATCGAGGTTCTGTTCATCCAGAGGCAATGCCACGGGGCCCTGTTCATCCACCCCCACCGCTCACTTTTCATACAACCGCCCCCCCCCCCACCCCGCAACGCTCACTGTTCATCC
>NC_041393.1:157298540-157305523 GCF_002162155.2 Triticum dicoccoides | reverse complement strand
ACTGTTCATCCAGAGGCAATATCGATCGGCTTTAGTTAGCAGCAGTAGCAAAGAAATTGCTCAATCGCTCGGGTTCAGTAACGCGTAGCCTGCAGTGCAATCGCTCGGGTTTAGTTAGGAGACGCCTCGCTCGGGTTCAGTTAGAGCCCAACGCCTCGCACACACGCGCGTACGTGTACGAGAGAAACGCGCATCGCTCGGCCCCCGACCACCCACCGTAACCGGGAACTCGCCGAAATTTTCCTCGCCCTCGCTTCTACCACGGTTTTTTCCGTCATGAACGGCCCAAAGAATGTCATGCAGCTGCGTCTCCGGCCCGCCCAGGACGAAAAGCCAATTTTCTGTCATGATTTTTTGTCATAGAAGTAGGAGCCCATCACATCTATGATGATACCGGGTTTTGTCACAATTATCTTCATAGAAGTGTCATAAGTATGACAGAAAAAAAATTCGATCGGCCCAAAATGTCACGGATGTGTCTTTTTTTTGTAGTGATGGTTGCTTGTTGATATGCTTGAGTATCTGAATTATTATGTCAAAACTAGACTATTGCTTTGAATCACATAAAAGTCCAAATGTCCATGCGATAAAGAAAAGAATATGATATGACTTGATGAACAACACTCCACATCAAAAATTCTGTTTTTATCACTTACCTACTCGAGGATGAGTAGGAGTTAAGCTTGGGGATGCTGATATGTCTCCAACGTATCTATAATTTTTTATTGTTCCATGTTGTTTTATTATCAATCTTGGATGTTTTATAATCATTTTATAGTCATTTTATATCATTTTTTGTACTAACCTATTGACATAGTGCCAAGTGCCAGTTGCCGTTCTTTGCATGTTTTTTACATCACAGAAAATCAATATCAAACGGAGTCCAAATGCCACGAAACTTTACGGAGATTTTTTATGGGCCAGAAGGAAGGCAATGGGCCCTGGTTGCACCTGGGGGTGCCCCGAGGGGGGCACAACCCACCAGGACGCGCCAGGAGGCCCAGGCGCGCCCTAGTGGGTTGTGCCCACCTCGGGTGCCCCCGGACTGCCTCTTTGCTCTATAAATACCCCAAAAATACCAGAACCCTAGGGGAGTCGACGAAATATCCATCCAGCTGCCGCAGAGTCCAGAACCACCAGATCCAATCTAGACACCATCTCGGATGGGGTTCACCACCTCCATTGGTGCCTCTCAGATGATGCGTGAGTAGTTCTTTGTAGACCTTCGGGTTCGTAATTAGTAGCTAGATGGCTTCATTTCTCTATCTTGATTCTCAATACAATGGTCTCTTGGAGATCCATATGATGTAACTCTTTTGCGGTGTGTTTGTTGGGATCGATGAACTTTGAGTTTATGATCAGATCTATGTTTTTATATCCATGAAAGTATTTGAGTTTCTTTGATCTCTTTTATGCATGATCTCTTATAGCCTCGTATTTCTTCTCCAATATTTGGGTTTTGTTTGGCCAACTTGATCTATTTATCTTCCAATGGGAAGAGGTGACCGGTAGTGGGTTCGATCTTACGGTGCTTGATCCTAGTGACAGAAAGGGAACTGGCACGTATGTATCGTTGCTACTAAGGATAAAAATACGAGATCTATATCTACCGCCATAGACATAAACGGATCTTGTCTACATCATGTCATCATTCTTATTGCATTACTCCGTTTTTCCATGAACTTAATACACTAGATGCATGTTGGATAGCGGTCGATGTGTGGAGTAGTAGTAGTAGATGCAGGAAGGAGTCGATCTACTAATCTTGGATGTGATGCATATGCAATGATCATTGCTTGGATATCGTCATAATTATTTGAGGTTCTATCAATTGCCCAACAGTAATTTGTTTACCCACAGTTTGCTATTTTTCTTGAGAGAAGCCACTAGTGAAACCTACGGCCCCCGGGTCTTCTTTCTCATATATTTGCCTTACGATCTACTTTTCCTTTGCATTTTTATTCAGATCTATTAAACCAAAAATCCAAAAATACTTTGCTGCACATTATTTTATTTGTGATCTATTATTTCAATCTATTACAACTTTATCTTCCGTCACACGCAATTTCTGGCGCCGTTACCCAAAAGAGATTGACAACCCTTTAACACGTCGGGTTGTGAGGATTTGTTATTTGTGTGTAGGTGCTACTTAAGTTGTGTTGCTTGGTTCTCCTACTGGTTCGATACCTTGGTTTCATAACTGAGGGAAATACCTATTGTCGCTGTGCTACATCATCCCTCCCTCTCTAGGGAAATACCGACGTAGTTCCAGCTACCATCACGGCTCCGTCAGGGTGGGCAAGGGAATTCGTACAATTGTTTTCCAGCGGGTGTTGTGTGGCTTCATGGTGGCATCGTCGGTTGTCCGAGGTGGTTGGCTACTCACGAGCAGAGTTTGTGGCAAGATGGTGGCAAATTTTGTGTCTCCCCCCGAGGAAGTCCGTGGGGATGGCCGGATCTGATGCCGGAGATACATGGGGATGAGCCCGCCTTGATGTTCCACAACGGCAGGAACTCCGCCAGTGTCGGAGTGCTTCATCAACTCACAAAGCCAAGTTATGGCAATGGTGCGTCTGCAGTTTTCGGTGTGCGGGAAGAGCGCCTTCTTCCCTTCTGGCCAGCGCTGGGTTATGCTGGAGGGAGGTTGTGGCCTTGGTTGTAATTTTAATTTTAACGGGGTCCTTTTTTGCTTTGTTCCTCGACAATTGTCTTCTCTCAACATTTCCAAGGATGTCTGCATCGTTCTGGTTTGTAATCCTTTGACTAAATGAAATGAGCAGGTACCTTCTAATAAAAAACTATTTTCGAGTAACATAAAACTGAAGAACTTTCATATAACACTAGGTTACCTCAACAGGGATATGCATTTCCCTAACAATAAGAGTTTGATATTTCTTTTCGGGAGTCGGAAGGGGAATCAAAACCTCCAATAGTGATCATCGTAATTCTTTCAATAGAGTTGATACTATTCACTTGGTTTTGTTTCTTTGGAAAATATATTGTATGCTCGTTACCATTAATATGAAAAGTGAACTTGCTTTTGTTGCAATCAATAACAGCCCATACAGTATTTAAAAAAGGTCTACCAAGAATAACCAACATATTGTTATCCTTAGGCATATCAAGAATAACAAAGTCTGTTAAGATAGTAACATTAGCAACTACAACAGAAACATCCTCACAAATTCCAATAGGTATAGCGGTTTTTATCAGCCATTTGCGAAGAGATTTCAGTAGGTGTCAACTTACTCAAGTCAAGTCTTCTATATAAAGAAAAAGGCATAACACTAACACCAACTTCCAAATCACACAAATCAATTCTAACATAATTATTTTTAATAGGGCATGGTATAGTAGGAATTCTTGGATCTCCTAGTTTCGGAAGTACTTTCCCTTCGAAGGAATAGCTTGCAAGCATGGTGGAGATTTTAGCTTCCGGTATTTTTCTTTTATTGGTGACAATATCCTTCATGTATTTAGCATATGGAGGCATTTTCATACTTTCAGTCAAGGGTGTGCGCAAATACAAAGGTCTAAGCATTTTAACAAAGCGGTTAAAAGCCTCCTCATCTCTGTATTTTACAGCGGGTTTTTGAACCCAAGGCTCTCTTTCTTTATCAAATTTTCTAGCAATGAAGTCATTTTTGTCATATCTTTTATTTTAAGGAGGTGCGTTATCAAGATTAATTGCAGGTTCTATTTCTATATCATTATTAGATTCTTTATTATTGTCTCATTGATTATCAATGTGATCATCATTGGCATCGCCATTTTCATCATCACTACGTATATGTTCATTATCAGACTGTGTCTCAGCATCAGAAATAGAAACATCTTTAGAATTCTGAGAAGGTTTTCTATGACAAGTTCACAGGATGCATGCAAAGTTCTATCCTTATTCTTTTTCTTCCTACGTTAACTAGTACATCATTATTAATTCTCTGAGAACCTTACTCAATTCGTTTAGGATGACCTTCAGGATATAGAGGATCCTGAGTCGTTTTACCTCTAGTCATTACTCTAACAACATGATTGTTCATTTTATTGTTTCTCATTAAGCAAATCATTTTGTGATTTAGCAACTTGTTCTAATTGTGTTTGAACCATAGATGAGTGCTTACATAATCCTTTAACATCATTAACAATTCTAAACATCATATCACTCAAGCGTTCAACCATAAAAGCATTGTGTTTCATTTGATCACTTATGTATTTATTGAAGTTTTCTTGCTAAATAATGAAATTATCAAATTCATCCAAGCATAGACTAGGAGATTTATTATAAGAAATGTCACCCTCATCAAATCTATAAAGAGAATTTACCTCCACTACCTATGTCGGGATTTCAAGTTCATGTATTTCTTCAATACAATAGGTGGTAGATTCTTAACGTCTTCAGATTTAATACCTTTCTCCTTCATAGATTTCTCTGATTCTTACATATCTTCTGGACTGAGGAATACAATACCTCTTTACTTCAGAATCGGTCTAGGTAGTGGCCAAAACCCACCGGCGAGATGCAACCCAGCTTGGTATGTAATAGTTGCAACAAGGATGGCAAACCATAAAAGGTATGTCTGTAACTTCCCCAAGTCATCTTTCACATTATTAACAGTGCTTGATGCGCCATTTTTGAATGAATGTTGTCCATCATACTGTAATCGTGTCACCTGTCCAATGGATCTACTGCAACTATACATAAAGGAGTTTAGCTTCAAGACCAGCTTATTCTGCTCTCCTTCCATCCACTTGATGCACTTCCTCATAAATTCCGGCTTAGGCACTATAGGAGCAACCCATTGAATGTTGAGGTAGAGTAGGACTGACCAAAAAGTGGGAACACAAAGATAGATGTATGGATTTTCCTGTGACTCCCTATGACATAAGTAGCCGTAAGACTGATCAGAATCCACAACCGAATTACATTTGACATGTCAATACAATTCACTCCCGTTTTACTAAGAAGCATGATGATGATGACAATGGATCCAGAAAAGGCAGTTTTATTTAAGAACATAAACGCGTTGAAGCCGAGGGGCTATTTGTCTCGAAGCACCAGGTCACCAACAATGTGGCTACCCTTGTTATCATACCAGTAAGATCTGCCACCCGGTGGACTTAACCCTGCAGTATATGTCTTTGTTGCTGCCAATGTAGCGGCAACCAGCAAAAAAACGTGATTCTGCTCCAGTGCCTCCTTTTCATCTTGGATACCAAAAGAGGCTTTGCCCCACTTTATATATAAAGCAAACCGCCCAAGCAACAGAGAACACAAAAGTTCATGTTTTATGTAGCTCATCTTGGATAGCAGCATCTAGCTCATGTTTTATGTACCACCTTCTATTGAAAATGTGTGCTATAGAATCTTCTTGGAACCTCTGGATGTCCCAAAATATTTCTCCAAGCCATTCAGGAGCTCTGGAGGAAGAATACTACATGAAGTCCAACATACGTGAAGATGCCAACAAGTAATACCCAGATATAAACGGATGTTCTGACCTCCCTGCGGTTCCCGGCAGCATAGGCCCCCACAAGTCCGAGCAGGTCAAGCAGCAGCGCAAACTGCAGCGAACGGAGCCATTGCATTCTGTCTCAGCTCCCTGACCAGGATCAGGATCAGAACAATGAAGGATGTAATGAATGCAGTAGAAGAACATCCTGTGCCGCTTGGTGCGGCTAAGAAACATGACAACGTCACTGGCAAGGTAGCCTTGCTGGTTATCTGGCCAGAGACCACCCGGTTGTGCCAGCCCCGCCTGGTAGGTGATAGTGGCTGATAAAGTTGCCAGCAGGATCAAGTACTTCCTCAGTTTCCATAGAAACTTTGCTTCATCAGCACTACTCGGTGTTTGGTCATCATACTGATGTTGTTGTTGCTGACTTGCTGTATTTTGTGGTTCATGACCATTACCAGGGTGTGGCTCGGACTCCATGACCATGAGCTCATAGAACCAAAGCAAATCTCAACTAAGAATTTGAAGCCTGAAGATTGCCGCGTTCATCTGTCTTGCTTTGGATTCAGAATATTCCCAGGTTCTGGTCCTTGTTATTATTTCCAGAAGTTAAGAGGGTGTGAAGAAAACAAACAGTGAAATCAAATCAAATGACAAATTTACAGACAGAAACAGTCAAAGGATATTAGAAAATAGCTTCAGATTTAGCCATTCAGAAACGACCATGCTATCGTCAAAAATGAAAAAGAAACAGAAAACTAATAGTGTTTCCATTTGGTTATTCCTAGTCGATTCCCAGCTTTGTGTAACAGTTGCAAAGCATCTCTTGCAGTGGCCCAGCATAAACAGTAAAACGGGTTTGAATCCTGTAATGCGGTATTTCTATGCTTATTATGTAAGAGTATTCCTTGTCCTTGTTCAGGAATGTGTGCTAATCACTGATATGACCTTTTTTTAATTATTATCTCTCGCTGATTATAAGCTTCTTTTGTCCCTTTGATGAAATCATCTTCAAAACACTGATTGTGACATTTGCCATTTGTCTGCAGTATTTATTTTCTCAATCTTGCACAAAGTAGACAGTTCCCGCTTGCTCTTGTCTTTTAGTTGACCTGGTTGGTCCTGAGCTTATTGTTGATAGCAGCATCTAATCTTAATGTCAGAGAATCTGCTTCCAGATTACATATGGCGCAATATGTAAGTCTCATTTTCCAACTATAAGATCTAATACCATGGGCGTACATTTATTAGATATTCCGATTTTAAAATAAATTATAAATTATGAGATATCAAACTAACCCCTAAAAAGGAACCATATGTATTAGCTTAATTATAAATCATCTTATTTCCAGTCAAGAAGTGCTGTATGTTCATCCCTCTAATTGCTTTAAAGCCATCCCGGTACATAGATCGCGTGATCCAAACATATTGGTACAGCTATTCTCAACCAAGCTTTCAGATTACTTGTCATTTATCAATTTTTAAGGGAATAATGTATTAATATACTTTACAACTGCACAGTGAGCCTTG
>NC_041393.1:157285716-157298393 GCF_002162155.2 Triticum dicoccoides | reverse complement strand
GAAATATTGCATACTACCCAAAATAACCTCATACCTGAACATCATCTACACACAAGAACAGGAGAACTCAACTCAAGAGTCCAATGGAGGTATCAGTGTTCCAGTGCTGGTTAAATGCTAGTTACACCGCGCTGCAGTAATACACTGAATTGCGTCATTTTCAAAGAGACTATTTAGCTAAAATTACATCCTCACTTTGTAACGTCACTCCTAATTATCTCTTTCAGTATCGTTCCAAGGATTGAGAGTATCTATGCAGGCTGTTTTGCCCCTCTCCACTAGGTGGTTATTCTGGTGTTATTGCAAATTTGGATATTGTCAGTTAGCATTCTCTACCACTAATAAATATTGGCATATTGCATTCCTGGGTTATCATATGATCTGCATATTCGTGTAGGCAAACAATTTTCACTTCATGAGGTAATTCCACAGATTGTTAACTAAGAAAGAAGAGCCACTTCACACCTCACAGTTGTCATTTGTATTATCTTTTGCTCACATTCAAAGAATGCACCAAATAATACTACATAATGGCCTTGAGCAAGAATAAAACACAAATTGAAACTTTGGAGGTTGTGTCTATCATCTCATGATAGACTGAACAAATGCCACAACTGAGACTACTCTTACACAGGCACAGGACTTTGTCCTGGTTCCCCATCAGATGGTTGATTGCTTGAATCAGTTGCAACCGAAGCAATTTTTCAGACACCCCACCCACTTTTCCCACTTCTCCTTCACTAACCTTGCCACTTCGTCAAATGACAATAAGACATGAATGACGATGTAGATGATCACGGCAATGACGAGTGCAAAAATGTACGCAGATGTCTTAAACTTCCTGCAGCTGCCCGCGGCATATGCCCCAAGTAAACCAAGCAATCCCAATACCATTGCCGTTTTCATAACAAGAAGAGATCTCTTATACTTGCTTATTGTGTTGTTCAGTAGGAGGCTGACCATGACCATTGAGGCCATGAATGCTGTGGCGTTGCAGTAGAAGAATACCTTGTACCGTGTTAAGTTGGTATCATGGAGGATTGGGTCACCTGCAAAATGGCCATCCTGATCATCAGGCCAAACTCCTCCTGGCGGGAGCAGACCAGCTTGATATGTGACAGTGATTGCAAGAGTCCCAATCATCATTAAATCTTTGCGCCATTTATGCTCCCGTGTGCTTCTCTTGCGATCCGTAGATGTATCTTGGTGCTCTAAAATTTTATAGCTGGCCATTTGTCCTTTGAACATCCGCACCATCAGTTTATTCACCTTGTCTTTTGCATATACTAGAACCATGACTTGAATCATGACATAGACAAACACAGCAACAATGACAAGAATGACATAGGCAGATGTTGACACTTTTCTGCAGCTTCCAGCGGCAAAAGCACCCATGAGGCTGATCAGATCAACCAGTACACATGCACGCAGCGCATAGCACTTCAGACCTCTGTCGCATAGCCTCTTGCTAACAAGCAATAGAATAACGGCCAGGGACGCCATGAAAGCAGTGGCATTGAAGTAGAAGAACACCCTATAACGGTTTCGGAACTCGTCACGAAACACTGAGTTACCTGCTCGGTGGCCGTTGTTGTCAGTCCAAAAGCCACCTGGTGGGCTTATGCCAGTTTGGTATGTGATAGAAGCTGCTAGAATAGCGAGCAACATCAGAAACTTGCGCCTCTTCTGCAAATCTTTTTCTTCAGTAGCAAGTTCAGAAGGACCAAGATTTTGGGAGGATTCTGGTATGGAAGCCTCTATATCCTCTATTATCTTCTCCACTGGTGCCTTGAGAATTCGAGGTACATATATAGTGTGAAGTGCCACATAGGCGAAAACCAGGAGGACTAGGATGAACACATAAATGGATGTTGAGAACTTCCTGCTGCTTCCAGCAACATAGGCTCCCATGAGACCAAAGAGAACCACTGCCATTGCTGTTTGCAGTACATTACGCTTCATGGCATGAAGGGTAATCTGCTGACTCTGGAGCAGGATGATGATGACCAAAGAGGCTACAAATGATGTGGCATTGCAATAGAAGAATGCCTTGTAGCGCTTGGGACTGATGACCTCCAAAATTGGATCACCAGCAGTATGCCCATCACTACTATCTGTCCAAAAGCCTCCTGGGGGATTCAGCCCAGCTTGGTAGGTGACTGTGGCAGCAAGGATGCCGAGCAATAGAAGGTATGTGCGCAACTTCTGTAGACCATCCTTATCCTTATCATCACCATCAGGGTTTGGAATGTCGCCATTGTTTGATTGAGGCTGTTTGTCAGATTCTGACGGGGTCATGAAGAAATCTTTCAGCTTCTTAAGCAGTTTATCCCACTTATCTTCCAGACATGTGATGGTATTTCCGACACACCCCGGCTTGGGCATAACAGGTCCGATGAACTTAATGATGAGGTAGAGAAAGACTGCGCCAACAAGTGCAAAGACATAGATAGATGTATGGACCTCTCTGCAACTTCCGGCAGCATATGCCCCCATAAGCCCAAAGAGGCTAACTAGCACACACATCCGCAGAGCATTTGACTTGACAACATGATCCAACGCTGTTTGACTGAGGAGCATGATGATGATGACGAGTGATCCAGCAAAAGCAGTGGCATTGCAATAGAAGAAGGCCTTGAATCGGCGTGGGTAGTGATCTCGCAGCACCGGGTCACCAGGAATGTGGTTATTGTTATCATCAGACCAGAAGCCACCTGGAGGACTTAGCCCTGCGACATAAGTCACGGTTGCTGCCAGTGTGGCAAGAACCAGCAAGGAGCTGCGATTTCTTTCAAGATGTTCCACTTCTTCCTCTCTCTTCTTGTCTGCAGCCTCTTTCTCCTTTTTCTTCTTCTCTTCTTCTTCTTCTGCTGCTGCTGCTGCTGCAAGAACCTGCTCGGAGCTGCCATTTCTTTCAGGTTCTTCTATCTTGATTGAATTCACTCCCTCATCGGCTACCCTCTCTGCATTTGAAGCCTTTTTCTCATCTGGTTTTGATGACGTGAAAATGTGCCCCAGAGTTCCCTTCCAACGTTTCTTGACACCGGATAGAAATTTTCGCAGCTGCTCAGGCGCCAGGTGCTTGAAGAACACCACATGGAGTGTGACGTAGGCGAAGATGCCAAGGAGTAACACCCAGATGTAAACAGAGGTCCTCACCTCCCTGCAGCTCCCAGCGGCGTAGGCCCCCATGAGCCCCAGCAAGCCCAGGATCATGGCGAACTGAAGCGCGCGGAGCCAGACCGGATTCCGGCTCACCTTCCTCACCAGCAGCAGTATGAGCACCATGAGCGAGGCCCCGAACGCCGTCGTGTTGCAGTAGAAGAAGACGTGGTACCGCCTGGGGTAGCTGGACCTCATCACGATGTCGCTGGCGACGCGGCCCTTGTTGCTCTCCTGCCAGACGCCGCCCGGCGGGGCCAGCCCCGCCTGGAACGTGATGGCCGCCACGAGGATGGCCATCAGCACCAGGTACTTCCTCAGCTTCCACACGAGCTCGGCCTCGTCGGCGCCGGCTGGCTGCTGCGGCGGCGGCTCGACGGGAGCGTTGCCGGCAGCTGCAGGGGCATGGCCATTGCCGTTCTGCTCTCCGGAATCCGCCATGGGTCTGAGATTCCTTTGCAAATCTCTGGCTTCTCTCTACAGATTGTAGCTCATGTGGGTTTGCAAGATTGAGGTGAACTAGTAAACGGCGCTGGTCTTTGTCGAGTGTTCCACAGTTCCACTGCACAGGAAGGGGGGAGTGGGCAAGATGAAGAAATATCCCCATGGCCGAAAACGTGGACTGTTTCAAATGGCCGAAGCTTCGCCGTTGTGGCCATAAAAGCGCAGCAGTCTTTTTTCTGCAGTCCACCCCTAGTCCGTCCTAGCTTCATACAGCATCTTTACTACACTCCAAGTCCCTCCAACCTACTCCCGTTCGGAATTACTTATCTAGAACAGGTAATTCCGAACGGAGGAAGTAATTTGGAGCAGCAGAAACTTATGTGGGCAAAATGTGTGCTGAGTTCAGATAATCAGATTACAGCATATTTACTAGTACAATAAAAACATATTTACTACATCCATGCCAACCGAATTGCAATAGGATAACTTGCAGTAGTACAGTACAACATCCGTCCTGGTTTATTGATCTCATTGTATTTTCTGCCAAATTTTGACCATAAATTTAACTAACAAAATGTTTATGCATGTCATCAATAATTATATCATTGAAAACTATATTCAAATACGAATCCATCGATATAATTTTTGTTAACATGCGTTAACATTTTGTTACTTAAATACTTGATCAAAATTTGGCACAAATTTCAAATGGAACCAATAAACCAGGTGTCAAGCTATAACACAGCTTGCACAAACGTCCAAGACAGTTTTCCAGAGCCGGTCGTTTCTTTCCATCCGATGAATATATTATATGTTTCTTTTTAAGGGAGCATGTTCCCTCCTGGCTCTTTCCTCTGCCCTTTCTATCCATCTTTTTAGGCCAACTCTACCGCACCATCCCAAACGAACGTCTGGTTTGGCCGGATTTTGTTCCTTTGGGGCGCCGATGGGTTCACCCGTGTCCGGCTTAGTCAGATGGGTCGTGCATGCGCCCACCGTGCGGCCGCATCCCAAATCGTGTCCGGGGTGGACGTGAAAAAAAAATATATAAAAACTAGAATGAAATAACTAAAAAAGTAAATAAACGCATTTAAAAAAACATAAAACATATATAGGGGTCGGCCACAAAACGGCCCAGTTTTCACGGCCACTTAAAAGGCCCAGTTTCATAATTAACATATAAAAAAAATAAAAAAAACGCCTCCCGCGCGTTCCTGCCGCGCCCGGCGGTGCCGTGGCCGTCCCCGTCTTCACTGGCCGCCGGTGTCGTCGTCGTCGTTGACGAGGTCGACGTAGGCCGGCGGTGTCCACAGGTGGGGCGACGGTGCGTGGTAGACGGGGGCAGGGTGGACGGCCAGAGGTGCCTGCACCACCTCCTCCCGCGGCGACGCCTCCCGCTCCGGTGACCGCGGCGGAGTGGGGCACCAGTTCACGCCCAGACCGGCGGCCATCTCCGACGCAGTGCAGGACCAGCCCCACCCCTGGCCCAGCAGCTTCTCGAACGCCGGCGGGTCCTCCTCCATCGGCTCCTCCGTGACGGCCGCCGTTTTGGCCGCCAGCTGCAGCTCCGGGAAGGCGACGTCCCCGACGGCAGAGAGGGCCATGGCCTCCTCCAGGCCGTCCCACTGCCGCTCGTCGTGCGTGTTCATGGAGTCGCCCATGACACGCTGCAGGAGTCGGGCCTCCTCCTCCGCTGTCATGCGAGGAGGGGGAGGGGGCGACGGAGACGGGGAAGGCGACGGCGTGGGCGTCAGGCCGCGCACCCGCGTACGCCCGCGCGGCTCTGCACGTGGCCTCCGCGGCCCCGACACGGTGTCGGCGAAGTAGGACACGCGGGGCGTGTCGTGCTCGTCCTGGAGCCATGTGTCCCAGAGCGGGGAGTCGGGGGCATACCTATGATCGTAGTACAGGTCGTCGGGGAGGAGGCGGCGGCGGCGGCGGTTGATCTCATCGCGCTGTGCACGGCCGGTCGCCGGCACTGGCGGGATGGGGACCCGGTCCGCGGAGAGGTGCCACCCGTTGGGGAGGTGGGCGTCACTCCACGGGACCGGCGTCGCCGTCTCCCAGTACCTCCGGCACACGTCCGCGCAGATGTACTGTCGGTCGCGCTCGTCGGAGGGCCTAGGGGCAATGGTGAAAGGGGCCGGCGCGGGGGCTCGACGGGAGGAGTGCGACGGTGACGCAGGGGCTCGACGGGAGGAGCGCGGCGGTGACGCGGGCTCCTCCTTTTTCACGGATCCGCGGCGGCCGCCGGAGGAGGAGCCGGCCTCGCAGTCGTGCTTCCCCTTGCAGTTCCACAGACCCATGGCTGCGGCCGGCCGGCGAGCTCGAGGGCGGGGAGTGGCTAGGGTTTGGGCGTGTCGACTTTCGAGGGGGCAGAGAGGGGCCGGCGTGGGGATGAGGACGACGATCGGTCCACGGGTCCCATTTAAGAAGGACGCCGACCCGTCGCTGTGCGGATGACAGGTGGGGCCTCCCGCTCGTGCACATTTATGTTGGCGGGTGGGAGGTAGGTGGCCGCCTGCCACGCGGCTCCGACGCGGACGCTCGAAGCGTCCGTTCGCTGTCCGCCGCGACACATTTGCGCTCGAAATGGGTCGGCACGGACACAAAACGGATCAGATGGGTCCGGGCCGTTTCATTTGTCCTTTTTACCCCAAACAGACAGGGCCGGACAAGATAGGGTCGCGCGGTGGAGTTGGCCTTAGTCTTAACTGAACCTCGAGAATATACAAAAAGTTCTGCAATTCTCTGCGATGCCTGAAAGTTTATCACTATTTGAATTCAATTTCAGTGCTACAACAGGTGTGTGATGTGTGAACACTGACTTGTCTTTGTTCTTTTAATTGACTTGGACCTGAAGACTTGCCTCTTCTAGTTGTTTTAATACTACTATTGAGTACTACCGTGCAGAGGTATGTTGGGGTCCTCTGTGACACTGACTGTGTAGTATCCAGCGAGGCAGCGAGAATCGTGGTAGATTTACTTTATATAAGTGCCACGTGCATGACAAGCTGATATAATGCCATTCAAGTACCAGGCTGCCACAGGGACAGAGATCGGCTTGTTTTTAAGTCCGGCCAGGACGACAGGACAACAAGCTGCGACCAGATGCATGCATCCTCGCACCGAAGACTTGCCAATCCCCAAGTCTTCGTGCCTGTCGCATGTGTCCTAACATCAACCGCTTAAGATAATGCAATCCCATTTCCCACTAGTTTCACACGGCAAACAGGAGAGGGGATGATCTTTTTCTGAACTTTTGCTCATTGATCAGCTTCGGTGCCTTAAAAGGGTCACTGACATGTGGGCCCACATGTCAGTGACCCAAAGGTAGGTGGCTTTTAAGGCACCGAAGCATCGTCCCTAAAATACCCATCACAGCGCAAGTGCAATGGAAAGCAAAGAAGATAAGAGCAAGCAGATAGGCACATGCATACCTGTCACCGTAGCAGGCGTCTCGGGTGCTGGGCCGGACGGCAGGCGCGCATGGCTGCCGCGAGCTGGGCAGGAAGGTCAGGCCATCGCCATTTTGTAGGACGCCCGGTTCAGGTCCGCGATGCTGCCGGCGCATTTCTTCGAGCACCTGTCGGGCTATGCCGCTGGCGCATTTCGTCGAGCACCTGCCGCGCGCTCCTCGCAAGCTCCGCCATGCGCCCACCCAGCCACTGCGTCGCAGGCCGGCCACCTCCTGCGCCGAGGCGTCCCAGCGGCAGTGTCACCGGTCGGAGACATGCTGCGGTTGCGCTGGTGCCGGACAGCGCGATCAGTTGGAACATCAGCGAGAGAACTCCCGGCGCCGTCTTGTGTGTGTAGTCGCGGATCGAGTGGAATACGTCAGTGAGGTCGATGTCACGCCCTCTGTCTCCGATGACGTTCATCGAGTGATGCGAGACCCGGCAGTCAACCAGGCAACGCGTGCTTGGTAGACAGTGTGCATCAAATCCAACGGCGTGTATTAAATTGGACACACCGTCGTCCAACCCGGTGCACCAAACATTCACCCTATTTCAAACAGGTATTTCAGAAATATGGACGGAAATCATGCAAATCGGATGATATTTGTTAATTTTTTAAATATATTTACAACCAAAAGAACGGAATTTAATAAAATTCAACTAAACCGAACGTAACTTAAACTATAACTAAACTAAGCGAAGCACCAGAGGGTGGTCTTGTAGGCTTGGCCTCTGAGGCCGCCGACACCTCTCGAAACAAGATTCCGCTCCACATTACATATAAAGCGTCAATCAAAGTAAACGTGTGAACGATACAAGATGGTGAAGTAGGCCTCTTACAAAGCCGATTCCACGATAATCAAAAAAGTAAAATGTAAGCGAGTATGCAACCGCAGGATAACACAGGAAGACCTGAGAACACCGCCACACTACACCCTAGAACACCTAAGCTCCACGACAACACCCACATGTGTAGGGGAACATAGTAGAAAAATAAAAAAATCGTCCTACGATGAAACCAGGAACGCTATGAAGATGTGGTTTGGATCGGATTGTTAATCGTACTAGAAGTCCCCGGACCGTCCACAAACGATCCCTCGAACCGTCCACAAATGATCCCTCGAATGGAAGATCGAAAGCATGACCTCTCCATAGTTTGCAAGCATATGGTCTTCACAATCCGTCAGCGTTTCGCCGACTAGTGCTGACTGATGCCGGAGAATTAGAGTGAGAAAATTAAAACCACACGGGGCTTCTAATTATGAAGACTAGAGAGGATTAGATCCGACTCTAATTGGATCAACTAAAACCGAAACTAGTAGATAACTAGAGTAGGCTCCAAAAACTTGTGCCTACAAGGGCTAAATCCACAAGGGGGGAAGGATTCCTTCCTCCTTGCGTCAGCCAAGGAGAGTTAATCCCCCTTCCAATTCGGCCTTCCCTAGCTACTCCATGAAGGCGTCACCTCCTATTGGGCCTCATATGCCCAATATCCTTCCATCATTTGGCATTTTAAGACCCGTTGATATTTAATTAAATATAGAGGCCTCCTAATTATTATTAGAGCATTTTATTATTAATTTCACATATTCAAAAACAATTTTATAATTATATGTTAATTTCCTGTATTACCCAATAAACTCCGAAACCCTTCCCATAACCCCGGAACGCTTCCTTTCTCTCGAGACTATTTTTAATAATATTAATGAAACTATTTCATAAATATTTCTTCATATCTCTTGCTCCACTAACACTCAACAGATTGTGATTCCCTTAAGCTCTTGTGACCCTGTAGGTTCGGTTAAACATAGATATGAACGAAACCACTTTCGTTCAATGACCGATAGTGGAACCGTGGACATCCATATCGATCCCTATGAATACACAAATGACATCGAGTGAACCTTTGTTATCATATGCTATTACCTTTGCTTCACAATACTTTACAAAACCCGAGGTGAGATATATCGGTGTCCTCTTGAGTCATTCTCATGCTCACTATACCTGTCTCCTTGTTACCGCTTTTGTTCTTCTTTCTCGTTGACATGTTCCGGCATCTTTGTGACCTAGTCACATGTATCTGGCAAGACGATGATGGATGCCATCATACAGAGAGGGCCCTGAGAATATCTCTCCATCGTCGGAGGAGCAAATCCCACTCTTGAGCTATTTAGCCCCTTGTCAAACTTTTGATGAACCTGTAAGTTGTTGTTATAATCACCGTGTTATAGATGACGTTTGAGCAACCGTAAAGTTTATCGTACGGTAAGAAGTGACTACGATACTCTCATGGTCTAAGGAACCAAAGCATATCTTAAAATTGACTTGTGACGATAGTATCTCAAAGTATAAAAAACAAGTTTGGTCGATTCAATATGATCGTTTCTTCCAAACGTCATATTCTCAAAGTTGTTTTAGGACTAGCATTACACTTAATGATATCCTAACATCCAGAAAACATGATCACTAATAACACTTGAGCTAGTCTTAGAGTCGATACTAGGAATCTGGTTTTACCGTTTATCATTCCACACGTGCATATATATATGAGTTTTCCACTGAATCACATATTCTAGGATCATAGCAGTTCTAGCATAGAATGTAAACTCTTAATTATAAACATGAAAATATAATAATACAACATTATTGCCTATAGGGCGTATTTCCAACAGACTCCACTTGCACTAGAGTCAATAATCTAGTTACATAGATTCTTCAAGACATATGGCTATCTGGTGTTGCTCATGCCTTGCTCGTGGTAGAGGCTTCGTCATTGATTCTGACACATTCAAATCCATGTGAATCTTGAGTACTTTCACAAACCCCTTATCGACATACTGTCGAATAATGTGACACTTGCTTTGATATGTCTGGTCTTCATGTGGGATCTTGGTTCCTTTGCTTGAGCAACGACGCCATGGAAGTGGACACTTCCATGATGATAATTTCAGTATTGTCATGGAACACTTCTACGATAGCACATGTATTACTATCTTGATTTTGTCATAAAATCATCACGAATGTACATATATGACAGAAAACGTGACCGACAAACATGTATCATTATCATGACGGAAGTGTTTTTTTGTAGTGGATGCTGAAACCAATGCTCTAGAGCGCCACCAAGTGGCTCACCATATTCTCCCTTTGATTACCGAAAAAGGCTTTCGCCCCGCTTTATATTATAAAGCCAACCGCACAACAAGCATCCAACAAGGTCCAACACAAAGCCACGCACACACACACGGAAGTCCACAGGAATAAATAGTACATGAAAGGGTCAATGCTGAGGGCACAGCACAACAAGCCCTAAACCCAAAACACACACGCCACAGAGCCGTCAGGCGGTCTAGTCAGGCTCATGTGGGGGAGGCGGTAGCGGGGGAGCCACACGGAGCGCCATCGAGCGGAGATCGGAGAGGAGGGTGGTGATGATGTCCCGGTCCTGGGGGCGGCTAAGCGGCCGCCAAAGCTACAGGTAGCCACACAATTTGAAGATTGCGTCGGTCGCACGTCGGAGAGGCACCTTCTGAATAACAAGCTTATTGCGAATGTTCAAAAGTGTCCAGGCGAGAACCCCAACACACAGCCATCTAATATGGCGGTAGCGAGTAGGGGAAGCGTTAAGCTCGGCAAGTAGGTCGGGGAAGTTGGTATTACACCACTGTCCGCCAACCATTTCGCGGAAGCATGCCCAAAGGAACTGGGCAGAGTGGCACGAGAAAAAGATGTGGTTAGCATCCTCAATCATGCCACGGATGGGGCACATCCCATCACCCGGGCCATTACGCTTGAGGACTTCAACCCCAGAGGGGAGGCGTCCACGGATCCATTGCCACGGGAAGATCCTGATTTTCAGCGGAAGTAGGATGTCCCAGATCAGGCTAAATGGTTCCGGGGCCGTCGAGGGAGCAATGGCGCCATACAGGGACTTCGTGGAAAAACGGCCAGAGGGCTCGAGGCGCCAGGAAAGAAGATCCCGGTCTTCCTCGGTGTTCATCGGCATAAGTGCGATGTCTTGGAGGAGGGAGTCCCAGGCAGCCACCTCGAGGGGGCCAAAGGGGCGCCGGAAGGCGATACGCCCTAAGTCAATAAGGGCCTTCTCGACAGAGACCCGAGGGTCAGCCGCAATGGCAAATAATTCTGGGAATCGCGCGGCCAGGGGGAGTCCCCTAGCCAGCGGTCGAACCAGAACAAGGTCGAGCCCCCGGAGCCAACCGAGATGGATGTGCCGATGCGTAGTACGGGCAGAAGCTGGATCACGGACTGCCAGAACTGGGATCCACCCGTACGTTGACAAAAGGCAAGAGGTTGGCCACGGAAGTACTTATTACGGATGATGGTGAGCCAGAGGCCTCCCTTCCCATTGGCAATACGCCACAACCATCGGGTCAGGAGGGCAATGTTCATGCGTCGGGATGATAGGATCCCAAGGCCACCCTGGTCTTTGGGTTTGCAGATGTCGGGCCAACTCACCATATGGTACTTCTGCTTGTCGCCGTCGCCAGCCCAGAAGAACCTCGACTGGTATTTGGCCACCTCCTGATGGAGGGTCTCATGAAGGCTGTAGAAACTCATGAGAAACCAGAGAAGGCTGACAAGCGAGGAGTTGATTAGGATCACCCTGGCAGCTTTCGACAGCCAGCGTCCCCTCCAAGGTTCAACCATGTGCTGCATCCTAGTCACCGTCGGGCGGAGATCCGCGACGGTGAGTCTGGAGTCACTAATGGGCACGCCCAAGTAAGTCGTGGGGAAGGAGCCCAGGCGGCAATTCAGCCGGTCCGCAATGGACAAAGCATCGTCCGGGGGGTAGCCGAGGACCATCACTTCGCTCTTGTCGAAGTTGATGGTGAGTCCCGACATCTGTTGGAAGCACAGGAGGAGGAACTTCAGGTTGGCGATGTCGGACACGGAGCCCTCCACCATGACTATGGTGTTGTCCGTGTACTGGAGGAGGGAAATCCCTCCTCCGTCCACTAGGTGGAGGACAACGCCCCGGATATGGCCGCAGGCTTTGGCCTTATCAAGGATGACCGCAAGGGCATCGACAACCATGTTGAAAAGGAATGGGGAGAACGGGTCACCCTGGCGCACCCTGTTGGGGAACATAGTAATTTCAAAAAAAATCCTACGCACACGCAAGATCATGGTGATGCATAGCAACGAGAGGGGAGAGTATTGTCCACGTACCCTTGTAGACCGAAAGCGGAAGCGTTATGACAACGCGGTTGATGTAGTCGTACGTCTTCACGATCTGACCGATCCAAGTACCGAACGTACGGCACCTCCGAGTTCAGCGCACGTATAGCTCGATGACGATCCCCGGACTCCGATCTAGCAGTGTGTCGGGGATGAGTTCCGTCAGCACGACGGCGTGGTGACGATGATGATGTTCTACCGACGCAGGGCTTCTCCTAAGCACCGCAACGATATGACCGAGGTGGAATATGCTGGAGGGGGGCACCGCACACGGCTAAGGAACGATCACGAAGATCAACTTGTGTGTCTCTAGGGTGCACCCCCCCCCGCCCCCGTATATAAAGGAGCAAGTGGGGAGCGGCCGGCCAGGAGGAGTCCTACTCCCACCGGGAGTAGGACTCCCCCCCCCCTTTC
>NC_041393.1:157269943-157285410 GCF_002162155.2 Triticum dicoccoides | reverse complement strand
TGCCCCTTGGCCTCCTCTCCTCTTCCTCCACTAGGCCCACTAAGGCCCATTAAGTTACCGGGGGGTTCCGGTAACCTCCCGGTACTCCGATAAAATGCCGATTTCACCTGGAACACTTCCAATGTCCAAACATAGACTTCCAATATATCAATCTTCATGTCTCGACCATTTCGAGACTCCTCGTCATGTCCATGATCACATCCGGGACTCCGAACAACCTTCGGTTCATCAAAACATATAAACTCATAATGAAACTGTCATCGTAACTTTAAGCTTGCGGACCCTACGGGTTCGAGAACAATGTAGACATGACCGAGACACGTCTCCGGTCAATAACCAATAGCGGAACCTGGATGCTCATATTGGCTCCCACATATTATACGAAGATCTTTATCGGTCAGACCGCATAACAACATACGTTGTTCCCTTTGTCATCGGTATGTTACTTGCCCGAGATTCGATCGTCGGTATCTCAATACCTAGTTCAATCTCGTTACCAGCAAGTCTCTTTACTCGTTCCATAATACATCATCTCGCAACTAACTCATTAGTTGCAATGCTTGCAAGGCTTAAGTGATGTGCATTATTGAGAGGGCCTAGAGATACCTCTCCGACAATCGGAGTGACAAATCCTAATCTCGAAATACGCCAACCCAACAAGTACCTTTGGAGACACCTGTAGAGCACCTTTATAATCACCCAGTTACGTTGTGACGTCTGGTAGCACACAAAGTGTTCCTTCGGTAAACGGGAGTTGCATAATCTCATAGTCATAGGAACATGTATAAGTCATGAAGAAAGCAATAGCAATATACTAAACGATCGGGTGCTATGCTAATGGAATGGGTCAAGTCAATCACATCATTCTCCTAATGATGTGATCCCTTAATCAAATGACAACTCTTTGTCCATGGCTAGGAAACATAACCATCTTTTATTAACGAGCTAGTCAAGTAGAGGCATACTAGTGACACTCAGTTTGTCTATGTAACCACACATGTATCATGTTTCCGGTTAATACAATTCTAGCATGAATAATAAACATTTATCATGATATAAGGAAATAAATAATAACTTTATTATTGCCTCTAGGGCATATTTCCTTCAGTCTCCCACTTGCACTAGAGTCAATAATCTAGTTCACATCACCATGTGATTTAACACCAATATTCACATCTGTATGTGATTAATACCCATAGTTCACATCGTCATGTGACCAACACCCAAAGGGTTTACTAGAGTCAATAATCTAGTTCACATTGCTATGTGATTAACACCCAAAGAGTACTAAGGTATGATCATGTTTTTGCTCGTGAGACAAGTTTAGTCAACGGGTCTGTCACATTCAGAGCCATATGTATTTTGCAAATATTCTATGTCTACAATGCTCTGCATGGAGCTACTCTAGCTAATTGCTCCCACTTTCAATATGTATCCAGATTAAGACTTAAAGTCATCTGGATCAGTGTCAAAACTTGCATCGACGTAACCCTTTACGACGAACCTTTTTTCACCTGCATAATCGAGAAACATATCCTTATTCCACTAAGGATAATTTTTACCAATGTCCAGTGATCTACTCCTAAATCACTATTGTACTCCCTTGCCAAACCAGGGCAGAGTATACAATAGGTCTGGTCCATAGCATGGCATACTTTTATAGAACCTATGACTGATGCATAGGGAATGACTTTCATTCTCTTTCTATTTTCTGTCTTGGTCGGGATTTGAGTCTTACTCAATTTCATACCTTTGCAACACAGGCAAGAACTCTTTCTTTGATTGTTCTATTTTGAACTACTTCAAAATCTTGTCAAGGTATGTACTCATTGAAAATCTTATCAAGCGTCTTGATCTATCTCTATAGATCTTGATGCTCAATATGTAAGTAGCTTTACTGAGGTCTTTCTTTGAAAAACTCCTTTCAAACACTCCTTTATGCTTTGCAGAATAATTCTACATTATTTCCGATCAACAATATGTCATTCACATATACTTATCAGAAATGCTGTAGTGCTCCCACTCACTTTCTTGTAAATACAGGCTTCACCGCAAGTCTGTATTAAAACTATATGCTTTGATCAACTTATCAAAGCGTATATTCCAACTCCGAGATGCTTGCACCGGTCCACAGATGGATCGCTGGAGCTTGCATATTTTGTTAGCACCTTTAGGATTGACAAAACCCTATGGTTGTATCATATACAACTCTTCTTTAATAAATCCATTAAGGAATGCAATTTTATTTATCCATTTGCCAGATTTCATAAAATGCGGCAATTTGCTAACATGATTCGGACAGACTTAAGCATCGCTACAGTTGAGAAAATCTCATTGTAGTCAACACGTTGAACTTGTCGAAAACCTTTTTGTGACAAGTCGAGCTTTGTAGATAGTAACACCACTATCAACGTCCGTCTTCCTCTTAAAGATGCATTTATTTTCTATGGCTTGTCGATCATCAGGCAAGTCCACAAAAGTACACACTTTGTTCTCATACATGGATCCTATCTCAGATTTCATGGCTGTTAAGCCATTTCGCGGAATATGGGCTCATCATCGCTTCCTCATAGTTCGTAGGTTCATCATGGTCTAGTAACATGACTTCCAGAACAGGATTACCGTACCACTCTGGTGCGGACTGTACTCTGGAAGACCTACGAGGTTTTGTAATAACTTGATCTGAAGTTTTATGATCATCATCATTAGCTTCCTCACTAATTCGTGTAGGAATCACTGGAACTGATTTCAGCGATGAACTATTTTCCAATTCAGGAGAAGGTACTATTACCTTATCAAGTTCTAGTTTTCTTCCACTCACTTCTTTCGAGGGAAACTCCTTCTCTAGAAAGGATCTATCTTAGCAACGAATATCTTGCCTTCGGATCTGTGATAGAAGGTGTACCCAATAGTTTCCTTTGGGTATTCTATAAAGACGCACTTCTCCGATTTGGGTTCGAGCTTATCAGGTTGAAATTTTTTCACATAAGCATCGCAGTCCCAAACTTTAAGAAATGACAACTTTGGTTTCTTGCCAAACCACAGTTCATAAGGCGTCGTCTCAAACAGATTTTGATGGTGCCCTATTTAAAGTGAATGCAACTGTCTCTAATGCATAACCCCAAAAAGATAGTGGTAAATCGGTAAGATACATCATAGATCGCACCATATCCAATAAAGTGCGGTAATGACGTTCGGACACACCATTATGTTATGGTGTTCCATGTGGCGTGAGCTGTGAAACTATTCCACATTGTTTTATATGAAGGCCAAACTCATAACTCAAATATTCTCCTCCATGATCAGATCGTAGAAACTCTATTTTCTTGTTACGATGATTCTCCACTTCACTCTGAAATTCTTTGAACTTTTCAAATATTTCAGACTTGTGTTTCATTAAGTAGATATATCCATATCTGCTCAAATCATCTGTGAAGGTCAGAAAATAACGATACTTGCCATGAGCATCAACACTCATTGGATCAAATACATCAGTATGTATTATTTCCAACAAATCTGTTGCTCGCTCCATTGTTCTGGAGAACAGAGTCTTAGTCATCTTGCCCATGAGGCATGGTTCGCAAGCATCAAGTGATTCATAATCAAGTGATTCCAAAAGCCCATCAGCATGGAGTTTCTTCATGCGCTTTACACCAATATGACCTAAACAGCAGTGCCACAAATAAGTTGCACTATCCTTATTAACTTTACATCTTTTGGCTTCAATATTATGAATATGTGTATCACACGATTGAGACCCAATAAACCATTTTCATTGGGTGTATGACCATAGAAGGTTTTATTCATGTAAACAGAACAACAATTATTCTCTAACTTACATGAATAACCGTATTGCAATAAACATGATAAAATCACATTCATGCTCAACGCAAACACCAAATAACACTTATTTAGGTTCAACACTAATCCCGAAAGTATAGGGAGTGTGCGATGATGATCATATCAATCTTGGAACTACTTCCAACACACATCTTCACCTCACCCTCAACTAGTTTCTGTTTATTCTGCAACTCCCATTTTGAGTTACTACTCTTAGCAACTGAACTAGTATCAAATACAAAGGGTTGCTATAAACACTAGTAAAGTACACATCAATAACATGTATATCAAATATACCTATGTTCACTTTGCCATTCTTCTTATCCGCCAAATACTTGGGGTAGTTCCACTTCCAATGACCAGTCCCTTTGCAGTAGAATCACTTAGTCTTAGGCTTAGGTCCAGACTTGGGCTTCTTCACTTGAGCAGCAACTTGCTTGTTGTTCTTCTTGAAGTTCCCCTTCTTCCCTTTGCCCTTTTTCTTGAAACTAGTGATCTTGTCCACCATCAACACTTTGATGTTTTTCTTTGATTTCTACCTTCGCCGATTTTTGCATCGCAAAGAGCTTGGGAATTGTTTTCATCATCCCTTGCATATTATAGTTCATCACAAAGTTCTACTAACTTGGTGGTGGTGACTAGAGAATTCTGTCAATCACTATCTTATCTGGAAGATTAACTCCCACTTGATTCAAGCGATTGTAGTACCCAGACAATCTGAGCACATGCTCACTAGTTGAGCGATTCTCCTTCATCTTTTAGCTATAGAACTTGTTGGAGACTTCATATCTCTCAACTCGGGTATTTGCTTGAAATATTAACTTCAACTCCTGGAACATCTCATATGCTCCATGACGTTCAAAACGTCTTTGAAGTCCCAATTCTAAGCCATAAAGCATGGTGCACAAAACTATCAAGTAGTCATCATATTGAGCTAGCCAAACGTTCATAACGTCTGCATCTGCTCCTGCAATAGGGCTGTCACCTAGCGGTGCATCAAGGACATAATTCTTCTGTGCAGCAATGAGGATAAACCTCAGATCACGGACCAAGTCCGCATCATTGCTACTAACATCTTTCAACTTAGTTTTCTCTAGGAACACATATAAAACCATAGGGAAGCAACAACGTGAGCTATTGATCTACAACATAATTTGCAAAATACTACCAGGACTAAGTTCATGATAAATTAAAGTTCAATTAATCATATTACTTAAGAACTCCTACTTAGAAAGACATCTCTCTAATCCTCTAAGTGATCACGTGATCCAAATCAACTAAACCATAACCGATCATCACGTGAAATGGAGTAGTTTTCAATGGTGAACATCACTATGTTGATCATATCTACTATCGTTGGAAATATGCCCTAGAGGCAATAATAAAAGCATTATTATTATATTTCCTTGTTCATGATAATTGTCTTTATTCATGCTATAATTGTGTTATCCGGAAATCGTAATACATGTGTGAATAACAGACACCGACATGTCCCTAGTGAGCCTCTAGTTGACTAGCTCGTTGATCAACAGATAGTCATGGTTTCCTGACTATGGACACTGGATGTCATTGATAACGAGATCACATCATTGGGAAAATGATGTGATGGACAAGACCCAATCCTAAACATAGCACAAGATCGTATAGTTCGTTTGCTAGAGTTTTCCAATGTCAAGTATCTTTTCCTTAGACCATGAGATCGTGTAACTCCCGGATACCGTAGGAGTGCTTTGGGTATGCCAAACGTCACAACGTAACTGGGTGACTATAAAGGTAGACTACAGGTATCTCCGAAAGTGACTGTTGGGTGACATGGATCAAGACTGGGATTTGTCACTCCGTATGACGGAGAGGTATCACTGGGCCCACTCGGTAATGCATCATCATAATGAGCTCAGAGTGACCAAGTATCTGGTCACGGGATCATGCATTACGGTACGAGTAAAGTGACTTGCCGGTAACGAGATTGAACGAGGTATTGGGATACCGACGATCGAATCTCGGGCAAGTAACATATCGATAGACAAAGGGAATAGCGTACGGGATTGATTAAATCCTCGACATCGTGGTTCATCCGATGAGATCATCGTGGAGCATGTGGGAGCCAACATGGGTATCCAGATCCCGCTGTTGGTTATTGACCGGAGAGTCGTCTCGGTCATGTCTGCTTGTCTCCCGAACCCGTAGGGTCTACACACTTAAGGTTCGGTGACGCTAGGGTTATGAAGATATGTATATGCAGAAACCCGAATGTTGTTCGGAGTCCCGGATGAGATCTCGGACGTCACGAGGAGTTCTAGAATGGTCCGGAGGTAAAGAATTATATATAGGAAGTGCTATTTCGGGCATCGGGACAAGTTTCGGGGTTATCGGTATTGTACCGGGACCACCGGAAGGGTCCCGGGGGTCCACCGGGTGGGGCCACCTGTCCCGGGGGGGCACATGGGCTGTAGGGGGTGCGCCTTGGCCTAGATGGGCCAAGGGCACCAGCCCCTATAGGCCCATGCGCCTAGGGTTTCCACCATGGAAGAGTCCATGTGGTGGAAGGCACCCCTAGGTGCCTTGGGGGGGAGGGAAACCTCCCCTTGGCCGCCCCCCCCCCTAGTAGATGCCATCTACTAGGGCCGGCGCCCCCCCTGGCACCCCTATATATAGTGGGGGGAGAGGAGGGATTTTAGACCAGCCCCTGGCGCCTCCACCTCCCCCCGTTACGTCTCTCCCTCGTAGTCTCGGCGAAGCCCTGCTGCTGTGACGCCCTGCATCCACCACCACGCCGTTGTGCTGCTGGATCTTCATCAACCTCTCCTTCCCCCTTGCTGGATCAAGAAGGAGGAGACGTCTCCCGTCCCGTACGTGTGTTGAACGCGGAGGTGCCGTCCGTTCGGCGCTGGTCATCAGTGATTTGGATCACGTCGAGTACGACTACATCATCACCGTTCTTTTGAACGCTTCCGCTCGCGATCTACAAAGGTATGTAGATGCATCCAATGACTCGTTGCTAGATGAACTCCTAGATGATCTTGGTGTAACGAGTAGGAAAATTTTTGTTTTCTGCAACGTTCCCCAACAGTGGTATCAGAGCTAGGTCTATGCGTAGTTCTTCTTGCGCGAGTAGAACACAATTTGTTGTGGGCGTAGATTTGTCAACTTTCTTGCCGTTACTAGTCCTTTCTTGCTTCAGCGGTATTGTGGGATGAAGCGGCCCGGACCAACCTTACACGTACGCTTACGTGAGACCGGTTCCACCAACTAACATGCACTAGTTGCATAAGGTGGCTGGCGGGTGTCTGTCTCTCCTACTTTAGTTGGAGCGGAATCGATGAACAGGGTCCTTATGAAGGGTAAATAGAAGTTGACAAATCACGTTGTGGCTTTAACGTAGGTAAGAAAACCTTCTTGCTAGAACCCTAATTCAGCCACGTAAAACTTGCAACAACAATTAGAGGACGTCTAACTTGTTTTTGCAGCAAGTGGTTTGTGATATGATATGGCCAAAGTTGTGATGAATGATGAATGATCTATATGTGATGTATGAGATGTTCATGCTATTGTAATAGGAATCACGACTTGCATGTCGATGAGTATGACAACCGGCAGGAGCCATAGGAGTTGTCTTTATTCTTTTATATGACCTGCGTGTCATCAAGAAACGCCATGTAAATTACTTTACTTTATTGCTAAACGCGTTAGCCATAGTAGTAGAAGTAATAGTTGGCGAGCAACTTCATGGAGACACGATGATGGAGATCATGGTGTCAAGCCGGTGACAAGATGATCATGGAGCCCCAAGACGGAGATCAAAGGAGCTATGTGATATTGGCCATATCATGTCACGTTTATTATTTGATTGCATGTGATGTTTATCATGTTTTGCATCTTGTTTACTTAGAACGACGGTAGTAAATAAGGTGATCCCTCATACTAATTTCAAGAAGTGTTCCCCCTAACTGTGCACCGTTGCGACAGTTCGCTGTTTCAAAACACCACGTGATGATCGGGTGTTTTATTCAGACGTTCACATACAACGGGTGTAAGACAGATTTACACATGCAAACACTTAGGTTGACTTGACGAGCCTAGCATGTATAGACATGGCCTCGGAACACGGAAGACCGAAAGGTCGAGCATGAGTCGTATAGAAGATACGATCAACATGAAGATGTTCACCGATGTTGACTAGTCCGTCTCACGTGATGATCGGACACGGTCTAGTATAACTCGGATCATGTAATACTTAGATGACTAGAGGGATGTCTAATCTAAGTGGGAGTTCATTAATAATTTGATTAGTTGAACTTAATTATCATGAACTTAGTCTAAATATTTTACAATATGTCTTGTAGATTAAATGGCCAACGTAGTCCTCAACTTCAACGCGTTCCTAGAGAAAACCAAGCTGAAAGACGATGGCAGCAACTATACGGACTGGGTCCGGAACCTGAGGATCATCCTCATAGCTGCCAAGAAAGATTATGTCCTACAAGCACCGCTTGGTGACGCACCCGTTCTCCCTGCAGAACAAGATGTTATGAACGCTTGGCAGGCATGTTTCGATGACTACTCCCTCGTTCAGTGCGGCATGCTTTACAGCCTAGAGCCGGGGCTCCAAAAGCGTTTTGAGAGACATGGAGCATATGAGATGTTCGAAGAGCTGAAAATGGTTTTCCAAGCTCATGCCCGGGTCGAGAGATATGAAGTCTCCGACAAATTCTTCAGCTGTAAGATGGAGGAAAACAGTTCTGTCAGTGAGCACATACTCACTATGTCTGGGTTGCATAACCGCTTGACTCAGCTGGGAGTTAATCTCCCGGATGATGCGGTCATTGACAGAATCCTCCAGTCGCTTCCACCAAGCTACAAGAGCTTTGTGATGAACTTCAATATGCAGGGGATGGAAAAGACCATTCCTGAAGTATTTGCTATGCTGAAATTAGCAGAGGTAGAAGTCAGGAAGGAACATCAAGTGTTGATGGTCAATAAAACCACTAAGTTCAAGAAAGGCAAGGGTAAAAAGAACTTCAAGAAGGAGGCAAGGAGGTTGCCGCACCCGGCAAGCAAGCTGCCGGGAAGAAGCCAAAGAATGGACCCAAGCCCGAGACTGAGTGCTTTTATTGCAAGGGAAGCGGTCACTGGAAGCGGAACTGCCCTAAGTACTTAGCGGATAAGAAGGCCGGCAAAACAAAAGGTATATGTGATATACATGTAATTGATGTGTACCTTACTAGTGCCCGTAGTAGCTCCTGGGTATTTGATACCGGTGCAGTTGCTCACATTTGTAACTCAAAGCAGGGGCTGCGGAATAAGAAGATACTGGCAAAGGACGAGGTGACGATGCGCGTCGGGAATGGTTCAAAGGTCAATGTGATCGCCGTCGGCACGCTACCTCTGCATCTCCCTTCGGGATTAGTTTTAAACCTTAATAATTGTTATTTAGTGCCAGCTTTGAGCATGAACATTGTATCAGGATCTCGTTTAATTCGAGATGGCTACTCTTTTAAATCTGAGAATAATGGTTGTTCCATTTTTATGAGAGATATGTTTTATGGTCATGCTCCTATGGTGAATGGTTTATTCTTTATGAATCTCGAACGTGATGCTACACATGTTCATAATGTGAGTACCAAAAGAAGTAAGGTTGATAATGATAGTCCCACATACCTGTGGCACTGCCGCCTTGGTCACATAGGTGTCAAACGCATGAAGAAGCTCCATGCTGATGGACTTTTAGAGTCTCTTGATTATGAATCATTTGACACATGCGAACCATGCCTTATGGGTAAAATGACCAAGACTCTGTTCTCAGGAACAATGGAGCGAGCAACCGACTTATTGGAAATCATACATACTGATGTGTGCGGTCCAATGAGTGTTGAGGCTCGCGGTGGCTATCATTATGTTCTCACCCTCACTGATGATTTAAGTAGGTATGGGTATATCTACTTAATGAAACACAAGTCTGAAACCTTTGAAAAGTTCAAGGAATTTCAGAGTGAGGTTGAAAATCAACGTGACAGGAAAATCAAGTTTCTACGATCAGATCGTGGAGGAGAATACTTGAGTCACGAGTTTGGGGCACACTTAAGAAAATGTGGAATAGTTTCACAACTCACGCCGCCTGGAACACCTCAGCGTAATGGTGTGTCCGAACGTCGTAATCGCACTCTGTTAGATATGGTGCGATCTATGATGTCTCTTACCGATTTACCGCTTTCTTTTTGGGGCTATGCTTTAGAGACGGCCGCATTCACTTTAAATAGGGCTCCGTCGAAATCCGTTGAGACGACACCGTATGAATTGTGGTTTGGGAAGAAACCTAAGCTGTCGTTTCTAAAAGTTTGGGGATGCGATGCTTATGTCAAGAAACTTCAACCTGAAAAGCTCGAACCCAAGTCGGAAAAATGCGTCTTCATAGGATACCCAAAAGAAACTATTGGGTACACCTTCTACCTCAGATCCGAAGGCAAGATCTTTGTTGCCAAGAATGGGTCCTTTCTGGAGAAAGAGTTTCTCTCGAAAGAAGTAAGTGGGAGGAAAGTAGAGCTTGATGAAGTATTACCTCTTGAACCGGAAAATGGCGCAACTCAAGAAAATGTTCCTGAGGTGCCTGCACCGACTAGAGAGGAAGTTAATGACAATGATCAAGATACTTCTGATCAAGCCCCTACTGAAATTCGAAGGTCCACAAGGACACGTTCCGCACCAGAGTGGTACGGCAACCCTGTCTTGGAAATCATGCTGTTAGACAACGGTGAACCTTCGAACTATGAAGAAGCGATGGCGGGACCGGATTCCGACAAATGGCTGGAAGCCATGAAATCCGAGATAGGATCCATGTATGAAAACAAAGTATGGACTTTGACTGACTTGCCCGTTGAGCGGCGAGCCATAGAAAATAAATGGATCTTTAAGAAGAAGATAGACGCGGATGGTAATGTGACCATCTATAAAGCTCGGCTTGTCGCTAAGGGTTATCGACAAGTTCAAGGGGTTGACTACGATGAGACTTTCTCGCCGGTAGCGAAGCTGAAGTCCGTCCGAATCATGTTAGCAATTGCCGCATTCTATGATTACGAAATATGGCAAATGGACGTCAAAACGGCATTCCTTAATGGTTTCCTTAAGGAAGAATTGTATATGATGCAGCCGGAAGGTTTTGTCGATCCTAAGAATGCTGACAAAGTGTGCAAGCTCCAACGCTCGATTTATGGGCTGGTGCAAGCATCTCGGAGTTGGAACATTCGCTTTGATGAGATGATCAAAGCGTTTGGGTTTACACAGACTTATGGAGAAGCCTGCGTTTACAAGAAAGTGAGTGGGAGCTCTGTAGCATTTCTCATATTATATGTAGATGACATACTTTTGATGAGAAATGATATAGAACTCTTGGACAGCATCAAGGCCTACTTGAATAAAAGTTTTTCAATGAAGGACCTTGGAGAAGCTGCTTATATATTAGGCATCAAAATCTATAGAGATAGATCAAGACGCCTCATAGGTCTTTCACAAAGCACATACCTTGATAAGATATTGAAGAAGTTCAATATGGATCAATCCAAGAAGGGGTTCTTGCCTGTGTTACAAGGTGTGAAATTGAGCTCAGCTCAATGTCCGACCACGGCAGAAGATATAGAAGAGATGAGCGTCATCCCCTATGCCTCAGCCATAGGTTCTATTATGTATGCCATGCTGTGTACCAGACCTGATGTTAACCTTGCCGTCAGTTTGGTAGGAAGGTACCAAAGTAATCCCGGCAAGGAACACTGGACAGCGGTCAAGAATATCCTGAAGTACCTCAAAAGGACTAAGGAAATGTTTCTCGTTTATGGAGGTGACGAAGAGCTCGTCGTAAAGGGTTACGTCGACGCTAGCTTCGACACAGATCTGGATGACTCTAAGTCACAAACCGGATACGTGTATATTTTGAATGGTGGGGCAGTAAGCTGGTGCAGTTGCAAGCAAAGCGTCGTGGCGGGATCTACATGTGAAGCGGAGTACATGGCAGCCTCGGAGGCAGCACATGAAGCAATATGGGTGAAGGAGTTCATCACCGACCTAGGAGTCATACCCAATGCGTCGGGGCCGATCAAGCTCTTCTGTGACAACACTGGAGCTATTGCACTTGCCAAGGAGCCCAGGTTTCACAAGAAGACAAGGCACATCAAGCGTCGCTTCAACTCGATTCGTGAAAATGTTCAAGATGGAGACATAGAGATTTGTAAAGTACATACGGACCTGAATATAGCAGATCCGTTGACTAAACCTCTCCCTAGAGCAAAACATGATCAACACCAGAATTCTATGGGTGTTCGATTCATCACAATGTAACTAGATTATTGACTCTAGTGCAAGTGGGAGACTGTTGGAAATATGCCCTAGAGGCAATAATAAAAGCATTATTATTATATTTCCTTGTTCATGATAATTGTCTTTATTCATGCTATAATTGTGTTATCCGGAAATCGTAATACATGTGTGAATAACAGACACCGACATGTCCTTAGTGAGCCTCTAGTTGACTAGCTCGTTGATCAACAGATAGTCATGGTTTCCTGACTATGGACACTGGATGTCATTGATAACGAGATCACATCATTGGGAGAATGATGTGATGGACAAGACCCAATCCTAAACATAGCACAAGATCGTATAGTTCGTTTGCTAGAGTTTTCCAATGTCAAGTATCTTTTCCTTAGACCATGAGATCGTGTAACTCCCGGATACCGTAGGAGTGCTTTGGGTATGCCAAACGTCACAACGTAACTGGGTGACTACAAAGGTAGACTACAGGTATCTCCAAAAGTGACTGTTGGGTGACATGGATCAAGACTGGGATTTGTCACTCCGTATGACGGAGAGGTATCACTGGGCCCACTCAGTAATGCATCATCATAATGAGCTCAGAGTGACCAAGTGTCTGGTCACGGGATCATGCATTACGGTACGAGTAAAGTGACTTGCCGGTAACGAGATTGAACGAGGTATTGGGATACCGACGATCGAATCTCGGGCAAGTAACATATCGATAGACAAAGGGAATAGCGTACGGGATTGATTAAATCCTCGACATCGTGGTTCATCCGATGAGATCATCGTGGAGCATGTGGGAGCCAACATGGGTATCCAGATCCCGCTGTTGGTTATTGACCGGAGAGTCATCTCGGTCATGTCTGCTTGTCTCCCGAACCCGTAGGGTCTACACACTTAAGGTTCGGTGACGCTAGGGTTATGAAGATATGTATATGCAGAAACCCGAATGTTGTTCGGAGTCCCGGATGAGATCCCGGACGTCACGAGGAGTTCCGGAATGGTCCAGAGGTAAAGAATTATATATAGGAAGTGCTATTTCGGGCATCGGGACAAGTTTCGGGGTTATCGGTATTGTACCGGGACCACCGGAAGGGTCCCGGGGGTCCACCGGGTGGGGCCACCTGTCCCGGGGGGCCACATGGGCTGTAGGGGGTGCGCCTTGGCCTAGATGGGCCAAGGGCACCAGCCCCTATAGGCCCATGCGCCTAGGGTTTCCACCATGGAAGAGTCCATGTGGTGGAAGGCACCCCTAGGTGCCTTGGGGGGGAGGGAAACCTCCCCTTGGCCGCCGCCCCCCCTAGTAGATGCCATCTACTAGGGCCGGCGCCCCCCTGGCACCCCTATATATAGTGGGGGGGAGAGGAGGGATTTTAGACCAGCCCCTGGCGCCTCCACCTCCCCCCGTTACGTCTCTCCCTCGTAGTCTCGGCGAAGCCCTGCTGCTGTGACGCCCTGCATCCACCACCACGCCGTCGTGCTGCTGGATCTTCATCAACCTCTCCTTCCCCCTTGCTGGATCAAGAAGGAGGAGACGTCTCCCGTCCCGTACGTGTGTTGAACGCGGAGGTGCCGTCCGTTCGGCGCTGGTCATCGGTGATTTGGATCACGTCGAGTACGACTACATCATCACCGTTCTTTTGAACGCTTCCGCTCGCGATCTACAAAGGTATGTAGATGCATCCAATGACTCGTTGCTAGATGAACTCCTAGATGATCTTGGTGTAACGAGTAGGAAAATTTTTGTTTTCTGCAACGTTCCCCAACAACTATATGATTCACGCTCGACCTTTCGGTCTCAGTGTTCCGAGGCCATATCTGCATATGCTAGGCTCGTCAAGTTTAACCTGAGTATTCTGCGTGTGCAAAACTGGCTTGCACCCGTTGTACATGTACGTAGAGCTTATCACACCCGATCATCACGTGGTGTCTGGGCACGACGAACTTTGTCAACGGTGCATACTCAGGGAGAACACTTTTATCTTGAAATTTAGTGAGAGATCATCTTATAATGCTACCGTCAATCAAGGCAAGATAAGATGCATAAAAGATAAACATCACATGCAATCAATATAAGTGATATGATATGGCCATCATCATCTTGTGCTTGTGATCTCCATCTCCGAAGCACCTCCATGATCACCATCGTCACCGGCGCGACACCTTGATCTCCATCGTAGCATCGTTGTCGTTTACGCCATCTATTTCTTCTACCACTATCGCTACCGCTTATTGATAAAGTAAAGCAATTACATGGCGTTTGCATTTCATACAATAAAGCGACAACCATATGGCTCCTGCCAGTTGCCGATAACTTTCGATTACAAAACATGATCATCTCATACAATAAAATATAGCATCACGTCTTGACCATATCACATCACAACATGCCCTGCAAAAACAAGTTAGACGTCCTCTACTTTGTTGTTGCAAGTTTTACGTGGCTGCTACGGGCTTAGCAAGAACCGTTCTTACCTACGCATAAAAACCACAACGATAGTTTATCAAGTTGGTGATGTTTTAACCTTCGCAAGGACCGGGAGTAGCCACACTCGGTTCAACTAAAGTTGGAGAAACTGACACCCGCCAGCCACCTGTGTGCAAAGCACGTCGGTAGAACTAGTCTCGTGTAAGCGTACGCGTAATGTCGGTCCGGGCCGCTTCATCCAACAATACCGCCAAACCAAAGTATGACATGCTGGTAAGCAGTATGACTTATATCGCCCACAACTCACTTGTGTTCTACTCGTGCATATGACATCTACATATAAAACCAGGCTCGAATGCCACTGTTGGGGAACGTAGTAATTTCAAAAAATTTCCTACGCACACGCAAGATCATGGTGATGCATAGCAACGAGAGGGGAGAGTATTGTCCACGTACCCTCGTAGACCGAAAGAGGAAGCGTTATGACAACGCGGTTGATGTAGTCGTGCGTCTTCACGATTCGACCGATCCAAGTACCGAACGTACGGCACCTCCGAGTTCAGCACACGTACAGCTCGATGACGATCCCCGGACTCCGATCCAGCAGTGTGTCGGGGATGAGTTCCGTCAGCACGACGGCGTGGTTACGATGATGATGTTCTACCGACGCAGGGCTTCGCCTAAGCACCGCAACGATATGACCGAGGTGGAATATGGTGGAGGGGGGCACCGCACACGGCTAAGGAACGATCACGAAGATCAACTTGTGTGTCTCTAGGGTGCCCCCCGCCCCCGTATATAAAGGAGCAAGGGGGGTGCGGCCGGCCAGGAGGAGGGCGCGCCAGGAGGAGTCCTACTCCCACCGGGAGTAGGACTCCCCCCTTTTCCATGTTGG
>NC_041393.1:157261476-157269554 GCF_002162155.2 Triticum dicoccoides | reverse complement strand
GAGGGGCGCGCGGCTGCCCCTTGGCCTCCTCTCCTCTTCCTCCACTAGGCCCATTAAGGCCCATTAAGTTGCCGGGGGGTTCCGGTAACCTCTCGGTACTCCGGTAAAATGCCGATTTCACTCGGAACACTTCCGATGTCCAAACATAGACTTCCAATATATCAATCTTCATGTCTCGACCATTTCGAGACTCCTTGTCATGTCCGTGATCACATCTGGTACTCCGAACAACCTTCGGTTCATGAAAACATATAAACTCATAATGAAACTGCCATCGTAACTTTAAGCGTGCGGACCCTACAGGTTCGAGAACAATGTATACATGACCGAGACACGTCTCCGGTCAATAACCAATAGCGGAACCTGGATGCTCATATTGGCTCCCACATATTCTACGAAGATCTTTATCGGTCAGACCGCATAACAACATACGTTGTTCCCTTTGTCATCGGTATGTTACTTGCCCGAGATTCGATCGTCGGTATCTCAATACCTAGTTCAATCTCGTTACCGGCAAGTCTCTTTACTCGTTCCGTAATATATCATCTCGCAACTAACTCATTAGTTGCAATGCTTGCAAGGCTTAAGTGATGTGCATTACCGAGAGGGCCCAGAGATACCTCTCCGACAATCGGAGTGACAAATCCTAATCTCTAAATACGCCAACCCAACAAGTACCTTTGGAGACACCTGTAAAGGACCTTTATAATCACCCAGTTATGTTGTGACGTTTGGTAGCACACAAAGTGTTCCTCCGGTAAACGGGAGTTGCATAATCTCATAGTCATAGGAACATGTATAAGTCATGAAGAAAGCAATAGCAATATACTAAACGATCGGGTGCTATGCTAATGGAATGGGTCAAGTCAATCACATCATTCTCCTAATGATGTGATCCCGTTAATCAAATGACAAATCTTTGTCCATGGCTAGGAAACATAACCATCTTTTATTAACGAGCTAGTCAAGTAGAGGCATACTAGTGACACTCAGTTTGTCTATGTATTCACACATGTATCATGTTTTCGGTTAATACAATTCTAGCATGAATAATAAACATTTTATCATGATATAAAGAAATAAATAATAAATTTATTATTGCCTCTAGGGCATATTTCCTTCACACCCCACATAAGGTGGGGAAGTAGGGACCGATCTTACCGTTAACATTGACCGTTGTCCGACCGCAGGTGACAAGTTGCATAACGCGGGTCACCCAGCGGTTGTCGAAGCCCTTCCAAAGCAATACTTCCCGAAGGAAGGGCCAGTGGACTGTGTTGTAGGCCTTATGAAAGTCGAGCTTAAGGAACACAACACTGTGGTGCTTGTATCGGACTTCATGGAGGACTTCGTGAAAGACCAACACCCCATCCAAAATAAATCGGCCTTTGATGAAGGCGGATTGGTTGGGGTGGGTGACAGAGTCCGCAAGAAGGGTCACCCTATTGGCGTACCCTTTGGCCAGGATCCTGAAGATCATGTTAATCACGGTGATTGGGCGGAACTGGCGGATGTCCGAGGCCCCCGAAACCTTTGGGATGAGGGTAATGATTCCATACTTCAGATGCCCAAGGTCCATGGTCCCAGAGAAGAACTCGTCGAAGAGGGCCATGACCTCCGGTTTGATGGTTTGCCAGAATGTTTTAAAAAACAGGACTGGCAATCCATCCGGGCCCGGAGCCAAGGAGGGCTTCATTCTGTTAATCTCCGCAAGGAGCTCCTCCTCCGAGAAAGGCGCCACTAGAGCGATGTTGGCCTCGGCGAAGACAAGCTGGGCACCCGAACAGGTATCGGGGGCTAGCGCAGCCCACCCCGAGGGGTGGGGGTGAAAAGGGCTTTATAGAAGCCGTCTACGCGGGCACGGATGTCCAGGGTCGAACAAGCTGAGTATCACCATCCCACAAGGTGTGAATGGAGTTGCGACGACGCCGGCCGTTGGCAATCACCTGGAAGTAGGCCGTGTTGGCGTCGCCCTAAAGCACCCACCGTTGGGTGCCCCGCAACTGCCAGTAGGCCTCCTCATCAGTGTAGATGACCGAGAGCTGGTCCTCGAGATCATATCTCAACATCCACTCATCCGGGGAGATCCCAGACGAGTCAGCACAGGCGTCCAGGGCCTGGATGGCGCTCAGGAGGGCCTTCTTGCGGTCCCGGATATCACGGCCGAGGTTCGCGCCCCATCCCTTCATGAATTGGCAGGCTAGCTTGGCGCAGAACTGCCAGGAGTCCACCGCGGACATGGCGCAGTGAGGGGAATTGCGCGCGGCGGTCCACTTAGCCGCAACAGCCTCGCGGATCCCAGCCTGATTGAGCCAGAAGAGCTCAAACCGGAACCGAGGGGGGATGGGTGGTGTTCATCAGCAGAGGAGAGGAGAAGAGGGACATGATCAGAGCCGATCCTGGTAATAGCCTGAACCGAGGCCAGGGGCATCTGAGCTCCCATTCCGGGAAACTAAGACGCGGTCTAGGAAAGACTGCGTCGGGTTCGCCTGGCAGTTAGTCCAGGTGAACCGGCCCCCCGTGCGCTCGAGCTCACGGAGGCCAATCTCCGCGATGCAGTCGTTAAACATCTGCATCCGGGGGCGATTAACCCGGTCATTGTTCTTCTCATCCGGGGAGCGGATGAGGTGGAAGTCACCCCCCACCACAACAGGGAGGGGGGAAGCGGAAATCTTCTGCTGCAGCTCGGCGAGGAAGGTCGGGGAGCGGCTGTGGTCCGTCGGTCCGTAGACAATGATGACCTCCCATTTAAAGTTGAGCGCACACTCGAAGATCTCCATACTAACGAAGAACTCGCCCCGATCCATACCTCCCACCTCAAAGGTGGCATCCTTAACACCTAAGAGGATGCCACCCGAGTGGCCATTGTTCCCACTAGAAGGGAGCCAATGCCAGGTGAACAGGTGGGAGCTAAGGCTGTCAAGCTTGGGGAGACAGAAATCCGTGCGCATGGTTTCTTGGATAGCAATGATGTCGATGTGCTTGTCACGGATGTACTCAACTAGCTGGTGGCGGCGGCCGTCATGGCCGAAGCCGCGGATGTTCCAGAAGAGGGCATGCATCTAAACCGCCATTGAGGGGCTGCTTGACCCCAGGACGGTGGAAGCACTGTGGGCTCTAAGAGCAGCAGTGCGGGAGCGAGTGCGACCACTGATTTCCTCGACCGGCGTCCCAGAGGGCTGGGGTGCCGGGGTGTGGAGGAGGCGGGCCCGGGTCTCGGTGAGTTTCCCGTCAAGGATTTTGCGGGCCTGAATAGCCGCAATCTGCTCCAAGGGGGGGCCAACCTCCCCCCTGAAAACTACGGACGAGTCTAGGGCCACCTTGGCAAGGCGGCCGAGCGGGACGGCTTCGAGCGCAGAAAAGGAGCAGCTGCCCACTGTACGGTGATGGACATCATGTCGCTCCCAGCCGCGAAAACCTTGAACATGGATTTGAAATGAGCTCCTGCGACGCCCCTAGCGCCGCGGCCCCCGCGGCCCCATGGCTGCTCGCCCCGCCGCCGGCGTCCTCTTCTGCGACCCCCGAGCCCTCCGGCCCCCCGGCCTCCCTGTCCTCCGCTGACACATCCTCCCCTGCGCCCTCGTCGCCGCCGATGCTCCGGTGGGCCGATTTGGCGGAGTTGGCCGACGTGGATGCCATCCGCGCGGTGGTTCGCCGGGATCCCCCGCCTCGGGTGGTCGGGTCCCGGCTGGTGCCCTCGCCCCTGCCGCGTTCCAGTCACCCGGCGCCCCCGGCCGCGCGCCTCGCTCCTCTGTCCCCTCGCCGCTGATGCCCCGGGAAGCCGCCGCCTTGGCTCAACGGATCGCTCGCCGCCGCCGCGCCTCGGCGTGGGGTGTCGCGGGGCGGTCCGACCAGGGGCTGGCTGTCACGTCTTGGCGCGTCGCAGCTAACGCCCCCTGGCCTCCGTGCCTCGGGCATCTCCGCGCCGGGCTGCATTCCCGTCGGCTATCTTTCCGGTCCTCCGCCGCACGTCTCCGTTCCGCCCATTCATTGCTACCTTTGGGACCTCCACGCTGCGCTTGTCCCCCTCTCGCCTCCCAGTCGGGCTTGGCCCGCTCCCTTGGTGGCACCGGCGTCGGCCACGGCAGGGACGGCGACAGTAGAGGAAACCCTCGCCCCGACCTCCCTGCCTCGCGGGCTGGGCCGTCCTGCCCTGGGTTGGAGGCTTCCTGGGCCGATCCCGGTTCGGGCATCCTCCTCGATCTTGGGCCTCCCTCCTGGATCCTGTGATGGGCCGGCCCAGCCGGGTCGCCAGGCCATTTGGCTCCCCGCTGGCCTGCCTCGTCCCCCATCCTTGCTTTCCCCTCCCCCGACAGAAACCCTACAGCGCGCTCCGCCCCGCTCCCCGCCGCCGCCTCTCTCCCCATCCCCCGCCCCGCTCCCTCCCCGCCGGCTCCCATGCCATGCTCGTGGGGGGATGACGCCCCTCGGCCTAAGCGGTGGGCTGAAGGCCACCGTGCTGCTCCCCGCCCCTCCCCCGAAGCTTCCCGCCATGAGGAAGAGCTCCGCCGCCAGCTTTCTTCTCGGGATTCTCAGCGTTCCCCTCCCCGCTCCGACCGTCGCTCGCCCCCGCGCACCGACCACCGCTCCCCACCGCGCCGTTCGCCGGCCAGGGCTGATCGCCGGGACCGCTCCCGGTCCCGCTCGCCCTCGCCCATGCCAGAGTGGAGGTCTCAGCGCCGCCGCTCCCCGTCCCCTCCCCGGCGTCGGGACGGTGGCCGCTCCCGCTCACCGATCCTCAACCGTCCCCCTGCCACCTCCTCCGAGGCCCGCCGGTACCAACCTTCCCGCTCCGCCCCTAGCTTCCCCCGGGCGCCGCCGGGGCCGGCCTGGCAAGGCCGGTCCGAATCGGAAGAAGTGGGGGCTCGGCCGTGGCAATGGCCAGGCAGCGGTCCCGGCTCCGTCTCGCGTCCCGCTGCCCTCTGCCCAGATGACCCCGCCGCCAACCTCGTCAAGTGCTTCAATTGCGTCCTTCCGGGACACTCCCAGATGGCCTGCACGATTCCACAGTGCTGCTTCATGTGCTTAGATCCGGACCACCCCGCGGCTCTCTGTCCCGACCGCCCGGTCTCAGAGGAGCTGATGATGTATGGCCACAGCATCGAGGGCCTTGGATTCTTCCACATCGAGGTGGAGGACGTCCCCCCACCGTCTCCGTCGCGCCTTGCGATCATGACCATCGTGGGGGCCGGGGTCGCTTCGCCAGAGATGATCGAGGCGGAGCTTAACCACCTCTGCCGTCGCGTCTGGGATTGGCAGGTGACTCCGACCTCGGATAGCTCCTTCACCGTGGTCTTCCCCGACGCTCTCATCCCGGGCCACTGCACCCATAGTGACGACATCACCCTCGCCCTCAACAAGCTCGTCGTCAACATCTCTGAGCCCCTATTGGACCCTAAGGCGGTTGCCATGCTGGACACTGCTTGGATCCTCATAGCGGGCCTCCCCAACATTGCCTGCTCTGAGAAGGTGATCCGTAGCATGTCCAAACTCCTGGGCAAGGTGGTGGTGATGAACGAGCTCTCCCTTCGCAAGGAGGAGGAGGTCTGTGTCAAGGTCAAGTGTCTGGACTCCTCCATCCTCCGTGCCACCGTCAGAGTGTTCTTCAACGACCAGGGATTCGACCTCAAGATCTACCCCGAGCCTCCCAACCACATCAGCCGCCGTCGACACCTCACTGATGGCTACTTTGGTGGGGGCGGCGCGGACCCCCGCGATGACTCCCACTACCGCCGTCCGCGCCCCCCCTCCGCCACAAGGATCCGGAGGACGACGACGAGCGCTCTGGCCGCAACCGCTCCCCCTCACGAGACCCCTCTCCACCTCCGAGGCATGGGGGTGCGGGTGCGGGCCGGTCGTGTGGGTTGGCCCCTCCTCCGAGGCGGCCCCGCCGTGCCACCGGTCTCCTCTCCCTCCTCTTCTGTCGAGCTCAGCGACATCTCCAGCGTCAGCCTCCTCGTCCTCCTGGCATCTTCGCCGCGCTCGCCGTGCGTCCTTCCTGTGGTGGCCACGGCCCCCTCGTCCCCGGCCTCGGCGTCTCTGCTGCCTCCGGCCTCGCCGACGTCGGCGCCTCCCCCCTCAGGTCCCCCCCGATGGAACCCCCTGGGGTGGACGCGTCGTCGCCTCCCGCCTCCCTTCCCTGCCCCGGTTGACGACGCATCGGCTCCGGATCCGCCGGCCCCGAACCCGCCCTCTCCCCAGGCGGAGTCTAGTGCCCGTCTGATGCCTCCGGCACCTGCGTCCCCGACTCGTCTGCTGCTGGTGGCCTCCGAGGAGGTGGTCACCCCCATCGCCTCCCACCCGCCTCGGTCGGTGTCCTACGTCCGTCGGGCTTAGGCCTCGTCGATCCCGGTGACGGCCTCCCGCCGCAGGGCCCGGCTCGACGCGGATCGCCCGACCGGCTTCCCGGCGTCGTCCATCTCCGAGCGGGCTGAGATCCGGGCTGCGGCCCGAAACCTCGAGACAAGTGCGACCGACATCCCCTCCCTTTGATTCAACCCCAGGGGATGAGCCTCAAAACACTTTGGGGGGGGGGGGTCTTGAAGACAACCATCACACCTTTACAAACTCGATCTCCAAATCACAGCACAAGCAAGGAAGCTTCTGGGACTTGACTCCTACCGTGTAGGAGCTCAATCTCCAAAAGTAACAAGTGTTGATGAGGAAATCAAGCAGGGAACACGAATTGGTTTGGTGAAAGTGTAGATCGGGTCTTACTCACTCTCAATTCTCAAAGTATCAACAATTTGGTGGAGGGATTGATAATATTGAAGCGTTGGAAGGTTTGGAAATGGTATAGCTTCTCTAAACATTAGGGTTAAGGTGGGCAAATTTGACAAATTTCACCTCTGAATAAAATCATTTCACAAAATGAACTGTCCCTAAAAGAATTTCACTCAGCTGACCTTTTTGAGTGGCGCCCGACACAAATACGCCATACTATACTGTGCAACGCTTGACTGACAGGCGCTACACGCCTGGTCAACGTCGCACCCCGAACTGCCTAAAAATACTAAGTCAATGTGCAGCGTCTAAGAGCTTGGTGCCACACTATACTAGTGCAACGCCTAGGAGCTAGGCGCTACACTGTATAGTGTGGCACCTAGCTCTCAGGCGTTGCACACTGACTTAGTAATTTTTCGGATCGCCCGGGTGCGACGCTGGCTAGGCGTGCAGCGCCTGTCAGTCAGACACTGCACAGTGTAGTGTGGCGCCTTCGTGTCGGGTGCCACTCAAAAAGGTCAGCCGAATGAAATTTCTTTAGGAGCAGTTCATTTTGTGAAATGATTTCATCCACAAGTTAAAATTATCAATTTTGCCGTTAAGGTGGGCGGTAGGAGAAGGGGGATTTAGATAGCTCGCCCTAATTGTAATCGTTGCCAGCCAGGAGACCCCGTGCGCACGAGCTAAAGCCCTCGTATGCACGGGGTGTACAGAGATGAAACAACTGGTCCCCGTGTGCATAGTACATGTCCATGCATGGGATGTCCAGGGAGTTTCAGACCCAACCCCATGTACACGGGGCTGGAGGCTTGTGTGCATAGGGCATACTGTCTTAGGACACATTCGAGATGGACTTGCGCAATATTTTGGTGGATAAAAATGGGAAGGCTGGTGTAAGGTGTATATTTTCCCATGTTCCCATGCTTTGCATCTAAGCATGTCGATCCCTCTTAATAGTGTGGGTGTTCTATGACTCAAGGAAACCAAAACAGAACTTCGAGTCGTCGGAAAATCACACTTTTTTTCCTTTTAGAAGTGGGGCCTCAACCATCTTCTTAAAATAACTTTTGATGGACCAATGAACTGAGATAAACTTAGTAATCGTCATTAGTCCCACCAACCACATTGTCATTACACCAAAACACCATTTAAACACAAATGCAGTTTCACAATGTATGAATTCTGAAAAGAAGTAAACATTTTTTAAATCCATGAATCTTTTCAAAATTCACCAAGATTTTATGAATTTGTGTAGTTTTTTGAATTCACGAACAGGTTGTTAAATTAGTGATCATGTGTAATTTGAGCATATTTTAAAAATTCAGGAACCTGCAAATATTTTTTTTAATTCGTGA
>NC_041393.1:157220824-157261114 GCF_002162155.2 Triticum dicoccoides | reverse complement strand
GAATTTCCTTTCCTAATTTCCTCTTGGAGGACATGCATGCATGGATTATAAACGAATTTACAAAGTGTTTCTGTTTGTAAATTGAAGAGTCGGAAGAGGTTTGCCTAACGTGTGAAATGACAATTAACAAACTAGCCGTGTACATGTGTACAAATTAAGGATCTATAACCATGTCAACAGAAGTAAACAAATTCCGGAGTTCCCTATACATTGTTTTCTAGATCATTCGTTCCCTACACAGTGTTAATCTCAGATTGAACCCGCTCTAGCTTTCCTTCACCGTCTTCGGAACTGCATTGCTTGCCAGGTGATTTGCCGTCCTGTTGAGGTGTTTTTTTGCCTTTCTTGTCGTGGCATGATAGCGCCACATGGATGGCCATGTAGAGCAGCACAGCGACGGCGAGCGCGACGACATATCCCGATGTCTTCCACTCCCGGCTGCAGCCGGAGGCGTACGCCCACAGGAGGCCAAGCAGGGCCAGCAGAATCGAGGACTGGGCCACCCAGAGCAGATGCAGATCGTCCGATTCCAACTCCTGCTTCGTGTCGAACAACGTCTCGTCCAACAGCAGGAGGAGGATGACGACGATGGACGCCAAGAAAGAAACGGAGTTGCTGTAGAAAAACAAGCGGTACCGCTGCTTGTTGCTGTCGCGCAGCACCGGGTTGCCGGCGGCGTGCCCGTCGCTGCCGTCCGGCCAGACGCCGCCCGGCGGGGTAAGGCCGGCTTGGTAGGTGACGCTCGCAACCAGGATGCCCACAAGCATCAAGTACTTGCGCTTGGTGTATCTTTTCTTGTTCCCCTCTTTCCCTTTCGGGGTCTCCTTGGTTTCGTGAGCGCTGCCGAGCCCGAGACCCTTATTGAATTTGAAATTGAATGCTAGAAGGAGTAAGATTATGAAGGTGACTACCACAGCCACCAGTGAGATCATGAAGATGGATGTCCGGAGATGGCGAGAGCTTCCGGCTGCGTAGGCGGCCATGAGGCCGAACAGGCCCGCCACCGCGCACACGTAGAGGGCGTAGCACCTTATGCCCAGCCGGTACAGGTTCGGGTTGACGAGGAGGATGATGACGGCTATGGATGACATGAAGCTCGCCGCGTTGCAGTAGAAGAAGGTGGCGTAGCGGCGAGGGTAGCCGGTTGAGAGAACTGGGTAGCCTGCGGTGTGCCCACCGGGCACGTCCTCGTCGACCCAGAAGCCTCCCGGGGGGGTCAACCCAGCTTGGTACGTGATGGTGGCGGCCAAGATGGCGAGCAGCAGCAGTACTTTGCGCCTCTTCAACATTTTCTCTTCCTCCTTGTCGTCGCCTCTGCTGTCGCCCTTGTGGTCTAGCGTGAACAAGGCGATGTGTATGACCACGTAGACCAGGACGGCGCCGGCCAGAGCGCCGACGTGGAGGGAGGTGCTCACGTCCCGGGCACAACCGACCGCATACGCAGCCATGAGGCTAAGCAGGTCCAGTATCATGGCGGCCTCCAGCCCGTGGCTCTTGTGGACGGCGCTCGATGTCAGATGCTTGCTCTGGACCATAATGATGACAAGCACCGAGGCGACCAGAGCGGCGGAGTTGCAGTAGAAGAACGCCCTGTAACGCCTGGGGTGCGTGGTCACCAGCACTGGGTCGCCGCCCTTGTGCCCGTCATGGTCGTCAGGCCAGAAGCCGCCCGGCGGGTTCATCCCTGCCTGGTAGGTGATGGTCGCTGCAACAGTGGCAAGTAGCAGCACCAGATAGTGAGCCCTCCTTAGCTGAATGATGCCTTCGCTCTCTGGCGGCTCTGGCGATGACGCCGGCGCCATCTTTTTCTTGAATTCATTCTCACCCCTAGTAATTTGCTCAGCGTGTTAGGACATCAAAGTTTAGAGTTTACAAATAACAACCACGGTTTCATAATATTTACACATGAGCAGGAGCAAATACCTTGGGGTTCCTTTGCCGATAGTCCTTTTGTGGATCCAGCTCCAGCATGAACCGATGGGTTGAATGATCCAGGTCCAGCATGAAAATAGCCGGCTGCAACGCAGGTTAGTAATGTTTATTAGTGGATCTAACACTTTGTATTTTTTATTTTATTTTTGCAGAAAACACTCTGTATATTTGTAGGGGTTAAAATCCTAAAAGGCATTGAGGGTATTTATACCTTTTGAAAACAAATCACAAGTATGTGTAAACTATTGTCCGTGGTTGCTAATACACACCATAACTATTTTGCATGTCGTGAGCGATAATTTTCTGGTTTTCACCTGCCTTTTGTGGTTTTCACTTTCAATTTCAGCAACAACCGAAATCGGAATGTTGGTGATTTCGGTTTACATTTTGCCAAAGGGCCGAAATATTCACTTGAATTCAATCAAATATTTGGAGCATCTGAAAATATGTTTTAAAAATATATTTGGATTCCTTTGTACTACCGAAATTGCTGAATATTTTGACCAAAAGGTAAATATTTTAGTGTCTGAAATCACTGAAATTCAGGGAATTTCATCGAATCTCATTAAAAGTGAAAACCCACTATCATGTGTGGACTAAAGCGTCTATTCTCTTAGCTCCATGGCATCTTTAAAACTCAACATGTATATTGTGCAAAAATATATACATGGTATAGTCATACTAGCTAGTAGTCGAATAAGGCGTTTACTAACTGGTTGTGCGTGCAACGCGAATCACAGCCGCTGCTCCAACATATGGATCCGGGCCCTTTGCATGTGCATGCCTCTCTGCCTCGCTTTTCTTTCCCATGGACTGACAAATGCATGGCTACAGTACAGTACACATGCATGCCTAGGTTGTCTTTCCTCTCTTCAAAAACTTTGTTACTTTTAGTTGTCTTTTAACAGTTTAATCAAAATTTGTTTTTGAAACTTCATATATATTTGAACTCCTGACGCCAAGATCTTCAGAACAAGATCAGGTTTGTATAATTTTTTTAATACCATTTTTAACTAGAATTGCAATATGGGTTTTTAGAAAATTATCAGTGTTTTTAGTGAGGAACTTTGCTGGGCATAGTGAAGAACTTCTCATTTTCATTTGCAAAGTGATAAATAAACAGGAGCATGAGCTGAGGAACTTTATAAATAGGTTTTCTGTATTTTACTAGAAATATTAAAGAACTTTTCTAGAAAATGTATCTGGAACAGAAGAACATTATAAACAGCTTGTCTGAACTTTGATGAAAAGTTTATGAAACTTTTTTAGAAATATATCAATACTGGACTCGTTTCGTAGAGCTAGCCATGAGAAACTCAAATACATAAACGAATTCAAATTTACATAGTTTATTTAGAAGTTAGTGACATATTAATTTTGCTAGCAAATATGGTGAAGTAGCCCACGGGTCCCTTCTGTACCTCATGTCAGATTTTTAGAATAGGGCATATTGATGTTGACATGCATGCATGGGACCAGCTGCATGTTGATATGGCGTCTAGCATGGATGGGTGGAAAGATCACAAGTGAACATATTTGGCTATATATTAGTTGTACTACTACTAGCGGAAGCGGATTTTTCCGCAACGTATATCTGATCCACCCATCAGCAGGAGGTACATGCGCAGCTCCAACATGACTCCGCCGCTCGTCTTGGCCAGCCCTTTGTCAGGCTCAGGGGCACTCGCGGTTTGGCTCTGGTCGTTGCCGTTGCCGGGCGTTTCCTCGATGTCGGCAGTCCCATTTTGCGCCATGGTTAGGAAATGGTGGCACCTAAGCCGGAAGACATGGCCTGGAACGCTCTCTATATAGCAGCACATTTGTTCGTTCGCACATGGGAACACGGCAAACCGTCAATTAAAATATGATCTTGCATCATCGGGAGTATCCTAATGGTAACTTAAGTTTCTTTGTTTTTGAATGTGTACCTTATAAGTTTCTTATTAACTTGACAAGAAATGTAAGGTCAGTATTAACAACGATGCCAACTGACGACTATCCATGTATAGTTTCTATACGAAACTGGACGGACATGCATGTGGCTGTGCCGCCGGGAAAGCAAGATGTGGACATTAGACATGTTAGCTGTGAGATATGAGACGACGGCAGGTGATGGCGGCGTTCTACGCCGTTATCTTGATGAAGGCATCGTCGTGTAACTACTGTCGACCCACTCGTGCTGCTCCGGAGGAAACCCTAGGATCTAGTGTTCCAGATCGGATGATGGCGGCACTGCGGTGTCGTTTCTCTCTTAGGAGCATCGTTTGTGGAGCAGCGCTGGAAGTTAGAGGCAGGAGGTGGAGCGGCTTCGTCTTGCACGGAGCTACGGTGGAGATGTCAAGTCATGCCTGACCGACAGGTGCTACGCTTGGTCATGCCTGGTCGGCAGGTGCTACGCACGACAGATCCTTCAAAGACTTCAAGCTGTGTCGGCTGGTGATACTTGACAGCATGGCGCTGAGGTGTATCAGTGGCGACCGCGACGTGTTCAGCTGTTTGCGCGCAGGGAGGAGGTGCCGTTGGGCGTCGTGGTGACGTCAACGATAGCTGGACCGAGCAAGGTTGATGCATCAGTACAGTTCTGAAGATGGAGCTGTGGCAGTTGGCGACGGCGGCCTCTGAGAACACGCCGGACCAGTGTGTGCCCCAGACCCGGCAAGTGGCTACGTTGGGGTCTCAGGTCTTAGATGTTAGGCTTGGCTGCGATGTCTGTTTGGTATTAGGCCCAGGCTATCTGCGCCCCTTCATCAACTGGACAGGTGTAGCGACAGTTTGTTGCTTACACGACGGCTTTAGTCTTACTATTGTATTGATTTTGTAAGGTCTTGTGAGAATAATCAATAAAGTGGCCGTATGCATCGTCCAGATACAGAGGCCGGGAGTCATCCTTCTTAAAAAAAAAGCTATGACATGTGAGACGACCATCCCAAGTAATTAAAACAACACGACCGAGTAACGAGCCTGCCGAAATATCACGCTCTACGTCAAATAAAACGCATTTTATTGTCCCGGCGTCTGCAACCTTGCAAACAAAATTCACATCATATGTCACAGCAAACTGATCGTTACCAGATCACCAACTCTTGTTCACGTCACATAAAACTCGTTCAAAGGCGTAGCAAACTTAAGTATCACAAGTAGCACAACTCCAAGATCACAAGGATGTGGTGGGAGGTTGGTACTTATGAAATCATGTCTAGCTAACATTCCTGTGTATTTGAGGTCCTTTTTCATTTTCATAAATGCACTTTGGACCTCAATAATTCTCACAATGGCAAACTGCCTCTGGAATGAGTTTGAGGGCCCATAGGAAACTTCACTTAGCGTGTGTTCAAAATACTATGGGTGTTTGGGAATTTCAAAAATTAGAGATGTTAGGTGCTTGCTTGCTTCTTGGATGAAAAGGTAGGGGGTAGCAAGCTATGGAAGAGCTGCCATTGACTCCTAATACTCTTATAAATGATGCTGGATTACATGCTTCCTTCGTGATCCTGAGGGGCACATGCTTGCTGGGCCATTTGATCTGCCTGACACCGTATAATTTTACTGCATGGTCATTTCTCAGCTGCCAATCCTCGTTAACCAGTCTCTCACCTGTGTGCCGACGTCGGTAATCGATGACCTGTGGACCTCTTCGTGTAGCGTCTTTTGCATCCCCTTGTGCGTGTGCCTTTCCTGCGCCGGGGGCATCAGATGTTTGGCCCATTTGGTAAATGCACTCCTCGGCCCTTCCTATCTAGTACCGAGTATTTGTGTACGTGTGCGACGTATCTCGACGCTGCTAGTAATGTTAATACTAGTAGCACGCCTTTCTTGTGGCACACCGCTAATATGCCCGTGCAATAATTGACCCAAGCTTTCTTCTGTCCTTTGCCCCATCGCTTCTCGTCTTCCTCCCCTCACTTCATTCTCTATGGTTGAGTCCGTTCCAATGGTGATCATGGATTGACGTCTTGTCGCAAGGGAGCAATTCGGCAACTCCCCACGGTCTGATCCAGCGGGCACACTATCCGAACGTCGAGGCGAAGGCGGAAGGGCGTGTCACGCCCTTCTCATCTTCAGAGAAAACGAAGGTGGATAGAGAATAATCAGCTCCGAACATCCTGGCAGGTGGATTGTTGATGGAAGGCGGACCCATTGGGGAAGAATAGGAGCACGATCGGTTGGGTTCCTTGAGCTGGAGTTGTGGGGTTGACTCCCACTTGTAAGCGTGTGTTCTGACCTTGAGCTGGAGTTGTAGGCGCAAGCCGTTGGCTGTGTGTTCTGTGAGGCGTATGAACCTTTCTCTGTAATAAACTCACCACTCGTATCTAAGCTTCTCACCAGAACTCTAAGCAAAATTTTGGATACCGGATGAACTTGAGTTCAATATTTTTTACCTCGATATTGTCCGCACATTGTCCAGAAACCTGCAAGTAACATAGTGGAACGTCATCTGCACTAGTCCTATGTATTGAGATCCCGTGCCCGAACGGGACTCACAGCGGCTCAAGTATCTTGATATAACAGAGATGACATATAAATTAACTATACTTTCAGAGATTAAATGCAAAATTTTCAAAAAAAAAAGGTCAGTAGTTTTTGCCAGGGATACATGTTTCTCACGGGGATAACAGAATTTACCTCCCGATAACCAAATCCTTGGCAAGGAGTGATTTATGTCATGCATGTAGAGCCCACTGCCGTAGCATCTCCCTCTCGCCCTAGTTTAAACAGGACAAAGAAAAGGAACATTGTTAAATCCAGTGAGGCGAATTAATTAGGACCGGTACTACACATGAGCCCAAATTTGGCTAAGTTAGAAAACTGATGTGGGTCTCATGCATCTCAATACCTCCAAGCAGTCGGTACACAATGCTGATGATCGAATAGGCTCATCAGAATCTTTGAGACCCAAGTTCAGCCTCTTACCAACAAACACATGCACGGAAAACTATGTCTGGCAAGTAATTAAGCAAGTGCTCAGGCACTAAGCTAGGTCAGATGACAGCTGGGTCATGTTTCATCCACCATAAATAAACAATAGCAAACACTAATCTAGTGAAGGATTCACTTGTTTTGAATGGGCTTACAATGCGCCGTAGCCAGCTCCTCCCCTGCAGGTGCCAGCAAGATGAATGGTGGTTGAGGCTGCTGCTGGTGGCAATCCTAATCTTGGTCAAAGAATCTTAATACGCGCATCATCCAGGAGTTGCACATAACTCATGGGGAATAGTCAATACTCGAGAGCGTTGTCTAACCCCCACATGCATAATCCGGCCGTCTGAACTTGAAATCGCTTAGTTTACGTGACCCCAAGACAAGAGACTTCACATTTTATATCATCCACTTCTGGTCACAACAAGGGCCAGCATGTGAGAAACCATCCCGAGTGGAGCTCCACGACGCGGAGTCATGCCTTACGCGTTGTCTTTTTCACTTCAATTTCATCCCACCGAAGGCACAGCATGATTTCCCTGCAAAAAAGAAAAGGTGAGAACAAACAACAAAGACATGTCTAGAATTTGAATACAGAATTTGATATGATTGTAGAACGCACCCAGTGGTACCATAACAAACTTCTATGCTTGCACCAGCTTGTGCAGCACCTAGTTAATTGCGCAAAGCAATAAATATACCTTCAAATGGCGGAGGAACCGAGGAAGCATGGCTGCGTGTTCATGGAGACCAGTTGTGAACTTCTCTTCTTTTGCCATGGTTGTCGTCTAATGGAGGCCCAAGGATGTAAAAACGTGGCAGCCACTCGGGTCCCATACAGTGCGCAGGTGTCGTCCAGCCTGCAGGCTATTCCACGATTAAGCTTCGGTCTTTCAAATATATTGCACACATTTGTTGTGGTTGAGAACTGAAATATAAAGCACCAACACTGGAATATGCACAGGAATTCAAACTGGATATGTCTTGAACCTCGGTGTTGAGATGTGCATCCATACTCCTGGGGGACTAACATTATTGTGAGAAATATGATAAATATCCTAGTTCCCATACAATTGTTCAAGAAACATGACTAGCATCTCCTCTAGTTTTATCCAGTAAACTGCCTACGAAACCACAAGAAAGTTACAGTGCAATATGTCTAATGGGTGTGTTTTATTCGGATTCAGCATTTGTGGCTGCACCAACAGTCTCTTTCATGGTGTGTCCCTATCTTCCCTATCTTGAAAGAATTTTCCCCACGCTCCATCGTGTGCATTGACAGGGACATTCCAAGCAGCTCTACCTGAATACTAATGGTGACGTGGGGACACGCAATAATAGCACCATGAGTCCCCCTTCAGCCTCCCCATTTGTTAACGACGATGAGGTTGCGCCTGTGGTGGCAACCAACTTCCCCTCCAGCTACCAGCAGTTCTCTACCTTAATACGAATAAATACAGCACGAAGTGGTCTCCTCGAGAAGATGAACGATGTCCATTGGATGCTACTCCAACGGCGTGCTATAATGATAAATTTGACTGCAATACCATCTTTCTTTTGATTTGCTACTTTATATTACGATATGATTACATTATGCCAGGTTTCATGCTGATGAGCAAGCTTGCCGGGTGAGCTATATATTGGACACATGCATGTTTTGTCTTAATTCCATTGAGAAGTTGAACCCTGACTCCCTTAGGTACCATTTTGCTATGCAAATGGCGGCCCAACCAACACGCCACAGCAGCCTAGATGAGATCGAAGACCTGTCGCAACCTCAGCCTAATGCAAATGGAAACAGCCAACGTGAGGATCCTCAGCCTCCCGAGACGGAGAGCTACGAGCTCATGCGGGACCTGAGCAAGTACTGCTTGTTATCGTACACTTAATTGTCGCACGGAAGTTGGAATTGTAGACTGATTTTACTGAGTATGATCCCCTCGCCTCCCAAGTGAATATCTGTCATCAGCGGGGGGATCAATTTGGACATTGGTAATGTTCTCCCACAAGGTAAGCACCTGATGGAACGTATGAATAAAACAATCTGCCTCTTAATATATCTGTCCATGCGCCATTGGTCATTGCTTCCACGACGGTTCTCCTCTCTCTAACAACCAGCGGTATGGCACTGACGACATCCGGAACAAATTCCGCAACAGCAGCGCCCTGCACCCAACAATCTGTCCAGACGAAGCATCGTTGCCCATTGCCCAGTTCGACCCGAGCCGCCATGTTGAATAGCTGTCTTTCATGATTCTCCAGGGGGGCTGAGAAGTGTGCATAATGCTCCAAGATCGGTCCCCTGCAGTATGCGCCTTCTATGCCCAGCATAACTTGAGAGGGGAGTTCATATTCTCTAGGTCCAGAATACCCAGACCCCCCACACTCCTTTGGCGTGAGTAGGAGGCCCAAACAGGTGGAAGATCCCCAGGTGGAACGAAACCGACATAGAATATGATCCTAGTTAAGTTTACATTTTCACAGTGTTTACTAAAATTTAGGAACAGACACATGAAGTTCAAGCAACACACCCAATCTGGCATCATAATGTTCATAGCATATAACCTAATATAAAGGGCGAGCCATAGAACAGGAGGCACACCTGGAATTACGTCCGGCCATTGCAGAGAACTTCAGAGAAAGCATCGCCCCAGCTGCAGCGCCTGGCGAGCTGGGCAGGAGAAAAGGACACGAGATGGCCGTTCTCAGGATTTGCCGGTTTCTTGCAGGCATTTCGTCGAGCACCAGTCCTGCATCCGCACGGGGGCATTTCGTCGACGGGGCCATTTCTTCAAACATCATCGGCGCGCTCTTTGAGCGGAGCTCGGCCTGCTTCAGTCACCTCCTGCGGCTTCTCGCAGTCCGGCCGCCGCTGTCCCCAAAATAGTGCATCAGCACCGGCGGACTTGGCGCTGCGATATGGCAAGGAACTCCGACCTTGATTCAGGCAGTAAATTACGCCATGAGAGCGAGCAGGTCGAACGCAGGAATCCACTCACTCCTCATGATCGCAAGCTGCATGTGGGCATGTGGCAGATTGGATTCGCGATTGCTGCCGCAACTGCAACTGTACTAGACTCTGCAAGCGGACGAGACATATATATATATGACACTCATAGGGCTTCAGGGTCTATAGTTCGACTCTTAGGCAAACTCCAACGCGAGCAACCGTTTTGTCCGATTCGTGTCAAAAAAACGGACGGTCGTGTTCGGTTTTGGCCGTCCGCCCACACGTGCAACTAACCGGCCGCCGCATTTCAAACTTATCCGACGTGGACTTAATTTTTTTTAAAGACATTGCAAAAATAATTTAAAACTTACAATAAACTATTTTTTTTAACCTGCAAAAACTTACAATAAACTTAATAATTCCACAAAAGTCTCGGCCGTACATTTAAACTAAACATGAAATAAAAAGACATAAAAGATAGTTATGGCCGTTGTCGTTGTGGCCGTCGTCAGGCGGCGCCATCCTCGTCGTTGTCATCCATGGAGAGGTCGACGTAGGGCGATGGCTGCCAGAGGTGGGTTGGCGGCCCCCAAGCTAGGGCAGGCGGTGGTGGCTGCCAGAGGTGGGCTGGCAGCCCTTGCGGGGCGTGGCGAGGGTGATGACCAAGGCGCCCACGAGGCCGATGGAGTTGTTGGCGGCGATGAAGGAGGGGTGCATGGCACCGTGGTGGTCCACGACCACCGCTGTCCCACCAAAGCGGTGCTCCAGGCCGCTAGGGGAGGCTCATCCTCCACCACCACCTCCTTCACCTCCTGCTTGACGTCGAGCTCGAGGACGTAGACATTGCCGGCAACCGAGAGCGCCAGCATCTCCTCGAGGCCCTCCCACTCCTCCTCCGGCAAGCGGTTGCACTCCCTCTCGGAGTCCTTCATCACCGCCTGAACCAGTTGCTCCTCCTCTTCGGTGGTCATGGTGGTTGGTGGAGGTGGTGGCAGGGACAGAGAGGGGGGGGGGGCATTGGCGTCAGGACATACACCCGCGCACGACCGCGCGATCGGGGCGGACTTGGAGCGCGTGCACGCGGCTCACGAGGCGGGCTACGAGCATGGTTGGCGAAGAATGTTTTTTGGCGCATGTCGTGCTCGTCCTGGAACCAGGTGTCCCAGAGCGGCGAGTCGAGGTCATATCTTCGGTCGTCGAGGTGGTGGCGCAGATCCGAGTTCGCCGGCGGTTGATCTCCAAGCACGCGTGGCCGCTCACCATGACAGGAGGATGGGCACCCGATCTGGGCTCAGATGCCACCCATTGGGGAGGTGGGCATCAGACCACCGAAGCGGGGTGTCGGTCTCCCAGTATCGTCGGCAGATCTCTACCTTCACATACAACCGGAATCGTGGCATGGCCGTCGGAGGGGAGATGGAGAAGGCGGCCGGCGAGGTAGAATCCACGGTGCCGCTCCCCGACGACGCGGAGGACACCCCCGCCTTGTGGTCATGCTTGGCCTTCTTGCCGGGAACCCACTTCTAGAACCCCATGGAGGGTGCCGGCAGGGAGCGAAGAGGGTCGAGCTAGGCGACACTCGGGTTTGCTTGTTGGGGCGGGAGGGGGCAGCGGGAGTGGAAGTGTGTGGACGTGTCGAGGAAGTGGACTAGCCGGTCCATGGCTTTTCCATAAAAAAGGACACGACCGGGGGTGATTGGGAGGCTAACATGTGGGCCCGTCCGTTCATGTGGATTTAATGGGTCCGGTGGGGAGCGGTTGGGAGGCCCGACATACAGTCCCGTAGGCGGACGACGAGGCGACGCGTGTGCGTCCATCCAGTGTTCGGTTGGACGCAAATCTGGCCCAAAGATGCACCCAGTTTGTGTCAAAGCGGACACGAGTCAAACACATTTTGGGTTTGCTCCCGCACGTTGGGCCACCGAATCTGTCTTCGTCCTAAACGGATACGACCGGACTGAATGGGTTTGCGCGTTGGAGTTGGCCTCATAGAGTTATTAGGGCAACTCCAACAAACTGACCTCATAGGTGCACCCAACACGCTGGCTGCATTTCAACTTTTTTTTTATGATTTCCATTTAAAATAAGGTAAAATTGTCCATCAGGTGGATGTAGGCCAGAGTCGGTCATGGATATGGCCACAATGACGACCCTTTCGCGGTTTCCTGCTGTTGTTCTGGCTCCACCCACTCGAGGATGCAAGGGACCTCGGACGTTCACGCCCACACGTGCCCTTCTAGTGGCGCCAGTGGCCACGGCTCTGCGGCGGCGCGGGGACCTCCAACGCCGAGATGTGGAGCGCCAGTGGCAGGTCAGGCCATTGGGTGAGCTCGACCAACTCGGAGTCATCGATGATCTTCTTCAGGGTCTCGTCCTTCTCCTCCACCACCACCACAGGTTGTGGGCTAGAGTGCACGGGAGGGGGGCTGGAGCACGCGGACGCGATGGCGCTGGTGTTCTGCAGTAGTGCAGATCGTCGATCGAGGAGATCCGCCGCCGTCGTTCCGCGCGGGCTTTTCCCGGCGACGACCCCGGCAGTGGCAGGAGGAGAGGCGGCGCAGGGGACGACCGTTGGCGGCCGGCGGCGAGAGCCCCGGTGCGACCCTGCGCGGCCGCACGAGAGCTTGGGTCCGGAGCCTTTCTCCACTGGACGTAAAAGGTAGAATTCAATCTCAAAGTAAATATGTGCTTTCCCTTTTCGAGTAGAAGCATAGCTATGCCTCTCGAAGCAAATATGTGCTTCTCTTTTCATAGAAGCACTTCTCGTGGAAGCACATGGAAGCACAAATGTGCTTCACAAAAATTTCCAAAACCTAGAAAAAACCAAGCAAAAACAAAAAATAATAATCTAAAACCTGAATATGCATATGGAAATACTGAAAAAAGGATTTTAAAGGGAGCGTTTAACACGCGACACATGACAATGACTAGACGCACTACTCACACACTCCCAGACCACAAAAATGACCCTTACGGAAGCCCCCAAGGATAACCGTTGGTTATTTGCTCCCACGTATACAGGATATTTTGATGGATAAGGGAACTCCAAAGTAGGGATGCATCTCGTCCATCGTTATCTGTTTGAGTCCGCGTGGACAGAAATCACGGCCCAACGCGGTGTCACAAACCCATTTCTTGTCAGGACAGGGTTCGAATGCAGACCGCCTCTAGCCGCGTGCGGGAGGCGGAGATCTGTCATCATCGCGCTCAGCTACCCGACGACCTCTATCACCACATGGCGTTCGCATTGGACACACCGCACTGGGACACTTGGTTCACTGACAAGCATGACCAGTGCTGCCTTTAGTGCACTAGCGCCGCGTCCGCGTGCTCCAGCTCCCCTCCCGTGCGCTGGTGTACCGGAGGTAGCACTGGTCATGCTTGCCGGTGAACCAAGTGTCCCAGTGCGTCGTGTGCAACGTGAACGCCATGTCGTGACAGAGGTCGTTGGGTAGCTGAGCGCGACGGTGGCAGATCTCCGCCTCCCGCACGCGACCAGAGGCCGGAACGGCCGGCAATCGAACCCTGTCCGAACAAGAAATGGATTTGTGTCACCGCGTTGGGCCGTGATTTTTGTCCACACGGACCCAAATAGACAACAATGGACGAATGCATCCCCACGTTGGAGTTTCCTTATCCATCAAAATATCTTATATACGTGGGAGCAACTAACCAACGGTTACCCTTGGGGGCTTCCGAAAGGGTCATTTTTATGGTCTAGGAGCGTGTGAGTGGTGCGTCTAGCCATTGCCATGTGTCGCATGTTAGGCGCTCCCTTTAAAATCTTTTTAAATAATTCCATACGCATATTCATGTTTTAGATTTTTTTTTTGCTTGTTTTTTTTCTAGGTTTTGGAAATTTCTATGAAGCACATTTGCGCTTCCGCGTGCTTCCACGATAAGTGCTTCTATGAAAAAAGAAGCACATATTTGCTTCAAGAGGCACAGCTATGTTTCTACTCGAAAAGGGAACCCACATATTTGCGTCGAGATTGAGTTCTACCTTTTAGGTCCAGTGGAGGAAGGCTCCTGACCCAAGCTCTCATGCGGCCGCGCAGGGTCGCACCGGGGCTCTCGCCGCCGACCGCCAACAGTCCTCTCCTGCCCCGCCTCTCCTCCCGCCGTCGCCAGGGTCGTTGCCGGGCAAAGCCCGCGCGGCACGGCAACAACGGATCTCCTTGGTCGACGATCTGCACTACTACAGGAATGCCTAGCAATGGCGGGCGCAAAAAGGCCATCAGTAGCGGGCTAGACAGTCGGGGGCGCTCGCCACTGACCTCCTGCCACTGCTAGTATGCCATCAGTGGCGGGCGCGTAGGGCAGCCCGCCAGTGCTTACCGTTACAACAGTGGCGCCTTTCGTGCGCTGCCCGCCACTGATAAGCTTTGCCATGGCTGCGTTTTGCATGAAACTAAGATACATATTGCAATATATATATACGTTAACCACTATCTAATGTTTGTACAACATGAAGCAAATAAACATATATATGTTAGACAAATTATCTAATGTTTAGAACTTACATAGCACGGTACAATAAGTGCGTACAATATATATGTTTGAGAAGTACATGTATATGTACGACATCTTGATCAGCACCCGAAAGTACATACTACGGTGATTGTGGGACATTGTACCAAAGAGAGATTTTGTTGCCGCCCTCATGAGCCTCCTCATTTTCGTGAAAAAATAGTAAGAACTAGCGAGTAGTGCGCGGCGGCACGCCGCGCCTCACTGATTCGCTTAGGAATTATTTTTCTTGATGCAGTAACAAAATTGTTGTATGTTTTATGTGGGTATGTCTTTGTCTTTCTAACAATGTTGAAGACAATCGTGTATGGTTAATTATTCATAAAGTTTATACATGATGCAAGCAGGGATATAGACACATGTACCTGGTACCAACAACAAAGTGATACCAGAATACTGGGGTGAAGCCTATTTATAATTATAAAATAAAAATTAAGGCGAATACAGCAGTGTGAAGAGAATATGAATAAGCCGACTTGGTCGGTAGATGTAACCGTACTCCCAGTTATGGGTACATGCATCATCTTGTTACCCTCGCCTGACGTTGCACTATTTTGAGAATAGGTAATGTAAATAGAAAGAAGAATGTATAAGAGAAGAGGTGTCATTGCTTTGATGGGCTGAAACCTGAAAGTACTTCCTCCGTCTCAAAGTAAGTGTCTCAACTTTGTACTAAATTTAGTATAAATATGTACTAAAATTGAGAAACTTATTTTGGGACTGAGAGAGTAGTATATTTAATGGTCCTCCAAAGGTGGCATCTGATATAAACTGGTAAATAACAAGTGCTAGTTGCTCCAGGGAGCTCCATTGGTATATCTACAATTTTGTATGTTCGGCACCAATCAACATACTCATTTACTTTTGCCTTGTCAGATTCTTTTGGGGTACATACATTTGAGTGTGTTCTATATATAGTTTTGCCATCTACTCCCCCGTCCCATAATATAAGAACGTTTTTGACACTACACTAGTATAAAAAACGCTCTTATATTATGAGACGGGGGAGTAGAAAACGAAAGCATCATTCATCACTTCATTGCCGTGTGTGCTCCTATAGACGCCATGTTCATGCTGCTCATTCACAATATTCGGACAAAAACAAAGATAGTAAAACAAATATATATCAAAAGATATTTTCCAAGACAGATTAGATTTCAACAAAACAAAAAGGAAATAAAGTATCACCCTTCCTATATTGGGCAGCCATAACCATAGCACATTCAAAAAGTATTATTTTCTTCAGCTAGCATATCTAAGTGAATATAAGAGTTTCCTTAAAAGTTATATATTCAGTACTAAAACCAATCCAAACTACATGTTCCTGGCACATAGAGTTAACTACAACCTCTGAAGTCAAAGCCAGGAAAAGCTTAGTTAGTCATTAATCCATCCCTGGTAGGCTAGGCTATGTGCAGATTGTCCGTGTCTCCTTTCAACCTTGTTAAAACAAATAAACTCTTAAGAGTAGGAAGCCAAGATCAATTGTGTCATAACAACTAAATTGTTGAAGCTTGGGACCTGAATGCTAATATTAACATAAGAGTTAACCCTGACTTCTTCCATCAGTTATGGACTTGAACGGGAATATTAATATAAAGTGAATATTCACCTCTTCCATCTAATTCCAGAAAAGTGACATCAGCTATTGTATTAAAAAATGAAAACCACTATCGCGTATCGGAGTTGTATATATAAATGATAATATCAAAATAAATACTTGGGGGAGTACTCCGACCTTTATCGATCTTATTCAACAAGGTAACACCAACTAAACCCAGCAAATTCTTATAGTTGCCTCACTCTGAGTGCTAACACTAATATACTTTAAGTGCTTGGTTCTTCCATAAGATACCATCTTAATTATGCAATCAGCTGCACTTAATAATTTTAAATCAAAGTGCGATCAAAATTTATTACGGCTTGGTGCACTTTTTCATGCTTCCCTCAAACTAAATGTGAAAGCTCACTGGGATCTGAATATTTTGGCTCACACATTGTTCACCAAAACTGATGGTAGAATGACATGGAAGCATAAGAAGCAGCCCTTCTCTTTTTTGCTGAAAAACTCCCTCTCAGAAGTTGATACTCTCTGAAAAATGTGCATGCTGCTCTTCTATACAATTTTGGAAAGCAAACCGTTCTTGAATCAGAAAATCGTTTATCAATTGTAAAGTAGACCAAGGCAGCAATCATATTAGGCTGGCAAATAAAGGACAACAACTACACTATCAAAAAGATCTATAAACTCTGTACGTGTGTGTGGGTGCATGCACACTTGTGCTAAAGAAATTTAAAACTGCACACTGAACCTGCTATATGATCCATCAACACCGTAATTATCTTGTGCAAGACACGCACTACCTACCTGAATAGAATGAAACAAAATGAGATTGCTACTTTTGCCTATACAAATTATGCGCAGCAAGGGATTAAACGTTTTTTTTTCAAAACCTGTACAAACTTGACAATTAGCAAATACACTGACAATATAGACAAAAAACTATTAAATCATTAAACATCAAAAGCATCAGAGTGGAAAACAGAAAAGAGTAATTAGTATGAAGCTTTCTTTTTGGTGAAAAAAATCTCAGTTCTCAATCTTTGACCCCAAACTGCTCAGCACTTGACCATGTTCACCTCAATTATCAAGACCTTAAATTGTAATTTTAAAGATTACATAGATCATATAAAACAATGAAAGCCCACTCTGTGACTATCTAGAACAATGAGATATCCATTTTTTATGGTTCAGAAGGCAAATCAAAATAAATACTCATTCCATTATAATGATGGGATATTTACCATATAGCACAGGTTTACCCAAATTCAGATCGAAGATGTGATGTGCAAGTACCTAAAAAACTGGCGCAGCATTTGAGGTAATAGCCTCATGAAAGACATAATTCCAATCCTTGCCATAATTCAAATTGTTTCCTGTAACAACAAGGGACTAAAATTGAGAAGAACTAAGTTTGCTTGGCCGAGAGTTGACAAACTACAGTTGCAACTCATATTGTGCTAAAACAAAGTGAATCCACAGAACCACCTTAAACTTCTTCTAGACAATTTTCACTTTAACCGAGACTCCAATAAAGACTCTTTCCTCGTTTAGACACCCATGCTTGTACAAAGTAGGTAAGCCATAAAAAATTCATGGTTCAGTCAAAGAACTGTACAATTTATCTAATTTACATAATATTTTGCTTGGATTCAAGTGAAAACAAGTATGTATGTCTATCTGATGAATATCCATCTGCTGATGGTAATGGATACTAGAACTTTCTAGTCCAGAGAAGATTTTGTGCGTACTTATTAAGTGAATTATATAAGTAAAACTGGATTTTCCGAAAACAATCCAATGAAAATACGTTCTTTGCAAAACTGGCACTAATTTTATTTATCCAAAAAACCACTTCTTCGGTATGTAGCCATGGAATGGAGTGTGACCAAATATGATTTATTTTTTCTAGTACTGGTATCCAGCTAGTATCGGTACCAAGCTTCAATTATGAGAAGTAGCAAGAAAACTACAGTCGGACCAATTCTGGTTTTGAAAAAAAAAACACTACACATATTTAGTGGCCATTCTATTAGTAAACCATGATATTAAGATGTGTCAAACGGCACCACAAACTGCCTACAAATACAGTCTAGTGACTAATTTTTAGGGAGAAGACCATAGTCCAGTGGCAAGTCATAAGAAACAAAGCCTGAATCTCCAACCCTTACTTGGAAGCTTGGGGATGCCAAGCTTATGGCAGAGCACGTATAGAAGTGGTTACAGTGCCTGCAGAGGAAGTCGTATGACTCGCTGCTGAGCTTGTGGAGAATCTGGCATGCCCTCGTAGTAGAGGTACATGGTGGCTGAACTTAACCTGAATTCTTGGACATATCGTTCTCGCAGAAACAAAAAGACCTCTCCTGGCAATAACACTGCACAGAACACATCAAACAAAAAGAATTAGGCATCTGTAGGAAGAGATCTAAGCAAGAAGGCAGCCAGCCAATGCAACGCCAGGGTCCTGGCGACCCTATGGGAGAGGGTAAATGCAAACCTAGACAGTCGAGTAACAGAAGGAAGTACATAATTTTTCAACTAAAAGCGAGCAGTTCATTGTGGTGAAGTTTGCCACCATGTCTTCGTGGAGAAGAACCAGAACGTTTATAGGTGGGAAGACCGGACTCTCCCATCGGTACAGGGGTCACGGGAACCGAACGACGAACTACGACATGCGGAGAATAGTGGAGTGCAAAAAGGAAGCCAAATCTGGGAGGATTCTGTACCGCCAGGCCAGATCACGCAGAAGAGCAGGAAGGGAACATGGTCTCACCCACGAAATCCACCTCGCCTGTGTCTGGCCGCTAGTCGGAGGGCTTCGCCGGTGAGCAACCTGAAACCTCCCTGATGCATCTCCCACCTCGCGCGGATCTCACTGGTCGTGGCGTGGCCGTTGTGCGTCGGGGCGGCGATGGAGCAAGACCATGCCAGTACGCCCCATCTGCTAGAGGCGAGAGCCTGGAAAGAACGGATGCAGCGGTGCGCCCCGCCTGTGCGTCATTAGCGGACATGGGGAGGATGTGGGCAGGGGGAGACCGGGATTGATGGATATGGGTCAACAATAGCTTTATATACGGATGTAGGGCGGGTTTTTTTTGAGAACCGCCCTTCAGGCCTTTATTCAATAATAAGACGGTTTACATCCGATTGCACAAGAGCAATTAGAGACTCAGGGACAACATCAAAGGAAAGTACAGATGATGTGCTAGCTAGGCTCTCTCTGGCGCACCAGTGAGCTACATTATTGGCCTCTCTACTAACATAATTAAGTCTGAAACCCTGAAAGTTTTGGAGATATGATCTAATCTCGCTGATAATCGGGCTTCCAGTCGATCTGCACTCCGTTGCCATATACTCCTGTACAACAGTTTTGCAGTCCGTCTCGACGGTCACCCACGTCCAGCCCTTCTCCATAGCCAGACGCACAGCCTCCCTGACAGCTAACAGTTCAGCGCAATAAGGACCAGTCACCCCGGGTAGTTTGCGGCCCCCGGCTAGCCTGAGGTCTCCTTCGTGACCCCGGGATACCCATCCGATCGCTGCGCAAGCCCCATTCACATCCACCGCGGCATCCGTATTAATTTTGCACCATCCTGCTTCCGGTGGTTTCCATCTCTCTTTCGCAAGACCCCTAGATGTAGGGCGGTTTGTTGATGTGCTCGTTTTGCCTCTCAATATTTCTCAAGTATTCTACATCGATGACGAACCAAAACGAACGTCAGAAACACTTACACGTGTTCCCACGTGTCACCAAACCAGATCGCTTGCTGGTTCTACAACCTTCCAGATGCAAATATCTTGGTAGTTCCATAGGACACGTGATTAAATTGTTTGCTAAAAAATCCAAACGACCAGCCTGCGTCGCAGGGACTCTCCTTACGACAGTTACATGTGTCGTTTTACCAAGAGGCTGTAAAAAAATTCCAAAAAATCCAGAAAAATGGAACCCTTACGGGCCTAAAATTCTTAGTATGACTTCCCAGCTTGCATCCCGAGTTGCGAGTTGTGTGGCAATCTCAATCCATTTTTGACCATGGGAATAAGTTCTCCTCCCTCATTTGTGAGATTGAGGGTCAAGGGAATGCCATTTTTTAATAGCTTAATGTCGAACTGAATCGTCCAGTTCTCATTGATGGCCAGGTTGGCCACATGCATGAAATCCTCCCTTCCTCAACAAGGGATGCGCTAAGCATGATAAAAAGAAAACATAAATTAGATGAACTTATCATGTAACATACCGCCCATCCCATGAAAACATAAAAAGGAAAAACACAAAGTAAATGGAATGTTAACATGCCACCCACTCCATGAAGTCGTCGTGAAGATCGACACAAATCTCATAGCAAGCTAGGTGAATTTTGTGACACGCACCAAGCCTCGTGTCGCCACAGAAGTGGCATGCATCGTTCATTGCATACATTCATGTTATGGAATAATTCTAAATGTTAAACCAAAAACTATGTGTTACAATGATTCATATTTCTTTCTAGAATATATATGTTCTGCATCAACCAATAATACAAGACTTAATTATGGGGTGGTTACTTTGATTCCTTAAACGGGAGATGCTGCAACTATCAATCAATAGAGTATGTATGGATAAAAAATTTGGGCATGACTTATGCTAAAAAATTAAAACATTGAGGGTCCAAAATTGTTGCTAAACGGAAAGTAATCAACATTTCACAATATTGCAGAAACTCCTTTGAAGCCATGTTAATCTACAATCTATGTTGGCGTGCATATAATCACTAACATTAATCTACAATCTAACATGAATCAAATTTAATTACCTGCACATTGCTTCAGCGCGAGGCGGACGAGGGATCGGTGGCCTCGGCTGAGGAGGAGTTGGCTGCTGGCGGCGGTGTCCGCCCCCCCGCTGTCGGGGGAGGCCATTGCGTTCGTTGAGCACGAAAGATGGAGGCCATTGTAGATTGATACGTCTCCAACGTATGTATAATTTTTGTTGTTCCATGCTGTTATATTATCATTCTTGGATGTTTTACAATCATTTTATAGCAACTTTATATCATTTTTTGGGACTAACCTATTGACATAGTGCCCAGTGCCAGTTGTTGTTTTTTGCTTGTTTTTTACTTCGCAGAAAATCAATACCAAACAGAATCCAAACGCAACGTAACTTTTTGGTGATTTTTTCTGGACCAGAAGACACCTGTTGGGCCAAAGAAGTACCAGAGGGGGGCTCCGAGGGGAGCACAACCCACCAGGACGCGCCTGAGGGCCCAGGCGTGCCCGTGTGGGTTGTGCGTGACCACCTCAGCCGCCTCCTTCTGAAGGAAATATGCCCTAGAGGCAATAATAAAGTTATTATTTATTTCCTTATATCATGATAAATGTTTATTATTCATGCTAGAATTGTATTAACCAGAAACATAATACATGTGTGAATACATAGACAAACAGAGTGTCACTAGTATGCCTCTACTTGACTAGCTCGTTAATCAAAGATGGTTATGTTTCCTAACCATAGACATGAGTTGTCATTTGATTAACGGGATCACATCATTAGGAGAATGATGTGATTGACTTGACCCATTCCGTTAGCTTAGCACTTGATCGTTTAGTATGTTGCTATTGCTTTCTAAATGACTTATACATGTTCCTATGACTATGAGATTATGCAACTCCCGTTTACCGGAGGAACACTTTGTGTGTTACCAAACGTCACAACGTAACTAAGTGATTATAAAGGAGCTCTACAGGTGTCTCCAAAGGTACATATTGGGTTGGCGTATTTCGAGAATAGGATTTGTCACTCCGATTATCGGAGAGGTATCTTTGGGCCCTCTCGGTAATACACATCAATTAAGCCTTGCAAGCACTGCAACTAATGAGTTAGTTGTGAGATGATGTATTACGGAACGAGTAAAGAGACTTGCCGGTAATACCATTGAACTAGGTATTGAGATACCAATGATCGAATCTCGGGCAAGTAACATACCGATGACAAAGGGAACAACGTATGTTGTTATGCGGTATGACCGATAAAGATCTTCGTAGAATATGTGGGAGCCAATATGAGCATCCAGGTTCCGCTATTGGTTATTGACCGGAAACGTGTTTCGGTCATGTCTACATTGTTCTCGAACCCGTAGGGTCCGCACGCTTAAGGTTTCGATGATAGTTTTATTATGAGTTTATGAGTTTTGATGTACCGAAGGAGTTCGGAGTCCCGAATGAGATCAGGGACATGACGAGGTGTCTCGAAATGGTCGAGACGTAAAGATCGATATATTGAACGACTATATTTGGACTTCGGAAAGGTTCCGAGTGATTCGGATATTTTTCGAAGTACCGGGGAGTTACGAGAATACGGGGAAGAGTATTGGGCCTTAATGGGCCTTAGTGGGAAGAAGCCAGGAGGTGGCACGCGCCCCTCCCAAGCCCAGTCCGAATTGGACAAGGGGTTTGGCGCGCGGCCCTCCTCTCCCTTCCTTCTCCACTCCCCTCCTTTCCCCCCTTCTCCTAGTTGTACTAGGAAAGAAGGAAACCTACTCCTACTAGGAGTAGAAATCCTACTCCCTTGGTGCGCCCCTCCTAGGGCCGGCCTCCTCCTCCCTTGCTCCTTTATATACGGGGGCAGGGGGCACCCCAAAGGCACAACAACAATTGATCCTTGAGATCTCTTAGCCGTGTGCGGTGCCCCCTCCATCATAGTCCTTGATAATATTGTAGCGGTGCTTAGGCGAAGCCCTGCGACAGTAGAACATCAAGATCGTCACCATGCCATCGTGCTGACGGAACTCTTCCCCGACACTTTGCTGGATCGGAGTCCGGGGATCGTCATCGAGCTGAACGTGTGCTAGAACTCGGAGGTGCCGTAGTTTCGGTGCTTGACCGGTCGGGCCGTGAAGACGTATGACTACATCAACCGCGTTGTTATAACGCTTCCGCTTTCGGTCTACGAGGGTACGTGGATATACTCTCCCCTCTCGTTGCTATGCATCACCATGATCTTGCGTGTGCGTAGGATTTTTTTTGAAATTACTACATTCCCCAACAGTGGCATCCGAGCCAGGTTTTATGCGTAGATGTCATATGCACGAGTAGAACACAAGTGAGTTGTGGGCGATATAAGTCATACTGCTTACCAGCATGTCATACTTTGGTTCGGCGGTATTGTTGGATGAAGCGGCCCGGACCGACATTACGCGTACGCTTACGCGAGACTGGTTCTACCGATGTGCTTTGCACACAGGTGGCTGGCGGGTGTCAGTTTCTCCAACTTTAGTTAAACCGAGTGTGGCTACGCCCGGTCCTTGCGAAGGTTAAAACAGCACCAACTTGACAAACTATCGTTGTGGTTTTGATGCGTAGGTAAGAACGGTTCTTGCTAAGCCCGTAGCAGCCACGTAAAACTTGCAACAACAAAGTAGAGGACGTCTAACTTGTTTTTGCAGGGCATGTTGTGATGTGATATGGTCAAGACATGATGCTACATTTTATTGTATGAGATGATCATGTTTTGTAACAGAGTTATCGGCAACTGGCAGGAGCCATATGGCTGTCGCTTTATTGTATGCAATGCAATCGCCCTATAATGCTTTACTTTATCACTAAGCGGTAGCGATAGTCGTAGAAGCATAAGATTGGTGAGACGACAATGATGCTACGATGGAGATCAAGGTGTCGCGCCGGTGACGGTGATGATCATGACGGTGCTTCGAAGATGGAGATCATAAGCACAAGATGATGATGGCCATATCATATCACTTATATTGATTGCATGTGATGTTTATCCTTTATGCATATTATCTTGCTTTGATTGACGGTAGCATTTTAAGATGATCTCTCACTAATTATCAAGAAGTGTTCTCCCTGAGTATGCACCGTTGTGAAAGTTCTTCGTGCTGAGACAACACGTGATGATCGGGTGTGATAGGCTCTACGTTCAAATACAGCAGGTGCAAAACAGTTGCACACGCGGAATACTCAGGTTAAACTTGACGAGCCTAGCATATAACAGATATGGCCTCGGAACACGGAGACCGAAAGGTCGAGCGTGAATCATATAGTAGATATGATCAACATATTGATGTTCACCGTTGAAACTACACCATCTCACGTGATGATCGGACATGGTGTAGTTGATATGGATCACGTAATCACTTAGATGATTAGAGGGATGTCTATCTAAGTGGGAGTTCTTTATAATATGATTAATTGAACTTAAATTTATCATGAACTTAGTCCTGGTAGTATTTTGCAAATTATGTTGTAGATCAATAGCTTGCATTGTTGCTTTCATATGTTTATTTTGATATGTTCCTAGAGAAAATTGTGTTGAAAGATGTTAGTAGCAATGATGCGGATTGGATCCGTGATCTGAGGTTTATCCTCATTGCTGCACAGAAGAATTATGTCCTTAATGCATCGCTAGGTGACAGACCTATTGTAGGAGCAGATGCAGACGTTATGGATGTTTGGCTAGCTCAATATGATGACTACTTGATAGTTTAGTGCACCATGCTTAACGGCTTAGAATCGGGACTTCAAAGACGTTTTGAACGTCATGGACCATATGAGATGTTCCAGGAGTTGAAGTTAATATTTCAAGCAAATACCCGAGTTGAGAGATATTGAAATCTCCAACAAGTTCTATGGCTAAAAGATGGAGGAGAATCGCTCAACTAGTGAGCATGTGCTCAGATTGTCTGGGTACTACAATCGCTTGAATCAAGTGGGAGTTAATCTTCCAGATAAGATAGTGATTGATAGAATTCTCTAGTCACCATCACCAAGTTACTGGAACTTTGTGATGAACTATAATGCAAGGGATGACGAAAACGATTCCCGAGCTCTTCGTGATGCTGAAATCGACAAAGGTAGAAATCAAGAAAGAGCATCAAGTGTTGATGATTGACAAGACCACTAGTTTCAAAAAAAGGGCAAAGGGAAAGAAAGGGGAACTTCAAGTAGAATGACAAGCAAGTTGTCACTCCTGCGAAGAAGCCCAAAGCTGGACCAAAGCCTGAAACCGAGTGATTATACTGCAAAGGAAATGGTCGCTAGAAGCGGAAATGCCCTGAATATTTGGTGGATAAGAAGGATAGCAAAGTGAACAAGGGTATATTTGATATACATGTTATTGATGTGTACTTTACTAGTGTTTATAGTAGCCCCTGAGTATTTGATACTTGTTTGGTTGCTAAATATTAGTAACTCGAAACAGGAGTTACGGAATAAACAGAGACTAGTTGAGGGTGAAGTGACGATGTATGTTGGAAGTAGTTCCAAGATAGATATGATCATCATCACACTCTCCCTACACTTTCGAGATTTGTGTAGAACCTAAATAAATGTTATTTGGCATTTGCGTTGAGCATGAATATGATTTGATCATGTTTATTGCAAAACGGTTATTCATTTAAAGTGAGAGAATAATTGTTGTTCTGTTTACATGAATAAAACCTTCTATGGTCATACACCCAATGAAAATGGTTTGTTGGATCTCGATTGTGTGATACACATATTCATAATATTGAAGCCAAAATATGTAAAGTTAATAATGATAGTGCAACTTATTTGTGGCACTGCCGTTTAGGTCATATTGGTGTAAAGCGCATGAAGAAACTACATGCTGATGGGCTTTTGGAATCACTTGATTATGAATCACTTGATGGTTGCGAACCATGCCTCATGGGCAAGATGACTAAGACTCCGTTCTCCGGAACAATGGAGCGAGCAACAGATTTGTTGGAAATAATACATACTGATGTACGCGATCCAATGAGTGTTGATGCTCGTGGCAAGTATCGTTATTTTCGGACCTTCACAGATGATTTGAGTAGATATGGGTATATCTACTTAATGAAACACAAGTCTGAAACATTTGAAAAGTTCAAAGAATTTCAGAGTCAAGTGGAGAATAATCGTAACAAGAAAATAAAGTTTCTACGATCTGATCGTGGAGGAGAATATTTGAGTTACGAGTTTGGCCTTCATATAAAACAATGTGGAATAGTTTCATAGCTCACGCCACATGGAACACCACAGCGTAATGGTGTGTCCGAACGTCATAACCGCACTTTATTGGATATGGTGCGATCTATGGTGTATCTTACCGATTTACCACCATCGTTTTGGGGTTATGCATTAGAGACAGCTGCATTCACTTTAAATAGGGGACCATCAACATCCGTTGAGACGACGCCTTATGAACTGTGGTTTAGCAAGAAACCAAAGTTGTCATTTCTTAAAGTTTGGGGTTGTGATGCTTATGTGAAAAAGTTTCAACCTAATAAGCTCGAACCCAAATTGGAGAAGTGCGTCTTCATAGAATACCCAAAGGAAACTGTTGGGTACACCTTCTATCACAGATCCGAAAGCAAGATATTCGTTGCTAAGATGGATCCTTTCTAGAGAAGGAGTTTCTCTCAAAAGAAGTGAGTGGGAGAAAAGTAGAACTTGATAAGGTAATAGTACCTTCTCCTGAAGTGGAAAATAGTTCATCGCTGAAATCAGTTCCAGTGATTCCTACACCAATTAGTGAGGAAGCTAATGATGATGATCATAAAACTTCAGATCAAGTTATTACAGAACCTCGTAGGTCTCCCAGAGTACGGTCCGCACCAGAGTGGTACGGTAATCCTGTTCTGGAAGTCATGTTACTAGACCATGATGAACCTACGAACTATGAGGAAGCGATGATGAGCCCAGATTCCGCGAAATGGCTGGAGGCCATGAAATCTGAGATAGGATCCATGTATGAGAACAAAGTGTGGACTTTGGTGGACTTGCCCGATGATCGGCAATCCATAGAAAATAAATGGATCTTCAAGAGGAAGACGAACACTGATAGTAGTGTTACTATCTACTAAGCTCGACTTGTTGCAAAAGGTTTTCGACAAGTTCAAGGTGTTGAATACGATGAGATTTTCTCACTCGTATCGATGCTTAAGTCTATCTGAATCATGTTAGCAATTGCCACATTTTATGAAATCTGGCAAATGGATGTCAAAACTGCATTCCTTAATGGATTTTTTAAAGAAGAGTTGTATATGATGCTGTTGGGGAACGTAGTAATTTCAAAAAAATTCCTACACACACGCAAGATCATGGTGATGCGTAGCAACGAGAGGGGAGAGTATTGTCCACGTTCCCTCGTAGACCGAAAGCGGAAGCGTTATGACAACGCGGTTGATGTAGTCGTACGTCTTCATGATCTGACCGATCCAAGTACTGAACGTACGGCACCTCCGAGTTCAGCACACGTTCAGCTCGATGATGATCCCCGGACTCCGATCCAACAGGGTGTCGGGGATGAGTTCCGTCAGCACGACGGCGTGGTGACGATGATGATGTTCTACCGACGTAGGGCTTCGCCTAAGCACCGCAACGATATGACCGAGGTGGAATATGGTGGAGGGGGGCACCGCACACGGCTAAGGAACGATCACGAAGATCAACTTGTGTCTCTAGAGGTGCCCCCTCCTCCGTATATAAAGGGGGGAGGAGGAGGGGGCCGACCAAGGGGGTGGTGCACCCTAGGAGGGGGAAACCTACTCCAAGTAGGTTTGCCCCTCCCTTTCCTAGTCCAAGAAGGAGGGAGGAGGAAGGAGTGGGAGAGGGGAAAGGCAAGGGGCGCGCCCCCCCTTCCTTGTCCTATTTGGACTCAAGGGGAGGGGGCGCGCCTCTTGCCCTGGCCGGCCCCTCTCTTTCTCCACTAGGGCCCAACAAGGCCCATTAGTTCCCCCGGGGGGGGGGGGGTTCCGGTAACCCTCCGGCACTCCGGTTTTCTCCAAAATCACCCGGAACACTTCCGGTGTCCGAATATAGTCGTCCAATATATCAATCTTTATGTCTCGACCATTTCGGGACTCCTCGTCATGTCCGTGATCACATCCGGGACTCTGAACAACCTTCGGTACATCAAAACTTATAAACTCATAATAAAACTGTCATCGTAACGTTAAGCGTGCGGACCCTACGGGTTCGAGAACTATGTAGACATGACCTAGAACTGTTTCCGGTCAATAACCAATAGCGGAACCTGGATGCTCATATTGGCCCCCACATATTCTACGAAGATCTTTATCGGTCAGACCGCATAACAACATGCGTTGTTCCCTTTGTCATCGGTATGTTACTTGCCTGAGATTCGATCGTCGGTATCTCAATACCTAGTTCAATCTCGTTACCGGCAAGTCTCTTTACTCATTCCGTAATACATCATCTCACAACTAACTCATTAGTTGCAATGCTTGCAAGGCTTAAGTGATGCGCATTACCGAGAGGGCCCAGAGATACCTCTCCGACAATCGGAGTGAAAAATCCTAATCTCGAAATACGCCAACCCAACATGTCCCTTTGGAGACACCTGTAGAGCACCTTTATAATCACCCAGTTACGTTGTGACGTTTGGTAGCACATAAAGTGTTCCTCCGGTAAACGGGAGTTGCATAATCTCATAGTCATAGGAACATGTATAAGTCATGAAGAAAGTAATAGCAGAAAACTAAAAGATCAAGTGTTAAGCTAACGGAATGGGTCAAGTCAATCACATCATTCTCCTAATGATGTGATCCCGTTAATCAAATGACAACACATGTCTATGGTCAGGAAACATAACCATCTTTGATCAACGAGCTAGTCAAGTAGAGGCATACTAGTGACACTCTGTTTGTCTATGTATTCACACAAGTATTATGTTTCCGGTTAATACAATTCTAGCATGAATAATAAACATTTATCATGAGATAAGGAAATAAATAATAACTTTATTATTGCCTCTAGGGCATATTTCCTTCAGATGCAACCAGAAGGTTTTGTTAATCCTAAAGGTGCTAACAAAATGTGCAAGCTCCAGCGATCCATCAATGGACTGGTGCAAGCATCTCGGAGTTGGAATATACGCTTTGATGAGTTGATCAAAGCATATGGTTTTATACAGACTTTTTTAGAAGCCTGTATTTACAAGTAAGTGAGTGGGAGCACTACAACATTTCTGATAAGTATATGTGAATGCCATATTGTTGATCGGAAATAATGTAGAATTATTCTGCAAAGCATAAAGGAGTGTTTGAAAGGAGTTTTTCAAAGAAAGACCTCGGTGAAGCTGCTTACATATTGAGCATCAAGATCTATAGAGATATATCAAGACGCTTGATAAGTTTTTCAATGAATACATACCTTGACAAGATTTTGAAGTAGTTCGAAATGGAACAGTCAAAGAAAGAGTTCTTGCCTGTGTTACAAGGTGTGAGATTGAGTAAGACTCAAAACCCGACCACGACAGAAGATAGAAAGAGAATGAAAGTCATTCCCTATGCCTCAGCCATAGGTTCTATAAAGTATGCCATGTTGTGTACCAGATCTATTGCATACCCTACCACTAAGTTTGGCAAGGGAGTGCAATAGTGATCTAGGAGTAGATCAATGGACATCGGTCAAAATTATCCTTAGTGGAATAAGGATATGTTTCTCGATTATGGAAGTGACAAAAGGTTCGTCGTAAAGGGTTACGTCGATGCAAGTTTTGACACTAATCTAGATGACTCTAAGTCTCGGTCTAGATACATATTGAAAGTGGGAGCAATTAGCTAGAGTAGCTCAGTGCAGAGCATTGTAGACATAGAAATTTGCAAAATACTTACGGATCTGAATGTGACAGACCCGTTGACTAAAATTATCTCACAAGCAAAACATGATCACACCTTAGTACTCTTTGGGTGTTAATCACATAGCGATGTGAACTAGATTACTGACTCTGGTAAATTCTTTGGGTGTTGGTCACATGTCGATGTGAACTATGGGTGTTAACCACATAAAGATGTGAACTATTGATGTTAAATCACATGGCGATGTGAACTAGATTATTGACTCTAGTGCAAGTGGGAGATTGAAGGAAATATGCCCTAGAGGCAATAATAAAGTTATTATTTATTTCCTTATATCATGATAAATGTTTATTATTCATGCTAGAATTGTATTAGCCGGAAACATAATACATGTGTGAATACATAGACAAACAGAGTGTCACTAGTATGCCTCTACTTGACTAGCTCGTTAATCAAAGATGGTTATGTTTCCTAACCATAGACATGAGTTGTCATTTGATTAACGGGATCACATCATTAGGAGAATGATGTAATTGACTTGACCCATTCCGTTAGCTTAGCACTTGATCGTTTAGTATGTTGCTATTGTTTTCTAAATGATTTATACATGTTCCTATGACCATGAGATTATGCAACTCCCGTTTACCGGAGGAACACTTTGTGTGTTACCAAATGTCACAACGTAACTAGGTGATTATAAAGGAGCTCTATAGATGTCTCCAAAGGTACATGTTGGGTTGGCGTATTTCGAGAATAGGATTTGTCACTCCGATTATCGGAGAGGTATCTCTGGGCCCTCTTGGTAATACACATCACTTAAGCCTTGCAAGCACTGCAACTAATGAGTTAGTTGTGAGATGATGTATTACGGAATGAGTAAAGAGACTTGCCGGTAACGAGATTGAACTAGGTATTGAGATACCGACGATCGAATCTCGGGCAAGTAACATACCGATGACAAAGGGAACAATGTATGTTGTTATGCGGTTTGACCGATAAAGATCTTCATAGAATATGTGGGAGCCAATATGAGCATCCAGGTTCCGCTATTGGTTATTGACCGGAAACATGTTTAGGTCATGTCTACATTGTTCTCAAACCCGTAGGGTCCGCACGCTTAAGGTTTCGATGACAGTTTTATTATGAGTTTATGAGTTTTGATGTACCGAAGGAGTTCGGAGTCCCGAATGAGATCGGGTACATGACGAGGAGTCTCTAAATGGTCGAGACGTAAAGATCGATATATTGGACGGCTATATTTGGACTTCGGAAAGGTTCCGAGTGATTCGGGTATTTTTCGGAGTACCAGGGAGTTACGGGAATACGGGGAAGAGTATTGGGCCTTAATGGGCCTTAGTGGGAAGAAGCCAGGAGGTGGCGCGTGCCCCTCCCAAGCCCAGTCCGAATTGGACAAGTGGTTTGGGGCGTGGCCCCCCTCTCCCTTCCTTCTCCACTCCCCTCCTTTCCCCCCTTCTCCTAGTTCGACTAGGAAAGAAGGAAACCTACTCGTACTAGTAGTAGGAATCCTACTCCCTTGGCACGCCCCTCCTAGGGCTGGCCTCCTCCTCCCTTGCTCCTTTATATACGGGGGCAGGGGGCACCCCAAAGGCACAACAACAATTGATCCTTGAGATCTCTTAGCCGTGTGCGGTGCCCCCTCCACCATAGTCCTTGATAATATTGTAGCGGTGCTTAGGCGAAACCCTGCGACAGTAGAACATCAAGATTGTCACCACGCCGTCGTGCTGACGGAACTCTTCCCCGACACTTTGCTGGATTGGAGTCCGGGGATCGTCATCGAGCTGAACGTGTGCTAGAACTCGGAGGTGCCGTAGTTTCGGCGCTTGATCGGTCGAGCCGTGAAGACGTACGACTACATCAACCGTGTTACTATAACGATTCCGCTTTCGGTCTACGAGGGTACGTGGAGATACTCTCCCCTCTCGTTGCTATGCATCACCATGATCTTGCGTGTGCGTAGGAATTTTTTTGAAATTACTACGTTCCCCAACACCTGCACCGCCTCTTTGCTCTATAAATACCCCAGTATTCCGAAAAACCTAAGGGAGGCGACGAGAAACAATTCCAACTGCTGCAAGTTCCAGAAACCACAGATCCAATCTAGACACCTTCACAGAGGGGTTCATCATCCTCATTGGTGCCTCTCCGATGATGTGTGAGTAGTTCATTGTAGACCTGCGGGTCCGTAGTTAGTAGCTAGATGGCTTCCCTCTCTCTCTTTTGATTCTCAATACAATGGTCTCTTGGAGATCTATTTGATGTAACTCTTTTGTGGTGTGTTTGTTGGGATCCAATGAACTTTGAGTTTATGATCAGATCTATGTTTTTATCCATGAAAGTTATTTGAGTCTTTTGATCTCTTATATGCGTGATTACTTATAGCCTTGTATTTCTTCTTTGAATCTTTGGTTTAGTTAGGCTGACTAGATCGTTTTTTATTGCCATGAGAAGAGGTGCTTTGTGATGGGTTCGATCTTACAGTGCTCAATCCCAGTGACAGAAGGGAAAATGACACATATGTATCGTTGCTATTAAGGATAACAAGATGGGGTCTATTCCTACATGAATAGATCTTGTCTACATCATGTCATCGTTCTTATTGCATTACTCCATTTTCCATGAACTTAATACACTAGATGCATGCTGGACAGCAGTCGATGTGTGGAATAATAGTAGTATATGCAGGCAGGAGTCGGTTTACTAATCTTGGACGTGATGTCTATATAATGATCATTGCCTGGATATCGTCATAATTATTTGAAGTTCTATCAATTGCCCAACAGTAATTTGTTTACCCACCGTATGCTATTTTTCTCGAGAGAAGCCACTAGTGAAATCTAGGGCCCCCAGGTCTATTTTCTCATCATATACTTTCAGATCTATTTTGATATTTGCTTTTTTGTTTATTTGCAAATTTTATTTTCAAATCTATATTATCAAAAATCCAAAAATACCTCGCTGAATTTTATTTGCTTTTATTTGCATCTATCAATCTGCTACAATTTTATCTCGTCAACTTGACAATTTCTGGCACCGTTACCCGAAAGGGATTGACAACCCCTTTAACATGCCGGGTTGCAGGTATTTGTTCTTCGTGTGCAGGTACCGTTTACGTAGTGTTGCGTGGTTCTCCTACCAGTTCGATAACCTTGGTCTCATCAATGAGGGAAATACCTACTGTAGCTGTGCTGCATCATCCCTTCCTCGTTGGGGAAATAACGACGTAGCTCAAGCCGCAATCATGGATGAGGGTGCCGGCGGACAAGGACCCGACGGACGAGGGTGGCCTCAGCTGACGAAAACGGTCGCAATGAGGGGCTGCGACGGAGGACAGGGACCCCGCGAACGAGGGGAAGCCTCGGTGAGGAGGCGAGCGGGCCGCAACGGAGGATGGGGCCCCGCAGACAAGGGGAAGCCTCGACGAGGAGGTATGTAGGACGCAACGGAGGACCGAGACTCCGCCGGCGGATGAGCGCTGCCGTGGCGAGGGGGGCGGTTGTGGTGGAGGACGGGGGTAGTAGCAGGGATGAGAGGCCGCGGTGGAGGACGTCGGCGTCGTAGGGCACGCGCGGGGCACGACGGAGGAGGACAGACGTTGTGTCTGGATCCAGATCTGTTTTAGGTATGTAACTTCCAGTTACAGTGGTGGGTACGGGAAGAAGTCTACCAACGGTGGGTACAGATTGTTTAGCGTTAAATTTGTTGTGGCAAACACCACTTAGAATTCGCTATCCCAAATTTGAGAATAAATAAGTATATAGTTCTGTGGCGGGCAACCGTAACTGCCCGCCACTGGTATTACAATTTGTTGTGGCGCGCGGCCTTAGTGACCCGCCACTAGACACAGTCGGGTCTTGGGCACACCCGTGGAAACATACTTGTGGCGGGTGGTGAGTTGCGCCCGCCACTACTCCGGCATTACCAGTAGCGAGAAAATCTAGGTACCCGCCACTACTCCGGCATTACCAATAGCGAGCAAATCCAGTTACCCGCCACTAGTTAGGGTTCACCTATAAGCCCTTTTCGAGTAGTGTTAGATCGTGACGGTGACGCCTGTCCCCGCCTCTTCGGCGGCAGTGCTACAGGGTGGCGGCGGCCAGCGTGGCTCGGCGTGCTTGCGGTGACGAGCGGCGTAGACGGCAGTGGTGAAAGTGCAATATTGCTCTAAGTGTTAACAGCCCTGAGTAAGTCAAAGTGAAGCATGGATGGTTTTCCCTCTCTTATTGGAAAAAGGAAAAGCGGTGTGCTCAAGGAAAGAAGAAGTTCCATTAAGTTTTCTTATTACTTGAGTCTTTAGGGCAGCCGCACTATTAAGAGGGGGTGCATCATAAAAACATCCAGGGAATCAACTTACCTTCTCACATTGATCTGAAAATCTTAGTGTCATGTTTCTGTTAAGGCCGGAACTTCCGGGATGACCGGAACTTCCGGGGACCGGAAGTTCCGGGAAGCTTCCGGGGTACCCAGAAAAACTGCACTTTTCATGCAATCTCTCTGTATAGCCCGGAACCTCTCCGGAACTTCCGGCTCCCGGAACTTCCGGGCGCCGGAACTTCCGGGCGCCGGAACTTCCATCCTCTGTTTCTGCAGCTTCCGGGGTACAACTGAGTGGTGCAAACTCTCTGTGTATCCCGGAACCTGGCCGGAACTTGGCCGGAACTTCTGGGGTCCGGAACTTCCGTCTGTCGCCGGAACTTCCGGGCTACGCAGAAATCTGTCTCCAACGGCCAGATTCCATCCCCACCTATAAATAGTCTTCTTCTTCCTCACGAAGAAGGTGACGACTCCATTTCTCTCACCTCCATTTTCAGACCTCTATTTCTTGGAGATCTCCCTCCTTAGCCAACAAAAGCTCTTGATCTTTTGAGAAGTGAAGGAGAAGTGCTCGATCTGCACATTCATCAAAGCAAAAGTTGATTCCCCTCTTGTTTTTGTGGTGCATCTTGTTACTCTTGGAGGTTGGAGACTCCTAGGCGGTAGGAGTGCTCCGGCGAGGAATCGACTATTGTGATTACCCCCGGAAAAGTTTGTGAGGGTTTGGAGACCACCCCAAGGTCTACCACTAGTGGTTGAGAAACGCCTTTGTGGTGTTGTCTCAAAGGGAGAATAGGGTGAGCCTTCGTGGCGTTGGTGTGCCTTCGTGGTAACATCCACCTCTCTAACGGTGACTAGCTTCCCTCCAAGGAAGTGAACATTGGCATACATCCTCGTCTCCCAGAAATTGCGGTTATTCCTAACCCTAACTTTCTACTTGTGGTTACTTGTCTCTTAGCACTTACTTATATCATATTGTGCTTGCTTACCTATGTGCTCATGTTACCTTCTTAGTATTTTGTACTCACTTGCAATTGTTAGGCTCACCTTCATATTCTGCATTATTGCCTAAAGTTGCTTAGTAAAACTTAAAATTTGTAATTGTACCTATTCACCCCCCTCTAGGTCAATCTCGATCCTTTCAATTGGTATCAGAGCCTCGTGCTCTATTCTTGTGGCTTAACCGCCCTAGAGCGAGATGAACCCAGATGGGACTCCCCTGGTTGTAGATCCTAAGGATAAAGGCGAGGCTTCTTTTGAAGTCAAGTCCTTTGCGTCTGAGGATCTAGAACAGGCCCTTGCTAAGCAAAAAGAGGTGCATGATGCTTCTCTTGAGGCCTTGGTCCAGATGAGATTAGCCACGTTGTCCACGGTGCTTGCACCACTCTTGGGTGGTGTGGGTTCAAGGCCAACTATGCCTACTTCATCACTTGGTCAACAACCTCCTAGCAATGAACACGTCAGTGTTCCTTGGCTTTATGCAAGGCCTCAGGTTGAGAAACCAATATATAATCGTCAAGGCAAACCTCCTTTACTTAGTGCCACTTCCGATTTTGCTTTGTGGAGAGTTGCTATGCAGGATCATCTTCGACATGGAAACGATGAGATGCTGAAGATCATTGAGTATGGCTATCATGTGGTTGATCCAAAGAACCCCACACCAAGAGAAATATATGACAAGAACCTCAATGACACTGCAATCATGTGTATAAGGAGAGGTATGGCTGAAAAGCAAAGGAGACCGTTCATACACATCACATGTGCCAAGGAACTATGGGAAAGTATTATAAGATCCAAGACTGGCACCTCTACCCTTCGGAGTGATCAATATGAAATTGCCAAGGGGAAATTGCAAAACTTTGTATGGAGAAAGGTGAAACCCCCAATCAACTCCATGAGCGTCTCATGACTCTCACTGCCGATATTGAGTCATGTGAGTGTGACAAGACAAAGATGGATTCAACATGACTAAGTGTTTCCTTGTGGATAAGTTGCTTCATGATCTTGCCCCATATCACCATCAAATGGTGTGGGACATAAGACAACACCATACCTTCAAGGAAATGACTACAGATGACATCATATCCACCTTTCAACTATTTGAAGAGTCGAAGGCTAATGCCACAAAACATCTTGCCATGCATGGTTCCCCATCATCAAAGATCAATCTTGCATTGCAGGCCAAGCATGTATGTGAAGATGAGCAAAGTGAAGAAGAAGAAGAAGATGATGATGATGATGATGACGAAGATGGTGATGAGATTGAATCCGACGAGGGCCCTTCATATGAAGACATGGCTCTCTTTGTCAAGAAGTTTAGCGCGGGAAAATTAAAGGTTAGATTTCCAAAGAAGAAAGTAAGAAAATGCTACAACTGTGAAGAAACCAACCACTTCTCCAACGAGTGCCCTTATGAGAAGAGAGAGGATAAACCAAGGTTTCCCAAGAAGAAGTTGCCAAATCCTTTGAACTCCAAGCTCAAGAAGAGAGATGGAAAAGCAATGGTTGCTCAAGAAGAATCTGATCCGGATGATGTTAGTGGTGTTGCCGGAGTTGCTCAAGACTCTCAAAACACCTTGGGGTTAGTAAACAAGAGTGGTGAGGTGGTCACCTATAACTACATGAAAGACTACAAGGGCAACGCTCACAAGTGCCTAATGGCAAAGGCTGTGGTAGAAGATGGAGAGGACCAAAGCTCTCCTGACAAGGTCAAGGTAACTCCACGATCAAATCCTCCTATTTTCACTCCTTCTACTCCTAGTGATGAGTATCTTGATGCGGAGGATAGTTATGAGGATGATGATCTAGATGATCCTATGCTTGCTAAACTTAATAAGTTCATGTGCTCCCTCAAAGGAAAGAAGCTCACTATGTATCGTATGCTTATGGAGATGGTGAGTAAGCACACCATCACCATTAAGGAACTCGAAACCCTCATCACTGAGGAAAAGGAAAAATGTGAAATCCTTGAGCGGAAAGTCCAATATGAGGAAGCACGAAATGATGAACTATGCTTAAAAATTGGTGCAAATATTGATGTTCATACTAAAGATCTTGCCTCCTTGAAAAAGGCTATTGACTCTTGTGAAGAGTTGATGAATGACAAAAGTAAGCTTGCGAAGTCTCATGCTTCTCTCTCTAAGGATTGTGAGCTTCTATCCGTGTCCCTCAAGACTAAGGAAGAAGAGCTCACCCTTCTTACAAAGAGTTTTGAGACGCTCAAACTTACTTATCTTGAAACTCTAGCTAAGGCTTACTCGTCTCCTATTATCAATGTTGATGCTTGTTCTACTAACTCTAGTAGTGATCTAGCATCTATTCTTGAGGAGAATCGTTTTCTCAAGGCTCAAATTGAGAAAGGGCTCATGACATGTGCTCAAGGGCAAAAGAACCTTAATGAGGTGTTGATCCAACACAATGAAGTGTTTACCAAAGAGGGACTCGGGTTTGACCCAAGCACAAGCAAGAAGAAGACGTCCTCTCAAAAGTGCACCACCCCTTTAAAAGAAACTTTTGTATGAGAAGGGCACAAGGAGAAAGGTAAGGTTGTTAGTGGGAAGGCCACAAGGGGCATGCCCACTCTCTACAAGCCAAAAGAGTTCATGCCTCCATCCTATGTACTTCGTAAGACTAAGGATGGAGAAGTTTATGCAAAGTTTGTTGGTCCTCGAAATGCATTTCGGTTTTATGCTATTTGGGTCCCTAAGACCCTTGTGACTAACTTGAGAGGTCCCATTGCAAAATGGGTGCCTCTAACCAAGTAATAATTGTGTGTAGGTTGCCTTCTCCGGTGGAGTAAAATGGGTGATTGATAGTGGATGTACCAATCATATGACCGGAGATAGCAAATTGCTCTACGATTTCATGGAAGCTATTCAACCATTTATGAGCATTATGTTTGGTGGAGGATCAAAAGGACAGGTACTTGGGTTGGAGAAGGTGGCTATCACAAATGACATGTCTCTTGCAAATGTCATGCTTGTCCAATCCCTTAAATATCATTTGCTTTCTGTTCGTCAATTGGCTTCTGTTGGTTATGATACACTATTTGGACTAACGGATGTGAAAGTCTTTAAGAGAGATACTCTCGAAGTGGCCTTTGTTGGAGAGTTGGATGGCAACCTTTACACGGTTGATTTCTCGAAAGAGGGCACATTCCATGCAACTTGTCTAATGGCCAAGGTTGACAAGGGGTGGCTATGGCATCGCCGGCTAGCCCATGTCGGCATGAGGAATCTTCAAGATCTCTTAAAGGGTAATCACATCCTTGGACTAACAAATGTCTCTTTTGAGAAAGATCGTGTGTGTAGTGCATGCATAGCCGGGAAGCAACATCAATCAAAGCACCCACCCAAGAATATTGTGTCTACTTCAAGGCCTTTGGAGCTTCTTCATGTGTATCTCTTTGGGCCTCCTTCATGTGATAGTCTTAGTGGGAAAAGTATGGAGTTGTCATTGTTGATGATTACTCAAGATATACATGGGTGTTTTTCCTCAAGTCCAAGGACGAGACGAAGATCACCTTCATTGATTTTGCCAAGCAAGCACAACGCAAGTTTGACAAAGAAATCTTGGCAATAAGAAGTGACAATGGATCTGAGTTCAAAAACTATACCTTGGAAGAATTCCTTAGTGATGAAGGGATTGTGCATCAATATTCAGCTCCATATACTCCTCAGCAAAATGGTGTAGCCGAAAGGAAGAACCGTACCCTTGTGGAGATGGCAAGGTCCATGTTGGATGAATACAAGTCACCACATAGTTTTTGGGCCGAAGCTATCAACACTACATGCCATGCATCAAACCGGCTCTTCCTCCGCACTATATTGGAAAAGACTCCATATGAGCTCCTAACTGGGAACAAGCCAAATGTCAAGTACTTTCGTGTATTTGGGTGCAAATGTTTCATCCTCAACAAAAGAGAACGGTTAGTGTCGGTGTCAAAACCGGCGGATCTCGGGTAGGGGGTTCCGAACTGTGCGTCTAGGCGGATGGTAACAGGAGACAAGGGACACGATGTTTTACCCAGGTCCGGGCCCTCTTGATGGAGGTAAAACCCTACGTCCTGCTTGATTGATATTGATATTGTGGATGTTTACAAGAGTGGATCTACCACGAGATCAAGGAGGCTAAACCCTAGAAGCTAGCCTATGGTATGATTGTAATGGTTGTTGTCCTACGGACTAGAGCCATCCGGTTTATATAGACACCGGAGAGGGCTAGGGTTACATAGAGTCGGTTACAATGGTAGGAGATCTACGTATCCGTATCGCCAAGCTTGCCTTCCACGCCAAGGAAAGTCCCATCCGGACACGGGACGAAGTCTTCAATCTTGTATCTTCATAGTCTTGGAGTCCGGTCGATGATGATAGTCCGGCCGATGATAGTTCGGCCGATGATGGTAGTCCGGCTATCCGGATACCCCCTAATCCGGGACTCCCTCAATAGCCCCCGAACCAGGCTTCAATGACGATAAGTCCAGCATGTGTGTAGTCTTCGGCGTTGCAAGGCGGGTTCTCCTTCAAGTTCTACGTACCTGCCGAACAGTGTCCGGCTTCCTCATCAATGTTGCGCGTCTTGGCTTCTACGCCCAATAATGGCCTTCTTCCACGCGTCGCGCGAATGTGAAAAGCCAGGGTGTCTTTTATCTTTTACCCCCTAGTTGTGCGAATAATCTGCCTATAAGGGAGGCAAGAATCCAGATCCAAATCACCATCTTCCTCCCGCAAATACTCATCGGAGCGCTTTCGACCAAGAATCCATTCCATCATGGACCGTCAACGCGGCTCCTCTTCTCGCGCTCCCAGCCCTTTGCCAGGAGATTGGAGGAGATGCTCTGTTCCGCACAATGAGCTGGTGAAGCTCCAAGCGGGGGGATATCTCCCTCCGGCCTTCATGGTTCCGGTTCGAGCCGGGCTGGCCACCTACAAAGGTGGGAAGCAAGCGGAGGTTACCCCAAATCCCAACAAAGGGGAGCGGGTATGCTTCGTCCCCTATCTGATAAGGGGGCTCGGATTTCCTGTACATCCATTCCTCCGCGGGCTCCTGAAGTTCTACGGACTCCAGCTTCATCACCTCACGCCCGCCTCAATCCTGCATATTGCGGGTTACGTAGCTCTTTGCGAGCTATTCCTGGGCGTCGAGCCCCACTTTGCGCTGTGGAAGAGGTTGTTCTGCCTTGTACCCCGCTCTGACGAGGGGTCCATATATCAAGTGGGCGGCGCCGAAATATGGCGCATTGCCGGGACCGGATATCCATCCGGAACCCCTAAGAAGGCGTCCGAAGACTGGCCTTCGGAATGGTTTTATATAGAAGACGCTCCACTGCCGGACCCTGTTCGGATCGGCCTCCCGGAGTTCAGCAATGCTCCTCTGAAGAAATGCCTTAGTTGGCGTCCGCGGAGCCCCCAACTGGAGGAAGACAAGAGCGTCCATTATTTGATGGGCCGAATAAGGTTACTGGTCCATGCCGGGTTGACCAT